>NC_056751.1:131843827-132152041 GCF_019279795.1 Protopterus annectens
ATTCCCTTTATCCTTGTTTATTAGGTCCATGACGTGTTCATAGCTTTGCATATCAGACTCAGGCTAATGGGGCGATCGTTCCCAGGGTCTGTAGTCACTCCTCCTTTGTGGAGAGGGATGACTGTAGCAGTGCCATTCGGTATGGACAAAGCCTGAGGTGAGGCTGTGGTTGAACAGGGCACACAGGTGAGGTGCCAGTTCACTCTGTAGTTCATGTAGAACACAGCCAGGGATATTGTCAGGTCCCACAGAAGCTGTATTCTTGGCCTTGGACAGTGCTGTACTGTGCAGCAGTAATACTGGGTGCCTGGCATTCTACTGGTATTGTGATTAGTCCTTTGGGGGGGGGGTAAAGTTGGCACTGAATCTATCAGCCAGTACATTGGCAATATCTGTTGGCTTGGTACAGGAGGTACCATTGTGCAGTAGCTCAGAGCAAATCTAGGTATTGCCGTGAGATTCTTTATATAACTATAAAAGTCCTTGTGGTTGTCTTTACTATCTGCTGTAATCCTGTTTTCATAGCTAGCTTTAGAGGATTTGATGAGGGATGTCAACTTTCTTTTGAGGCTTCTAGGGGAGTTTTTCCAGTTCTTGGGACTTCACCTTATTCCACATCAGTTTCTTCTTTCTGTTGTGGAGTTTGTTTATGGCAGGGGACCACCAGATTGGCTTCCTTTTTTTTTGTAGGAGAGCGTCTTGGTTCTATTGGTTATGATGAGATCCATGCATTTGTGTACATGTTCGTACAGTGCATTGGTGTATGATTCGACAGTCCTGCAACTATTCCCCATTTGCATGGGTGCTGTGAAGTTAGCCACCTCTGTTTTTAGGAGCCCAAAGTTAGCTTTCGGGAAGTTTTTATGGTGGTTACCTTTGCAGGGGTGGGGTGGGAGGGATGTGGATTTCCAAAGTGATTAGTTTGAGATCGGATCTAACCAGGGAGGAGTTGACTTGGTGTAGAGCAATGGTCGGCCATGTTAGTAATAACCAGGTCAAGGATGTTGCTTCCTCTAGTGGGGGTAAGAACGAGCTGGTCCAGGGCATTGGAATTAATGAATTCCAGGAAACATTGGGCAAGTGTATTGGTGCGTGAGTAGTTTTCCCAGTTAATGGAGGGGTAGTTGAAGTCTGTATGAGTGTGTTAGGTTGGACGCTAATATTCTCCAGAGTACTTAGGAATGTGAGTCTTAGGACATGGTTGGGGACCTATAGCAGGCTATGACCTGAATTGCTGTCTTACCCAGTGTTAGCTGCACCTGAAGTATCTCTGATGCATTATGTTGGGCTACCAGTTTGGAGGCGTGCACATCTTTTATGAATATGGAAACACCACCGCCTTCGGAGCTTCTGTCAAAGTTCTGAGGACAAAAGGTGTGGGATGAGTTATAGCCTGGTAGTGCAGGTGTACTTTCTGCTGCTTTAAACCAGGTCTCTGTTACAGCACAAAAGTCGATGTTCTCCATTTTAAGGAGTGCTTCGAGTGAGTGCATTTTGAGGTTTAGACTTCTAGCGTTGAGCAGCATGACCCTCAGATTGCATTTGTTTGTAGCTGTTATGGTGCTAATTTGGTCAATATCTGGAAGCCCAGGGGTGACAGATGCAGGCCATCTCTGGCAAAGCATTGAGGTCTGTCAGTCATGTCATCACAGGCAGAAGGATACTGGATCACCATAGAATGACACCAGAAACTTAGCCAATTGTTGAAATCAATAATTTTCTGCTTGTACTGTGGTATCATTCTGGGTGATGCTAGGATGCTGCTCAGGGCTAAGGTCATACCTGCATGGGCTACATAATCTGAGAGCTCTTCCATGTATCTCTTCATGTAGTCCAGGGAGGTACGTCTCAGGTCATTCACACCCATATGTGCAATTGTCAATCATATTTGTACCTGTTGTTGAGGGACCTGAGTGCTGACTATTACTTTTTCCTTATTCAACCTAGTGAGTGGGACATCAGTGTGCCTCACTATCGAGTCACCTATGACTAGTGTGTTGGGCATGCTGTTTTGCCTTAGGGGCTTTGGTTGAGTGGCACACTATTTAGGAGAGTTATGTGTCTCGTGATTAGTGTTGTGTTGTGGTGGTCGAGTGCTGTTTGGGTAGATTTTTATTGAGAACCACCACAGAGGTGGGAGCGTGGTTTGTGTTTTTATGTGAAGGCAGTGCTGGTGTGTGTTCCACGTGCTGTGATGCAAGTGCTGACCTTCTCCTCTTGACCTGCTATTCCGGTTGTGGCTGGAGAGTGCATGGCCTCCAATTTGGATATACAAGTGTATCTCTCTCTCAAGTGTTGAGTTTTGGGAGGTAAGAGGAGGGGGTTGTCAGTGTACATGCAGTAGTTGCTATGTTGCCTCAGGATGGCCAAGTTCACCAGGTTAATAGGAGAAAGCACAGGGAACTGACCTTTAGACATGCCTGGAGGGGTGGGCATTAATAATAAGTACGGGAGCTGTTTCCTTGTAGAACGTTTAGTGCTGGTAGCACTTTGTGTGCTACAATAATTACTACAAGAAGTCTGGTAATGTGCTAGACTAATAAGCTAGTAAATGTGCAGGAGAGGAGAGAACGAGCAGATCTAAGGGAAAAAAACTGAAGAGCAGACTTTGGCACCACTCAGAAGCTTACAAAGAGTCCTGGATACAGCAAATTTGTACCTGGATTAGACTAGTTACAGGAAAGGTGGGAAACGAGCTCAAATGCGGGCTTATAATCCAGAAATTGCTGGAAAAAACTGCCCAGATGGCCAATAAATTACAATTTCTGGTCCAGAAACCACTCGTCTTGTTAGATAGACCCACCTAGTACTTACCACTCCCACTGATAAGCTAGAAGGCTTCCCCCCAACACAGAATGGCTTGGGGGGGGGGGCTCAGAAGCTTACAAACAGTCCTGGATACAGCAAATCTGTATCTGGACTAGTTACAGAAAAAGCATGAAACAAGTGCTAATGTGGGGTTTTAAACAAGAAAGTTGAAAGAGATGGAAAACTGCCCAAACAGTCAAACTACAATTTCTGGACCAGAACCCACTCTTGTTGTAGGTAGGCTACGTAGTCCTTACCACTCCCACTGATGAGCTAGAAGGCTTTCCTCCAGCACAGAAAAGCTTTGGGGGGGGGGGGGCTCAGAAGCTTGCAAACAGTCCTGGATACAGCAAATCTGTATCTGAACTAGACTAGTTACAGGAAAGGTGGGAAACAAGCATGAATGTGAGCCTTTAAACTAGAAAGTTGAAAGAGATGGAAAAAACTGCCCAAACGACCAATGAACTACAATTTCTGAGCCAGAAACCAGTCCTCTTATATTAGATAGGCTACCTAGTGCTTACCACTCCCATCGATAAGCTAGAAGGCTTCCCTCCAACACAGAAAGGCTTGGGGGGCTCAGAAGCTTACAGACAGTCTTGGATACAGCAAATCTGTATCTGGACCAGACTTGAGTGCTCTAGCCACTCCCTAACTACCCTTTGACCCAAGCTGTGGAGGGAATCTTCCCTCAAATCTTTAAGACCTATCTAACTACTCCTCCTTTTTGGGCACAACTTAAAGAACATCTCACAGCACAAGCTGCTTGTAAATGGCTCTGTTTTGGGTCACACAACCTAGTCTTCCTAATGTCCAACATGTACTGCCTTATTTTCAGTATGGTATCTCTTCTCTTCACCCCAAACATGTTATTTAGTCTAACTGATGTACATATTGTATACAGTGGTTTCTGATGACTATATTCTTAAATCATTTTGTTTTCAGAATTCTCTTTTATTGTATAAATTATTGTTTATTTTTCCCAACTTGATTTGTGTGCAAATTTGGGGCTGAGACTGAAATTGGTCCAGTGGGATCATGGGATCATTGCTCTGCTCCAGTTAACAAATTGTATGAATAAACAGAATAACACTTCCTTAATGATTTTATTATATCCTTTATTTTCTCCCATGTCTCTTGGTGCCTGATCATGCTATTAATCCATACTCCTAAGTATTTCATTTTGTAACGTCTCCTTAAAAAAGGAACTCCTGTAGTAAATCATACGTTGTTTCATAACACAGTAGAATTCTTTGTCTTACTGTCATTTATCTTGTACCCTGAGTTATAAACATTTCTCAGTATTAAAAATAATTTCCTAGTGTTGTTTTCTGAACTTGTCCGGTAAATTATAAATTAATTTTCAGAGACACCATTTTTCGCTCGCTTATGATTCCATTTACATCCTTGAATACAAACAGTAATAGAGATAATGGACAGCCGTACCTTATTCCACCTCTTAATTTATTAGGCTGAGTAGCTTTCCCATTAATTTTCAGATCCGCATCAGAGTTCCTGTGTATCTGCTTATTAATTCAATCCAGCTATTTGGTAGACTAAATTTAGCCATAATTGACCTTATCAGGTACTTTTTCAGCATCTAAAGTAATTGATATTAGTGACTTCCCTTTTTCTCCACCTCCTCTTATCACTGTGCCTTTTATAAATGTTTTCCGTAGTCTGCTTGCCAGGCACAAAACCACTTGGATCTACATCAGTTAGTCTAGGCAGATATTTATAATTATCATTAAGCACTGATAATGGTCTGTAGGAAGAAGCATTAGCTGTGTCCTTCCCTTCATTAGCAATTGTAGATGATATTGCTGTAATCCAAGATGAGGTATTTTTTTTCTTAAACTAGTAAATGAAAACAGCCATACTTGTATCATTTTATATGTAGCTTCTTTCCACAGTTGTCTCTCTCTTCCCGTCTTGTACATAAATCCTGATAACATTTCCTTAATATCCTGTTTCTGTAGGATTGGTGTATTTGCCTTGTTTTTCCATCCCTCATCTTCCTTATACCTTATATATGTTTTGATGTCTTAGCATCTTTGACAACAGTTTGTTCATCTTTGTTGAGTTTTCAAAAAAAATGTTAGAGATCATTTTTAATGTTCACAAGTTTCTGTCTGGTAGTTCTCATTTTCTTATAAAGCTTAACGCTTCTTTTTTGCTGATTATAATCTTCTCTTACCTGTAATTCTGGAAACAGTTCTGCGAGTCTGTATGTCTCGTACCCTTGCCTCACATTTTGCTTCTTTTTTTGTGACTTGTACTTCAATTTTTTTTTTAGATGTTCCCAGTTGTCCTCAATATTTTCCCAAGTCATATTCATTTACATTAGTAAATTATTTAAAATGGTTTTCGCTCATGTCGTGTGTATTCCTTTCTGTTTTTATCCAGTAACTTGGAAACCCTCCAGTGTCTTAAGAAATGGTCCCCTGTATGAGTAATGAGATAAGAAAATTGATGCAGGATCAGAGATCATTATTGGAAGTATCTGAAACTTCTGTACCCTTACATTCTGTGTAACCTGACAGATGTTCCATACCTGTCAGAATAATATGCAAACTACTTAACTCCCTCTCAGATTTTTTGCCACATGATCTGCCAATAGAGCTTAAGCAGGCTTTTTAAAACTTTACCCCCTTTGTTTTATTTTGACTAGGTTGACAACTTACATAATCTTTCTCAGTTATTACACTAACCAACCATTAGTAATATTCCTTGATAAAAACGTAAAATTTCATCCATAACCTCCCTGATTTCATTTTTCTTTACATTTGTTGGAAAATACACACTTGTTACTGTTGACTATGATACAGCTCCCTTTTGAGTCCATTTTTTCTTCTAAATACATTTCCCTTTTCTTTTAATATTCCTACTCCACTTTTCAGTGCCTCTGGAAACTCAGCTGTATAGCCTTGCTGAATTCTGGACATTAGCTACATCTTTCATCATACTGTCACTCATGCTGTACAACATTAATCATTCCTCAGTGTGTTGTTCTGTCTCATCTTATAGACTTGTCTTTCTGAATCACCCTTTACTAATTTTTGAGTTACACCCACTAAGTACTAGGGGATAATCTTTAACAAGTAAACATCCTCTTTTTCATATCGCTACATTTTTACTCTGAAAAATAATTACAGTCAAAAAGTAATCCAGACTGCAGTTTTTGTGCAATTTAAATTGTTTTCATAGAGAGTTCCACATAACTGTTTTTAGATTAAACATTTTCATACTTCAGATAGGTAGACTTCAAACTATCTAGCATTCTTGGAAATATATCTATTTACTGTGTATGATGTCAGCCTGAGTTCCCCTCACCCAACAATCATTTAGTCTCTTTTTCTTCCACAGATGATTCTTTCCAGTAAGCACCTCCCGCCTAAACTTTAGTGATAAAAAATATGGCTGCCATTAGAAAGCATTATTGTTGACTCTTGGCTTATTTATATTTCGTTCAGCGAAATGGCTGACATTTCAACATAGCATCTATTAAGTAAAGTATTTTTTATATTTATGTATATATATATATATATATATATATATATATATATATATATATATATATATATATATATATATATATATATATATATATATATATATACACACACGTGCGCGCACACACACAAAAAGTAAATGTGACATTTACTAATTATTCTACTATAAAGGTTTAATCATAAAACTACCACTAGAATAAATCTTTGGTTGACATTGCTAACATCTGTATAGCCAGGTTTTACAGAACCCCTTTCTTGTTAGAATCACTTACATTTAAGTACAGTTGCTCCTTCTGTTTAGTCCTCATGCAAAGTGTACATATTTTGTGATGCAGCAGGTGTTCTAGTATTAGATAATGTCTCCTGAATTCTAGGAGTTTCCTTTTAGATCTACTGCTGTCCGTCTTCCATTTGCCTTTAAAAAGTGGAAATGGTTTTATGGCCATTCTTTCAGCTCCTTTCACCTTTAAGTAAGTCTTCCCTGTTTCTTACTCTGGCAGAGCATACCAATCATTGGTGAGTTGCTTTACTTGAAGATAGTTCTTCATATAGGCCAGTGCCTGTTCAGAGTCCAGTAATGTTCTTGTATTGGTTGGAGGAAAAAAGTCTTCAACATCGCCGATTATAACAGTTTGAATCTGAAATTTACTCTTACCAAGGCGGAATATTGGAATTAATCTTTTTTTGCTCTCATAAGTGGGGAATACTTATTGTCCACATATATTCATGTCTGTCCAATTTTAAAAATAAATTCCTTTTCTTACCATATTTTTATTAGTAATTCTTCTTTGATGGTGAAACTTTGATATTTAACCACAGTCAGTCTTGGGGGAAAAAAGTTGTTTCACCTGGATATGTGTATAGAGAGAGAGACTTTGTTAGATCTGTCATTCAGTTCTGCTAGTCTCTCACTGAACTCTTAGTGTATTACATCGGTCTTTCTTTGTGGTGCTGGTGGCCCATCTGAAGCTTGGTAATGTCCTAGTCCTAAGTAGTCTTCCATTCCTTCAGTCTTTTTTCATTACATTTTGTGTTGCTTAATAATGTTTCACTTAGTTTAATTACTTTCTGGTACATCTTGTCCGTTTTGTCATTAATCTTTGCTGTGTGATACTGAGTTCAACTTCCATTTGTGTCTGATATGAGTGGGTGGTAGCCACATGATGGGCATAGTCTGCCCTTAATTATTCCTTTTTTTGTGAAGTAATCTTGTTCTTTCTCTTCCTTCGATTTGGCTGACATTCCGATTTCAAAATACTGTTGGCAGCTGCCTTTAACCTTTAATAACCTTGACACTATGAGATGTTCAAAAACTACTTTTTTAAGCTCATCATAAAGGGAGATTCGAAGTGAGGGGTCTAACTACTCTACTGCGATACCCTAAGTCAGAAATACACCCTTCCTTTTTACATTTTCCCTTATACACACTCCCTGATGTATTTGACTACTACATTTCAGGTTGAAGTCCCTACCCATAAATAATCCCTGCTGAAAGCTTCGTATTCTCATCCATATTCTACTAAACTTCATAATACTAGATGTCCTGACTGAAATGACTGTTGCAGTATTCCATACAATTGGGTTTTCATCGCTGATGTTCGGCTGGGGTACCAAAGCCTAAATCTTCTCAGAAACATATGTCCAATGTATGACCTTAGCTCATGCACACAAGGGTACATAAGCGGACTTATGAGTATATATCCTCAAGACTGTCTCACTGCCAGCCCAAATGCAGGTTCACACCCATTGGTCTGATCTTAATGTGGCTGGTTGCAACATAAGCCTTCTTGGATTCAGATAAGTGCCCCATTGGGGAGCCTTCCTTCATGTTTACTCTGTTTTCTGTGATTTTGTAAGATGTCTGCTAGGATGGGATATTATAAGTGCAGTAGGCAGATACCCTACAAAGACCCACCATTCCCGGTGCCTGTTTTGCTTGGGTGTGGAACACAACTAGAAATCATGTTCCATCTAGCAGTCCTTTGTACCCAAAACATAGCAGTCCCATTTTACTGTCCTTGAATATATAGCGGTTGGCCCAGTCTAAGATTGGTGGATAACCTCCCTGACACCGTCTGCTCTGAAGAAAAAGATCGAGGCCTAGGCCTGTAGTCCAGTCTGACCAGTTTGATTCTGATGTGCACACTGAGGTTACAGAAACTGCAGTATGAAAATTTCTACCTCAGACACCCTCTACTGTGACCCCTTTGGAGGCCGGTATGGTGTCTTTGGATCACTTATTTGAACTGACTGCTATGATGACAAAGAAGCAAGGATGATTATTTGTTAGGGTCCAGAGAACATCCCTCAGAATCTACTGTGGGAAGAAATTCCTGGATCACTGATTGAGGCACATCTGCGGTTGGTCCCCCAGTGCTTGGTTCAGGCAGATGTTACCCCCAAGAAAATGCACCAGAGAACCAAGTGTGTTCCCTGTCCTCCTGCTCTTGGGGAACAGGAGCGTATAGACTTCTCTCAGGGCCTATTTAAGGCTGTTATGGCTCTTTAAGCCTTGTTCCTTTTCATATCCTCCACCCACTCCACAGAAGATTACAGTAGAATCATCTTTTGAGGAAGAGGAGGTGGCGTCAGGTTCTGATAACCATTCCTCAGCTTTCTCCTCTCAAATTCACTGTCATGGTCCAGTTCCCTCAGATGAGGATTCCCTTTCTCTCAGAGAGACCATTGTAAGTATGATTAACCACAAAAAAGCACTGAACTGAAGAAACACCGCCCCACAGGGGTATATGCACAGTATATACATTGGTAAGTATGATAAAACACTCTGAGTGGGAGTTTAAGCAATTCCCAGATGTCCAAAAGAGGTGCTGCAGCCTTTTAGGGGTGGGCCCTCCAGCCCTTTCCCTGTCCTTCCAGTCCTAGAGTTCTTTCTGGACACTTGTGCATTCACATGCACAGCTCTAGAGTCTCAGTCCCCTGAAGTCAAAAGGCCAGACATATTCTACAAAATCCCAGACAGTCTTAAGTTTCTGATTAAGAATCATGTAGCTGACCCTTCAACTGTTTCCTTAGCCACAGGCAAACCTTCTAAGCTACTATGAAATGTTAATTCCTTACCTTCAAACAAGGACAGCAGGACTATATGGACAGGTGAGGAAAAAAGGCCTGTACTACTACTACTGTCATGGCCTTCAGGTCCATTACTTATTATTCCCAGATGACCAAATACCTTTTTATCTATCCTTCATAATCTAAACAAGGCTATGGTTGATGTGTCAGCCATAGTCTCCAAGCAACAAATTTCATCCATGGAAAATCGGTCCACTCATGTGGCTAGGCATAGAATAAAATGCAGCTATGATGCTTTGGAGGCCTTTTCCAGAGCAGCTGCTACTGGTTCAGTCATTAGAAGATATGCCTGGTTGCGTAACCAGTCTTTCCAGAAGTTTTTAAGGCTAACCTCTTAGATTCCCCCCCCCCGGACAAGGACCTTCTGTTTGGAGAACAGGCAGCTAGTGTATTTAAAATTTTGCAAGAACAGGGTAAAGCTATGAAGGATTGCAGACAAATCTTTGTACCTCTCTGCCCAGAATAGCAGAGGAAGTAACCTGCCAAGTCCACTTCCTTTGTAAGAAAAGAGCATAGGCCTTCTCAGAAACACAAGGCGGCACCCAGAAAAAGAATTCCAGAAAAATCTGAAAAGAACCACAGATTTGGGATGTCTTCCTTCACAGAGAAGTCAGTGTGATTATTTTCTCCAGTCTTACCATCCTCTTTTCAAAAAGACTCACCTTTTCCAATTCAAATTGGGAAAAGATTACCACTAACAAGTGGGTTCTCACCATCAGCAAAAATTGTTACAGGATGTCCTGGAAGGGACTTCCTCCCTTCAAGGGCATTCCTCCTCGGTCTCACAACTAGTTAAAGTTTCTCTCTCCCAAGGCACCAAAGGACAAGTTCCTCCTCAGTTTGTAGGGTGAAGATTATACTCCAGACTGTTTCTGGTGCCAAGAAAGGAAGGACAGTGGAGACCCATACTGGATCTCTCCCAGCTTAACACTTTCCTCAAGGTACCCACATTCAAAATGCAGTTTCTTCAAATAATTCACCCTTCTGCATGCCTTTCTAGTATCTTTGGATTTGAAGGATGTGTACCTGCATATCCCCGTACACCCTTCTTTCAAGAAATTCCTGAGGTTCTCTTCTGGCTTCTCACATTTTCAGTTTACTGCCTTGTCTTTTGGGTTTTCTACAATCCTCAGTGTCTTCAAAAAGTTCCTAGCTCCAGTTATAGACTTTTTCAGGACTTAGAGAATACAAATATTCCCCTACCTCAGTGAACCTCAATGATTTGCTAATTCAGGTTTCTTCACCTCATGTCTCACTGCAGCATCTCATATTGACTCTTGCCCTCCTCCTCCTCCATCTGGGGTTCACTATCAGTTTCAACATATCTTCCCTTCAGCCCACTCAAGACTTGATTTTCTTGGGTTGCAGATTAGAGAGAGAGAAAAAAAATGCAGGCTTTATTGCCCCGTGATATGGTGCATAGCTTCACAACTTTAAATCCCTGTTGTCTCTCTAAGCTTGTTCGGCCTGGGAAGATTCTGAGAGTACTAGGTTACATGGTAGCAGCCATTCCAGTGCTTCATTTTTGTGTATGATGAAAATTCAGTGGTACCTGAAAAATATATAGTCTTAACAGTCTCACTTCCTGGACAACACAAATCCCTCTCATGCTTTGTCTAAAGGAGATCATATGTTGGATGGTACAGGTGAACCTCAATTCAGGCCTTCAGGATACAGACTTCAAGTCAACAGCTGCACGCAGATGCCTCAGACAAGGCTGGGGGCCATGTACGGGAATCCACAAGGTTTGGGGTTGTTGGCAGTCCAGCCTCAAGGAAGAGCACGTCAGTTTGAAAGAGATAAGGGGTCTCATGGAGGCCCTGCAAGTCTTCTCACACTTCTGGAAACCAGGACCACTGTGTATTCACAGACATCACAACCATCATGTGGTTAGTAAACAAGTAAGGAGGAACCAGACTGTACCAATTATGCAGGTTGGGTCAGATTGCTTAGGCCCTAGCCACCACTGCAGACATGTCCCTTCAAGCAGTATACATTCCATCCTAGGACATTGTCCTGGTAGAGTCTTTCAGCAAGGCCATTGAACCCCCCCACCACACACACACACACACACACACACACACACACACACACACACACACAGATGATTAACAAGCAGGTCTTCCTAGACATAGTCCACAGATGGGGTATACGACAGAGAAACTTATTTGCCTCAGAGAGCAGCAAACATCTCCCCTGTTCTGCACAAGGATTCTTTGCCCTCTTTGTTAGAGGAAAAATGTATTACCTTTCAGGTGGACGGTAAAGTTTCTGTTTGCCGTCTGTCCATTTCCTCTACTGCCAAAAGTTCTAAGCAGGATAAAGTTGCCCCACAAAGTGGATCTGATCACATAACAGAAGGGCTGTTTGCTTTACCCTAGCCCGTCATACCTCAACCTAACCCTGTTGATGATAGGATTCTGATCTCTTCCAGACACCAATTTTTTTAGGATGTTCTCTGGGTTCTCCAAAAGTTAAGGAGACAAATCCTATGTAGCCAAGTGGAAGAGATTTTCAGTGTGATCTCAAGCTAAGAATCAGGACCCAATAAAACCAGAGGTTCCTCTTGTTTTGTCCTATTTGTGTGAGCTCTTGAAAGGCGGTCTGGCATATTCTACTATTAAAACCCACCTTTCAGCCATCTTGGCTTGTCTTCCTCTGTCTATTTATTATTTCCAAGCTTGAGGTCCGTCAATTTTTGAGGTCCTGCACATAAACCCTCTGAGAAAACGTGTGCTTCCCTCTTGGGATCTCCATTTGTGACAGAAAAGCTTACTGTGCCTTCCTTTCAGCTAGCCATTTCTTCAACAGTCAAATTCTGCACCTGGAAAACCATTTTGTTGGTAGCTCCCATATCTGCTGGAGAGGCTCAGAACTACAGGTACTTATGGCATGGATGCTCCTCCTTTTCTTATTTTCCATAAGGACAGTGTTCCCCTGAGAGTTAATCCCCTCTTTTATACCTAAGTAAATGCGATGTCCCTCAACCAGACCATCAGTCTGCCTACTTTCTTTCACAATCCACAAAACAGGTATGAAAGACTTAATTATTCCTTTGATGTGTACAGACAATTCTGACTGTTTAGACAAGGCCAAGTCTATTCGTAAGTCAGACCAACTATATTCTCTTTTGTGGACTCTTAAGGTTGGCCTGCCAGTATCCAAACAAACTATAGCTCAATTTCTAAGTCAGTTTTCTTTCACTTCACTCAGCAGGGCAAATCTTTGCCCTCCTTCCCATGGGCTCACTCTACTAGAGCAGTAGCTCTTCTGGAGCTTTCTACAAAGGGGTTCAGAAGCATCATGGAAGCTATTACTTGGTCTGCTGTGCACCTGTCACTAAACACTACAGAATGGATGCCTTTTCCAGGTCTAGGCCAGCTTTCACCAGGTCAGTCCTTTCTGACTTCTTGGACAATTCTTGATTCTCAGCCATCCATCCTTTTCTTCCTGTAAGTTTCACAAATCAGCTTTCTATTCCTTCCTAGAATACTGCAGTAGTAATTTTAGTCAGAGCATAATGCAGTCATGTAAGAACTTACCGTAATAGTAGTAGATGCCCTACTGATCACTGTTGCAGTATTCCTTTCTGCTCTCCTTCCCCCTTCTTATACTTTTCCGTTCTTTCTTACTCTGCTGTCTTGCCTGACTGACTGTAGGACAAGGCCCCCCTCCCGCTGTTCCCTTCCTAACTGACTACTTTTCCCTCAGATGTTTTCCAGCTGTTGACTTGGAAGTAGTTTAAGGATTTGTGCTCATGCATCCACTTATGTACCCCTATGCTCATGAGCCAAGATCATACATTGGATGTATGCTTCTGGGAATGTTGTCTTTGGTACGCCGGCCCTTAGCGGTGAAAATCTATCTGTTTGGAATACTGCAGCAATGATCAGTAAGACATCTACTGCTGTGGTTAGTTATTACACAACTGTACTTTTTAGGAGGAATATTAATACATGAAATATAATTCTCTGCCTGTGCCAATAACCCCTTTCTATCACAGATCTTCCATTCTTGTCTTTTTTTTTTTTCCTTCTGCTGTCACTGTTGGAGTCCCTTTAGCAATCATTATTACTTCACCTTTCATTTGTCCCTAATGCTGAGCTGAAAGTCTATTCTGAAATCTTTACTTTGCCAAATTCACATGCTCATTTCTGTCCATATTTGTTTTTTGTAACATTATTATTTGCACCCTACAGTTAATATAATTCTGTAGTCTTTTTATCTGATCTGTAAGGCCATTTACATTCCATTTTAATACTGTCAAGACATTCTGATAAAAGCATTACTTTCACGTATTGTACGTGACAGGTATTTAGTATACATGCTTCCATCTTGCAACTTACATGTGACCACTAATGTTTGATAGGCTTATATTTTATGAAGCTGCTGCTTCCCATCTCTGAACCCATGCCACATTTTCCCAGACAGTTTACTTCTGTAAAAAATACTAAGGAAACAAAAATCTAAATACATTTTAAGCCCCTGACCCCTTTTAACTCACAGCAAATGTACAAAACTAAGTACCGTTTCCTAAAAGTGAGTTCACCCCTCCAGTTAGGGGTAGTTCTGCCAAATAGACACCTGTATCCACAAAGCGTACCTATTCTAAAATTTAAGCATGCTAAAAGTGCAGGTTAGGGACTGTTTTCATACTTACACAGATGCTCTATGTCCTCCTATCTCTGTTTCCCTCCTAGATGTAAAAAAAAAATCAGCTTTAACTTTTAGCCATAAGAAAAAGTGCACTGTTTACTCTTACATAAGTAAATTAAATTGTGCACTGTTATATTAATGCCTTAAAGTACTAAGACTGCTAGGAAGTTAACTACTTCCAAAACTAGTTAATTCCCACAGTTTGAAGCTTTCCACCAAACTACTTGCCACTTCCCATATAAATGCTAATTATAATGTCCCTTGTACATATTGTTTAGAACACATTGTTTAGACCTTTCCTAATTAATTGCCAGCACCGGTAGACTCATAATCTGCAACTGAAACCATATGCTAATGAAAGTAAAAAAAAAATTAGTAGCTTTGCAAATATAGGTTCACATGTCGTTACTAGGCTAACAACCACACTGGCTTACTTACACTTACAAGCCTAACCGTGCACCCCAAACCATGTGGGCCCAAAGTGTCATATGGGGGAAGGGTCTTGTTAGTTAGGTAGCTAAGGATTTGTGAGGGGGGTTGACTTGGATAATAAGTGACATGAGGGCCAGACCAGGGGTAAATTTACAAATTCCCATCCAGTTGTCAAGGTTTTGTTAGCATAGGGTCAGGGATTGAACTCTGTTTTACATGGATGGAGAGCCTATCCCGTAATGTGGGAATCCTTTGGTCACCAGAATGTTATGTTTATGTCACAAGCGAAGTTCAGATCCCTGGATCTAGTGTTTTCCATTGCTGTTTGTTTTGCTTATGTGCAACAAATTAATCAGGGCTGGGTCTGAGGAAGATGTGTAATCCAGGCAAAGATTTCCTCTCAGCAGCCTGTAGGAGACTGAACAGAGACAGAACCTTTAGGTGATCAGTGTTGGACAGGGTATTCATGCCCTGAATTCTTCTGATGAGAAACTTTTACAGACGTTCTAGTTGTTGCATATGTCTGGTTAGATACATGTCCGAGGGGGTATTGTATTCAGTTATTTGCTTGATAAGGACCAACTAGAGTGGTACTCTAACTTCCTTGGACCTGAATGCCATACCCAAGTTGGGTGACCTAGAATGATTTTCTTCTTATCTTAGCTACATGTTGGTCAAAGGCCAGATTGCTGTCTACATATGTTCACAGATCTCTTATTACTGGATTGAGTCCTATGAGAGTTTTATTCATGGAGTAATTAACTTGCGTTAACAGTTTCCCAAAGGTTGTTATACATATTTAGGCCATGGCTTTGTCTGTGTTAAGTAAAGGAAAAAACCAGACTGTAAGCAGGAGAACCAGCACAGCAATGATAACGTAGTCAGTAATAGCGTAGTCAATAGTTTATTTCCGCTTTCGTCAAAATAGACTTCCTCAGAATACACAAACAACACAGCTCAAATTACTTAAATACCCACTGCAATTTAAAAACTAATTGATCAATAAAGACAAAATAAATCAAACATTTATAATAAATTTAAAAAATCAATAAATACAGTGTATTTATGCAGTATTAAAAAACTCAAAGGAAAACAATTCCTTGTTAATATGTAAGGTTCTATATTTTAAAAAACATTTAATGTTAATGTAGTCATTCAGACCAGGGGGTTTGTCTGCATTGAGTTTAATTTGCCATAAAGTTTCACGTTGCTCAACGAAATTCTTAAAATCCTCCTCTGAGGTCTGAATGAACTACCTCCAAGACAGAGAATAAAAATTTTTTGTATGTCCCACATACTCTTGAATGTTTATAGAGAGCATTATTTTCATCTTTATTTTAATGCTATATAGGTGTTCTCTAATTCTTACATTTAAACTACGGGTGGTCATGCCGATGTAGAAGGCAGGACAACCCAAACATTGTCCTATATACACCACACCTTTGGTCTTACAGTCAACATACCCAGGAACCTTAAAAGTGTAATCAATATTCTCTAACTTTATATAAGGACCTTCTGAAATAAAACGACACATATTACAATTGTGACAACAAAACATCCCAGTTTTAACTGATCTACCAATGGATGAATGTGTCAAACTATTTTCTAAGATCCCTTTCAAGTTGCTATGGTTCCTGAATACAAAAGAGGGCCCACCAATAAACATCTTCCTCATCTCTTCGTTTCCTTCTATAATTCTCCAATTATTGATTATAGCTTGTCTAATGGAAGCACTATCGGAACTAGTCTCTAAAGAGCAAATTAAACGTGTCTCAAATTCCTTCACTTCACCCTTCTTCTTACCCCCTACTGCTGTCCAATTTGGAAAGTCAATAATAGGTCTGAACATACTACCCCGTTTCCCTAAAATTTCCTCTATAATAAAATGTAACTGTTTGGAATCATACCCCCTTCTCAAGGAACAAGTGAAAAACTATATTAAATTCATCAAATAAATCACTGTCCTTGGAGGTCATCCTGCTTGCCCTAATGAACTGTCCACGGGGGACATTTTTGACTACATGTCTAGGATGATTGCTGGCATGGTGTAAGTAGCCGTTCGTAAAAGTTTCCTTTCGAAAGATCCTGCTGTGTATTCGACTATCCTCTACATCCCAGTATACCAAAATGTCTAAAAAATTCACCCTAGTCCCTATCCCACCCATGGTAAACTTCAAATACTCAGAAGAATCATTGAGTTCGTCAAACAACATTTTGACCGTGGAAGAATTTCCATCAATCACAAAAAACAAATCATCAATGTATCTACTGAAAAATTTAATATTAAATTTTTGTTTCAGCTTAGGTATTACTTCTTGTTCCCACCTGGCCATGACCAGGTTGGCAAAGGCCGGGGCCGCAGAAGACCCCATGGCCAGGCCCTTTCTCTGCCTGTAATATGATTTGTCAAAAGAAAACGTTGTTTTCTAAAATCAATTCTAAGAACAACCGAATGGTAGAAATAAACCTATTGGTAAAAACCCCACCCTTACTAGTCAAAAAATCACACACAGCGTCAATGCCCTCCAAATGGGGAATACATGTGTACAAGGCAATAACATCAACTGTGAAAATGATGTCTTTTAAAGGGTCAAAACCCTGTTCAAGAATATAACAACCAAACTTCTCTAGAAAATGCCAAGAGTCCTAACAAAAGATCCTTCTTTGCTAAGAAGTGGGCTAAAAATAGCATCAATAACTAGGGAAATACCCTCAGTGACAGAGTGAGGACTAGAAACTATAGGTCTTAACGGAGGATCCGTAACACTCTTGTGAGTTTTAGGTATCCCAAAAATAACACCAGTCCGTGGTTCGGATACCACACAAAACTCATACAATTCACGGGTAATTTCACCTGTCATTAATAGCCCATATAATTCAGAATGTATAAATCGAACTCTTTTTTGAAAATCATAAAAACCAATTTTTCATATTCTTCCTCATTGTTGATAATTTTTAACATTTTAAGTTGGTAAACCTCTTGCCCCATTATAACCAGATTTCCCCCTTTGTCGCTCTTCATAAATCTAAAGTCGGAGTTCAATTTTTTAAGACTATCCAAAGCCTGTCTCTCCTCCCTGCTTAAATTGTCAGGGATAAACCTCTTGTTTCTCAAAACCCCAGTAACATCAGCTATAACTTGTTCTTCAAATATTTTAATAGTATGATGCAAACTTGGAGTAAATGCAGAGGGTTTGAGTAAAGACCTACTAGTCAAGTTACACTCAGGTAAAAAATCTAGAATGTAACTAGTATTAAGTTTCCTACAGAACTTCTTAATGTCAACTATTGTGTTAGATACATCAGCCTTAAATGTAGGAATGAAATTTAAACCACGTTTAAGTAGATTGATCTCATGCTCAGAAAAAAACTTGTCAGTCAAATTTATAATTTTAAACTGGTCAATGGACTGGCTTACGTCTCGTCCCCCGACGAATTCGAACTTAAAAATGTCCGACTGCGGGTAAAAACAGTGTTTTTGTTGGATTGGTTTCCTTTCTTGTTCAAAAAAGTAGTAGTAGGACTAGAACCACTTACACTGTTCCCCCCAGTGTTGTTAACAAATTTGACTTTAGGTCGAACTGATCCGTCAACAGTAGTTCCCTGAACAACAATCTCTCTGTCATGATTAGCTGATTCAGTAGCCCGTTTATTAACAAAAGAGTCCCCTTTGTCAATAATGTTGTTTCCTGACTCAATATTTGAGTCTGGGTCAGGTACAACGTTGGTATGTGTGCCTTCACTTGATTTCATCTCGATTTCCCCTATCGCTTCAGTCACAGTCCTCACCTTGTCTCTGGCTTGACCTTGAATCCCAGTACGGGTGCCAGTGTTATTTGAAAAAAAGTTCTTATGGCGGTTAAAATCACCGCTGCGTTCGGGAAACCGATTCCTGATGGCAAAATTGTTATAGGCTACATTGTTCTCATAGGCGGCGATGTCACGAGTTAACTTAGATTGTTTACGACTCGTGACATCAACCGTGTGTTGTTCAACTTCATCATGTAACGAGGAAATAAACTCATTCAATTTTTGGGGACCCACCAATTCTTTCAGTTCACTCTCAACTTGTACTATTTCATCTTTCAGAACAGTCATTTTCTCAATATTATTGTCAATCAATAAATTCAGGAAATTAATTCCCGCAGTGTTGAAAAAACCAACTAGGGTTTTAAAAAATGGAGAAGTAGCAGTCACACCATTGGGACATTTAAAAAATCTTAGTCCCTTTGGGACCACACCAAGATCAACACAGTGCTTGAAATAACTGTTCTCTAAATCCAGAGAACGATGTCTCTTTAAAAGTCTCAATAGAAGTTCACGTTTAGTATTTGCTTCAGCTAATTTGAAGGTTTGAATATCTTTACCTGAATGTTGGAATGGATTTGGCACCCCGTTCAGAAAACTGCTTATGGTTTTGTATCCCCTGATGTTAGTGGCAGGCTTACAACGTGAGTCAGACGCCACTAGTCGACCATAATCCTTCTCACGTCTCTCCGCAGCCTCCACGACTGTGTCGAGTTCAATGAACGATGAATCCGGACTAGAAGTCCCTCGAGCATTGTCTTTTGGTGTGTCACTACATCCGTGACGCTCCGTCCTTGAAACAAGCACTTTCAAAGTACTCTGAATGTCCAGTAAGGTAACAGTTAACAATTCACCCAGCGAAGAAGCTGCCGAGGTTGGTGTAGAGTGCACCGTTAGATTTAAAAGTTCATCTTCTCCCGCCTCAGTCATGGTGCACGTGGAACAAAACAAAAGACAAAGCACCAAAACGTAACCAAGTAAAGGAAAACCAGACTGTAAGCAGGAGAACCAGCACAGCAATGATAACGTAGTCAGTAATAAGCGTAGTCAATAGTTTATTTCCGCTTTCGTCAAAATAGACTTCCTCAGAATACACAAACAACACAGCTCAAATTACTTAAATACCCACTGCAATTTAAAAACTAATTGATCAATAAAGACAAAATAAATCAAACATTTATAATAAATTTAAAAAATCAATAAATACAGTGTATTTATGCAGTATTAAAAAACTCAAAGGAAAACAATTCCTTGTTAATATGTAAGGTTCTATATTTTAAAAAACATTTAATGTTAATGTAGTCATTCAGACCAGGGGGTTTGTCTGCATTGAGTTTAATTTGCCATAAAGTTTCACGTTGCTCAACGAAATTCTTAAAATCCCCTCCTCTGAGGTCTGAATGAACTACCTCCAAGACAGAGAATAAAAATTTTTTGTATGTCCCACATACTCTTGAATGTTTATAGAGAGCATTATTTTCATCTTTATTTTTAATGCTATATAGGTGTTCTCTAATTCTTACATTTAAACTACGGGTGGTCATGCCGATGTAGAAGGCAGGACAACCCAAACATTGTCCTATATACACCACACCTTTGGTCTTACAGTCAACATACCCAGGAACCTTAAAAGTGTAATCAAAGAAAAATAATAATAAAAATAATAAAAATTTTTATTCTCTGTCTTGGAGGTAGTTCATTCAGACCTCAGAGGAGGGGATTTTAAGAATTTCGTTGAGCAACGTGAAACTTTATGGCAAATTAAACTCAATGCAGACAAACCCCCTGGTCTGAATGACTACATTAACATTAAATGTTTTTTTAAAATATAGAACCTTACATATTAACAAGGAATTGTTTTCCTTTGAGTTTTTTAATACTGCATAAATACACTGTATTTATTGATTTTTTAAACTTATTATAAATGTTTGATTTATTTTGTCTTTATTGATCAATTAGTTTTTAAATTGCAGTGGGTATTTAAGTAATTTGAGCTGTGTTGTTTGTGTATTCTGAGGAAGTCTATTTTGACGAAAGCGGAAATAAACTATTGACTACGCTATTACTGACTACGTTATCATTGCTGTGCTGGTTCTCCTGCTTACAGTCTGGTTTTTTCCTTTACTTGGTTACGTTTTGGTGCTTTGTCTTTTGTTTTTGTTCTACGTGCACCATGACTGAGGCGGGAGAAGATGAACTTTTAAATCTAACGGTGCACTCTACACCAACCTCGGCAGCTTCTTCGCTGGGTGAATTGTTAACTGTTACCTTACTGGACATTCAGAGTACTTTGAAAGTGCTTGTTTCAAGGACGGAGCGTCACGGATGTAGTGACACACCAAAAGACAATGCTCGAGGGACTTCTAGTCCGGATTCATCGTTCATTGAACTCGACACAGTCGTGGAGGCTGCGGAGAGACGTGAGAAGGATTATGGTCGACTAGTGGCGTCTGACTCACGTTGTAAGCCGGCCACTAACATCAGGGATACAAAACCATAAGCAGTTTTCTGAACGGGTGCCAAACTGCTCCAACATTCAGGTAAAGATATTCAAACCTTCAATTTAGCTGAAGCAAATACTAAACGTGAACTTCTATTGAGACTTTTAAAGAGACATCGTTCTCTGGATTTAGAGAACAGTTATTTCAAGCACTGTGTTGATCTTGGTGTGGTCCCAAAGGGACTAAGATTTTTTAAATGTCCCAATGGTGTGACTGCTACTTCTCCATTTTTTAAAACCCTAGTTGGTTTTTTCAACACTGCGGGAATTAATTTCCTGAATTTATTGATTGACAATAATATTGAGAAAATGACTTTTCTGAAAGATGAAATAGTACAAGTTGAGAGTGAACTGAAAGAATTGGTGGGTCCCCAAAAATTGAATGAGTTTATTTCCTCGTTACATGATGAAGTTGAACAACACACGGTTGATGTCACGAGTCGTAAACAATCTAAGTTAACTCGTGACATCGCCGCCTATGAGAACAATGTAGCCTATAACAATTTTGCCATCAGGAATCGGTTTCCTAACGCAGCGGTGATTTTAACCGCCATAAGAACTTTTTTTCAAATAACACTGGCACCAGATTGGGATTCAAGGTCAAGCCAGAGACAAGGTGAGGACTGTGACTGAAGCGATAGGGGAAATCGAGATGAAATCAAGTGAAGGCACACATACCAACGTTGTACCTGACCCAGACTCAAATATTGAGTCAGGAAACAACATTATTGACAAAGGGGACTCTTTTGTTAATAAACGGCTACTGAATCAGCTAATCATGACAGAGAGATTGTTGTTCAGGGAACTACTGTTGACGGATCAGTTCGACCTAAAGTCAAATTTGTTAACAACACTGGGGGGAACAGTGTAAGTGGTTCTAGTCCTACTACTACTTTTTTGAACAAGAAAGGAAACCAATCCAACAAAACACTGTTTTACCCAGTCGGACATTTTAAGTTCGAATTGCCGGGGACGAGACGAAGCCAGTCCATTGACCAGTTTAAAATTATAAATTTGACTGACAAGTTTTTTTCTGAGCATGAGATCAATCTACTTAAACGTGGTTTAAATTTCATTCCTACATTTAAGGCTGATGTATCTAACACAATAGTTGACATTAAGAAGTTCTGTAGGAAACTTAATACTAGTTGCATTCTAGATTTTTTACCTGAGTGTAACTTGACTAGTAGGTCTTTACTCAAACCCTCTGCATTTACTCCAAGTTTGCATCATACTATTAAAATATTTGAAGAACAAGTTATAGCTGATGTTACTGGGGTTTTGAGAAACAAGAGGTTTATCCCTGACAATTTAAGCAGGGAGGAGAGACAGGCTTTGGATAGTCTTAAAAAATTGAACTCCGACTTTAGATTTATGAAGAGCGACAAAGGGGGAAATCTGGTTATAATGGGGCAAGAGGTTTACCAACTTAAAATGTTAAGAATATGAAAAAATTGGTTTTTATGATTTTCAAAAAAGAGTTCGATTTATACATTCTGAATTATATGGGCTATTAATGACAGGTGAAATTACCCGTGAATTGTATGAGTTTTGTGTGGTATCCGAACCATGGACTGGTGTTATTTTTGGGATACCTAAAACTCACAAGAGTGTTACGGATCCTCCGTTAAGACCTATAGTTTCTAGTCCTCACTCTGTCACTGAGGGTATTTCCCTAGTTATTGATGCTATTTTTAGCCCACTTCTTAGCAAAGAAGCATCTTTTGTTAGGGACTCTTGGCATTTTCTAGAGAAGTTTGGTTGTTATATTCTTGAACAGGGTTTTGACCCTTTAAAAGACATCATTTTCACAGTTGATGTTATTGCCTTGTACACATGTATTCCCCATTTGGAGGGCATTGACGCTGTGTGTGATTTTTTGACTAGTAAGGGTGGGGTTTTTACCAATAGGTTTATTTCTACCATTCGGTTGTTCTTAGAATTGATTTTAGAAAACAACGTTTTCTTTTGACAAATCATATTACAGGCAGAGAAAGGGGGTGGCCATGGGGTCTTCTGCCCTGTTTTGCCAACCTGGTCATGGCCAGGTGGGAACAAGAAGTAATACCTAAGCTGAAACAAAAATTTAATATTAAATTTTTCAGTAGATACATTGATGATTTGTTTTTTGTGATTGATGGAAATTCTTCCACGGTCAAAATGTTGTTTGACGAACTCAATGATTCTTCTGAGTATTTGAAGTTTACCATGGGTGGGATAGGGACTAGGGTGAATTTTTTAGACATTTTGGTATACTGGGATGTAGAGGATAGTCGAATACACAGCAGGATCTTTCGAAAGGAAACTTTTACGAACGGCTACTTACACCATGCCAGCAATCATCCTAGACATGTAGTCAAAAATGTCCCCCGTGGACAGTTCATTAGGGCAAGCAGGATGACCTCCAAGGACAGTGATTTATTTGATGAATTTAATATAGTTTTTCACTTGTTCCTTGAGAGGGGGTATGATTCCAAACAGTTACATTTTATTATAGAGGAAATTTTAGGGAAACGGGGTAGTATGTTCAGACCTATTATTGACTTTCCAAATTGGACAGCAGTAGGGGGTAAGAAGAAGGGTGAAGTGAAGGAATTTGAGACACGTTTAATTTGCTCTTTAGAGACTAGTTCCGATAGTGCTTCCATTAGACAAGCTATAATCAATAACTGGAGAATTATAGAAGGAAACGAAGAGATGAGGAAGATGTTTATTGGTGGGCCCTCTTTGTATTCAGGAACCATAGCAACTTGAAAGGGATCTTAGAAAATAGTTTGACACATTCATCCATTGGTAGATCAGTTAAAACTGGGATGTTTTGTTGTCACAATTGTAATATGTGTCGCTTTTATTTCAGAAGGTCCTTATATAAAGTTAGAGAATATTGATTACACTTTTAAGGTTCCTGGGTATGTTGACTGTAAGACCAAAGGTGTGGTGTATATAGGACAATGTTTGGGTTGTCCTGCCTTCTACATCGGCATGACCACCCGTAGTTTAAATGTAAGAATTAGAGAACACCTATATAGCATTAAAAATAAAGATGAAAATAATGCTCTCTATAAACATTCAAGAGTATGTGGGACATACAAAAAATTTTTATTCTCTGTCTTGGAGGTAGTTCATTCAGACCTCAGAGGAGGGGATTTTAAGAATTTTGTTGAGCAACGTGAAACTTTATGGCAAATTAAACTCAATGCAGACAAACCCCCTGGTCTGAATGACTACATTTACATTAAATGTTTTTTAAAATATAGAACCTTACATATTAACAAGGAATTGTTTTCCTTTGAGTTTTTTAATACTGCATAAATACACTGTATTTATTGATTTTTTAAATTTATTATAAATGTTTGATTTATTTTGTCTTTATTGATCAATTAGTTTTTAAATTGCAGTGGGTATTTAAGTAATTTGAGCTGTGTTGTTTGTGTATTCTGAGGAAGTCTATTTTGACGAAAGCGGAAATAAACTATTGACTACGCTATTACTGACTACGTTATCATTGCTGTGCTGGTTCTCCTGCTTACAGTCTGGTTTTTTCCTTTACTTGGTTACGTTTTGGTGCTTTGTCTTTTGTCTTTGTCTGTGTTAACTCACTTTCAAGATGTTTGTGTCTTAGGGTTGGGAATCTATGATAGCTTTCATTTTACAGTCATATGCGAATTTGGTGAGCCAGACGCCTTTAATGATGACATTGACTTCCGAGAAATAGATGCCAAATAGGAGTGGGCCCATCGTGGAGCCTTGGAGTACTCCACTGGTGACTGGTCTCTTGGTGAAGGTGGTGTCACGAATCCTGACTTCTTGGGTCTTGTCTGAGAGTCAGCTGGCAATCCAGCAAATTATGAAATGGTTTACACCTAGGTCAGAGAGCTTGTCAACGATGCCTGAGTGAGGTATTATATCCAATACTTTAGCCAGGTCAAGATATGTAGTATGCACTGTTTTACCCTCATCCATTGCTTTGGTGAGTCAAATAAGTCTACCAGGTTAAGACAAAGCCAAATTGGGATGGGTCCAGTGTCTAAGTTGCCAGTGTTCTTGTTTATCATTTCCATGATAATTTGTTCCATGTCTTTGCATGTTGGGCTCATTAAAATGATGGGCCTGTAATTCTCTGGGTTGGTTGATGGGTCGCCCTTGAGGAGGTGAAAGATGTTGCATTCCTCTACTCACTTGGAACATAGCCTATTTCAAGAATGCAAGAGCGGACCCTTGCAGAACACACTGGTCAGACCTCTGTTTGCTTTTACTTGTTTTGCTCTTTGCTTTCAAATAAAAAAAACGGTGTTAATAAATAGCTAATAACTTTGCAGTTGTTGGAAAGAACTTCCATTTCCATGCTTTTCATCTTTTATTTTTCTATCTTATTTCCAAAAAAAAAAAAAAAAATCCCTAGTCTATAGTTTAAATAACGAACACTAGATTTCAGCTTGTGAAACTTCACCCAGCAGTCCAAGATAAATACTTTATATTAACTTTAACTTGCTTATTTCATGTCTTTCTTGTCTTCTTATAGTACAGTTCCTGGATACGTTATACTTGAGAAAAGCACTTTTTTTTTTTTTACCATCACTAGTAACATAAGCAGCCAAGTTACACATACACACACACACATCTCTACTTAAGCACTGTTAAATCATAGAAGCGAAAGGATGATAATAGTTCTCATTTGGGATTCAACCCAAAACCTCATCAATACTGTACCTGTATCACTGCCAATGGACGAACAAGAGCCTCTGCACTGAAGAACATTGAAATTTGTCTGAAAAGCTTTATCCTTTAAGCTAGGAAGCCTTCAGCTTGGTACCAAACTTCCAGTCTTTTTCAGACTCCTGTTCTTGCAGAACCATAGGTTCATAGGAGTATAGTAGGCCAATGGCCCTGGAGGCTATACAAGCCTAGCCCAAAAGATTCCCTGGCAACATGCCACCTGACGTTATTTCTCTGTGCCTCTGTCCAACAGGGCCACTGAAATGATTCCTGGGGTGAATTTTCTATTTCCCCATCCACTCGTCAAAATTTCTCTTGAAGAGGGCCAGTGAGGTGCTCTGCTTGACATGTAAGGGAAGCCTAATCCAGAGCATGGGCAGTCTCTGGATTAGGAACCTGTCCCTCCAACAAGTTCTGTTGATTGTGGTAATGAGGTTGAGGTCTCTGGCGCGTGTGTTATGGAGGGATTGGGATTTATTTAGATGTAGCATATCTAGCAGTGCTGGGTCTGCCATGGCCTTGTAGGTCAAGCAGAGATCGCCTCTATGTAGGCGATATGATACTGAGAAAACTTGGAGTTTCTTTTAGTCTTTCCGCTTAGGGCAACTGTTTAAGATCTAGGATCTTAGTGAGGTATTTCTGTGGTCTTTCTAGTTGTTGCAGATGTCTAGTGAGGTACATGCTGAATGGGGCATTGTACTCGATAATTGGTCTAATGAGGGAAGAGTAGAGAGAGAGGGAGAGACAATGACCTCTTTTTTCCTGGAGGCAAAACCCTTTGTAATGAGATGTGCCATACAGAAGGATTTTCTGACCAGACTGGCAATGTGATTATCAAAGGGATAGGTTGCTGTTCACTTGTGTTCCCAGATCTCTTATGACACCTTCGGTGTTCAGTGGTCTACCATCGATGTGGTAGTTCATGGGTACTGTGTTCTTCCCAAAGGGAATGACTATGCATTTTTTGGCATTGAGCTTGAGGCCATGGTTCTGGCACCAGTCATTGGTTTCTGTGAGGCCTTTCTGTAGGATGTCAACATCATTTGGGGAGCTAATCATGGCTCCCAGTTTGCAGTAATCAGCGAACACAGTCAGCCATAGTCCATTGGTTTTGGCCTGGACTTCAGAAAAGTAGATGCCAAACAGGAGAGGACCCAAGACTGAACCCTGTGGGACTCCACTTGTGACTGGTCGGTAGTCTGACCTGGAGTTTATTACTTTCACTGTGTGAGTTCTATCAAGTGAGCCTGTTTGTGACCCACCTTGTGACATAGGGGTTGATGCCTAATTTAGTGAGTTTATCTACGATTCCTGAGTGAGGAATTGTATCAAAGGTCTTGGCCAGATCGAGATAGGCTGTGTGAACTACTTTGCCTTCGTCCACAGCTCTAGTGACAGACTCGAAGTCTACCAGGTTGAGCAGATAAGGTCTACCCTTAACAAATCCGAACTGCGTGGGGTCTAGAGTCCACAGGTTTCCTATGTCCTTGTTTATTAGGTCCATGATGATGTGCTCCATAGCGTTGCATACCAGTTATCAGGCTAATGGGGCGGTAGTTCCCAGGGTCCGTAGTCGTACCCCCTTTGTGGAGTGGGATTGCTGTAGCAGGGTGCCATTCAGCTGGGACAAAGCCTGAAATGAGGCTGTAATTGAACAGGGCATTCAGGTGTGCTGCCAGTTCATTTTGCAATTCATGTAGAACACAGCCTGGGATGTTGTCAGGTCCCATGGAAACTGTATTCTTGGCCTTTACCAGTGCAATTTTAACCTGTGCAGCTGTAATATTGGGTACTTGGTATCCCTCTGGTATTGTGATTGGTCCTTTAGGGGGTGAGAGGGGGGTAAGGTTGGCACTGAATTTGTCGGCCACTATATTGGCAATGTCTGTTGGTTCAGTATAGGAGTTACCATTGTGTAGTAGCTCTGAGCAGATCTGAGCATTGCCTTGTAGATTTTTGACATAGTTATAGAAGGCCTTGTGGTTGTCTTTAGTATCTGTTGCCATTTTGTTTTTGTAGCCAGCTTTGGATGATTTGATGAGGGATCTCAGCTTTTTGTTAAGGCTGACAAGGGAGTTTTTCCTGTCTTGGGACTTTGTCTTTTTCTGCAACAGTTTCTTCCTTCTGTTGTAGAGTTTGATCTGAAGTAGTTAACTTCATTTTATCTGCAACCTGTGGGTATACGGATCTGTATCGGATCCAAGCCGGCAACTTTTAAATAGCATCTGCTCCGAGCTCCTCCCCTTACCCATAACACCCTACCATCTCCTATCTTCCCCCAGATCTCGTTTGCCGCGCCAGTAGTGTGCATCGTGGTCTCCTTTGCTCTGTGCTAAAAAGGGATAGTAAGTGGAAACTTTTACTTGTGTATGTGTGCTTTTCTAGGATTACCCTTCCTCTCCTCTTCTGTAGTAACGCGTTGGTCATTGGTGTAAAAAAAAAAAAAAAAGTTTTTTGCCCTTCCCCTACCTGTGTGCGTGTGTTTTTTTTTTTTTTTTTTTTGGGAAGGTAGTACCTTTACCTTTGAGTGCAGGACTATGGCTGACCAGCCAAAGCCTCTGTTCAAAAAATGTACAGCGTGTGGCCATAAGCTTTCCCCTGCCGATGGTCACACTCTGTGTGTGATATGTTTAGGAGTGGCACATTTATCCACTCAGTGTGCTTCCACCTTTACCTCTCATTCCAAAGTTTCTTCAGAAAGCTTACCGACTACGGTGCAAAGTGATCCTCCTTGTCTCGTTCTGGCTTTGTCAGGTTTGGTTCCCATTCCTTTGGTCTCATCTATTAGCTCCCCCGTGGGTTCTGGATCCCTGCCCTGATCTAATTTCCCATCCATCGGGGATACGTCCACCTGATCTGGGCAGCCTCAAGCTAACAGCTTGGTTGCTCCAGTTCCGTTAATCGCCAGGTATCCCGGTCTTTCATCCCAGGTAAAATCCATTCTGGTGGCCTCTCTTAAAGACTCCACTAGGAAACTTTATTGCAGTAAATGGAAGCGCTTTTCCATTTGGGCTTCACAGAGAGAAATAGATCCCTTTACAGCTCCTGTTCCAGTGGTGTTGGACTTCCTGTCTGGTATCTTTCAGCAAGGAGCTAGTGCCTCCACAGTGAAAGTACAATTGGCAGCCATTTCCAGTTTTCACGTTGGTGAAGACAGCATGGCCTTAGCCTCCTCTAGGCTGTGTAAGGCTTTTCTTAAAGGTATGTTTCTACTATGGCCCCTTGTCAAAGATTCTGTACCTCCTTGGGACCTTACTTTTGTTTTACAGGCATTGGTAGCCCCTCCTTTTAACCCGCAGCTTCGGTGGACTTAAAATTTTTGTCCTGGAAGACAGCTTTCCTAGTCTCCATCACATCGGCTAGGAGAGTTTCTGAGCTTCATGCTCTGTCTGCCGTGCCTTCGTATTTGGTCTTCCGTAAGGATAGGGTTTCCCTCCGTACTAACCCTTCCTTCTTACCTAAAGTGGCATCTGAAGCAAACATAAACCAGTCCATAAAATAAAGGTGAATACAAACTCCATTTGTTAGCTGTTCATAGACAACTTCATTTTTATCTTCATAGAACAAAGTCTTTCCGCAAGACTGACCAATTGTTTGTTTCCTTTTCCAATGCATTTATGGGTAAAGCTATTTCTAAAGTTTCTTTAGCCAGATGGATCACTCTCTGCATTTCACATGCTTACATGGACGATATTTGTGCAGCAGCGACATGGGCCAATTCACATACCTTCATTTCCCATTACAAATTGGATCTGATTTCGAGGGGTAGAGCATCCTTTGGCTCTGCAGTGCTCAGGAATATCCTTCCATAAGGGCCTCCCAGGATCAGAGTAGCTGGGAACTCTGTCCCACAGGCTGCAGATAAAATGAAGTTAACTACTTCCGATAAAGAAGTTATGTACTCACCATAACATTCAATCTGAGTAGTTATACTTAATTTTTCTTCAACTTTCCATCCCCCGGACCTTATCCTGTTTTCAGGTTGGTTTGGTTTGAGTTGCTTGTATATTGTTAGTTGCAGCAAACTCGATCTGAGGGAAGATAGGAGATGGTAAGGCATTATGGGTAAGGGGAGGAGCTCTGAGCTTGGAGCAGATGGCAGAAAAAATTTGCCGGCACAGATCCGTATACCCACAGGTTGCAGAAAAATGAAGTGTAACTACTCTGAAGGAACGTTATGGTGAGTACATAACTTCTTTTTTATGGCAGGTGACCACCAGATTGGCTTCCTTTTTTTGGAGGAGAGCCTTTTGTTTCTATTGGGAATGGTCCGTTCCATGCATTTGTGTACATGTTCGTACAGTGCATTGGAGTATGATTCTGCCATCTTGCATTTATTCTCCATTTGCATGGGCGATGTAAAGTTAGCCACCTCAGTTTTTAGAAGCCTAAAGTTGGCTTTGGAAAAGTTTTTTTTTTTTTTTTTTACAATGGTTTCCTTTGCGGGGTGGTGTGGGTGGGATGTGGATATTCATGGTGACTAGCTTGTGGTCAGATCTGACCAGGGAGGAGTTGACAATTGGTGTAGAGCAACGGTCACCCATATTAATAATAACCAGGTCGAGTGTTGCTACCCCTAGTCGGGGTAAGAATGCGCTGGTCCAGGGCATTGGAATTGATGAATTCCATGAAACGTTGAGCAAGTGCGTTACTTGAGTAGTTTTCCCAGTTGATGGAGGGGTAGTTAAAGTCACCAATTATGAGGGTGTTGTGATGGATCTTTGTTATCCAGGGTGTTTAGGAATGTGGAGTGGGATTCCTGGGACATGGTAGGGGATCTGTAGCAGGCAATAACCTGTATAGCAGATGTTCGTGTTTCACTGTTGCAGTCATTACTTTTGGGTTATCCTGCTGGCAGGCTACCCGCAGTCGGCCTGAATTCCAAAGTCCTGGTCTGGCGTCTTTTGCTATCGCCTCTTGGCTGACATCAGTGCGCCAGGGGTATAAAAGATGCAGCTGACGCCGTTTTCTTGGCGCGCAGTGCCCGAAGCAAAATCAGTTCGCAAGTGCCGGTTGGCCGACTCCTGAGATTTTCAAATCCAAATTTCAGAACCGAAGTCTTCATTAAAGCTAAGCACCCCGTTGGGGAAACTTTTTTCTTGCTCCAGACCAATGTCAGAAAAAGTTAACAATTGTATTTCTTGTGGGAAGCAAATACCTCCTAAGGATTTTCATTCTTACTGTATTCCTTGCCTAGGCCCTGACCACAACATTGCTAGCTGTCGGTTTTGTGCTAGATTTAACCAATGCATTATTAAGCATTGGTTCGATTTTGCATTTCATTACTTTGGCTGAAGATGTAACTATATAATGCCGTTGGAACAGCCGATGACCAGAGTTTACAAAAACCTCAAGGACAAGGAAAAGGATAGGCATCCAAGGTCCAAAACTGACGAAGAGGCCTCCGTTAGGCCAGTCGCCGGTTCTCAGTGAGGCGCTTTCACAGCCCCTGGCGCCCGCTACCTCAGAGCCACAGGCCGCTTCTGACTCCCACGTGGAGCCGACTGGGCTTCTGGAAACTTAAGGTATTGGACACTCTGAAATCAATCCCTCAGATGGGTCCGGAGCTGCTGAGCAGGCATCAGCTTCTGAAGGTGTCTTCAGACCTACACAACTATATGTTAAGCCATCCTCAGCTTCAAAGACTAAAGCAGCTCTAAAGACAAAGAAACAAGTACAGCATTCTCCTATTCAGACTTCCATGCCTAAAAAAACAGATGCTCAAAATGGCCGAAGACCTAATTACTTTGATCAGGGGCTCCCATCCCCCACCTGGTAAGAGGCAGAGTATGATTCTTCTGATCAGGTATCTATTTCCTCTGATTCCTCTTCTGAACAGGATTACTCCATGCTTCCCTATGAGGATTCTGATGCTGAAGAATCCATTCCTTCAGCCTCTCCTCCTGAGGACTATTCTTTTGGGGAAACCCTGCATACTATGAGGGAACATTTCCATTGGGAGAGCCAAGAATATTCTGAGTCTAAGAAAAGGCTCAGAGACTTCCTGCTTCTTCCTCAGCACAGACCTCTTGCCATTCTAGACATTGTAGATTATGTATTTTCAGAGTCCGGACTGTCCCCCGACTCTTTTACCCCCTGCACCTGCTAAGCTGGACAGATACTACAGGGTCCCGGATTCTCATAAATTCCTATATAAAAACCCCGCTGCTGACCCAGAAACTATATCTCAGAGTCCCAAGGGGATTAAGGCTTCCACTGCAAAAAACCCTGTCCCCTCTGATAGGGATTCTAGGGCTCTAGACAGATGGGGGGAAAAAAGTATACACTTCTGCCACCCTGGCTGTAAGGGCTTTAAATTGTCAATTTCATATGCTTAAATATCAGCAATGTTTAATGTCACTACTTAAATAGAAAATGCTGACAAATACTGAATGTTCAGAGAACAAGGAATTGCAGGATTTATTGCATGCAACTGAACAAGTGGGAAAGCATACTTTGCAATGTGGTTATGATTCACTAGAGGCCTCTTGCAGGGCCGCTGTTACAGGTTTTGTTATTAGAAGACATGCTTGGTTAAAGGAACAAAATCTGCCTGTTCATGTTAAAGCAAAATTATTAGAGGCACCATTACAGCATGATACTTTGTTTGGTACTAAAGCAGAAGAGGTGTTGAAAAAAATGGAGGATAAAGCAAAATCCATGCAGACAGTCAAGGATTTCTTACAGGTACAGCCACCCAGGTTTAGCAGGAACTGGCTTTCTAAAAACTGGTCCTTTTCAGTCTCAGACAGACCACAAAGAGGCAGATACAGGCGTCCCAGAGGCAGATCTCAGCCCCAAGGCTCATACAGGCCTAAACAATGGGGTGCTCCTACCTCCAAAAGCGGAGAAGACAAATCACAGCCTTACAGGAAGCATTCCCATTGACTTTCCTCTACCAGTTCCAAGCAGTTTTCTTTTGACAGCCCCCTTAGGGGGAAAACTAGCACTTTTTTCATCAAATTGGCAAATGGTTACCCAAGACAAATGGGTTCTGAACATAGTGTCCCAAGGCTGCAGGTTCCATTTTCACACTCTACCAAGGTCAAAGGGCATGCCAGACCTGCCACACAATCAATGGGCAGAGGCACAAAAACAAGTTTAAGCCCTCATGGACATGAGGGCCATTCAGCAAGTACCACAACAAGAGCAGGGGCAAGGATTTTACTCCAGACTTTTCCTAGTACCCAGGAAGGACAAAACCTGGAGACCAATTCTGGACCTGTCTATACTAAATACGTTTCTGGAAGTTCCAAAATTCAAGTTGTTGACTCTACAGCAGCTACTGCACATGCTGGGCAAGAGGACTTGGCTAGTAACTTTGGACCTAAAAGAGGCATACCTGCATGTCCCAATCAGACAATCTTGCAGAAGATACCTCAGATTCATAGCTGGCTCAATGCATTACCAATTGTCTGCACTGCCCTTTGGCTTATCTACTGCGCCCAGGGTCTTTACAAAATGCCTGGCACCAGTCATTGCGTTTTGCAGACAAAAAGGAATTCAAATATATCCCTACTTGGACGACTGCCTAATTCAAGCAGAGAGCAAAGACACTCTTTTAAAGCATCTGGCGTTTGTAAAAAGATTACTAATTGGCCCAGGGTACACAGTAAATGAAAAGAAATCAAAACTAGTGCCCTCTCAAGAGATAATATTCCTGGGTGCAAGCTTAAATACAATTGCCCAGATGGCTTATCTCACGCCAGACAAGCAAAAGCAACTGACTACTTACTTCAAGAAATTGGCACAAAAACCCACTTATCTGCAAGGAAAATCCTGCAGGCCTTGGGTTTCATGGCATCCTGCATTCTACTAATTCCATATGCCAGACTGCATATGAGGAAACTACAATGGTATCTGAAAAGTGTTTGGACTCAGCATTGCCACAGCCTGGAGACAGTAATTGCACTAATTCCCTGCCTACAACAGGAGTTTCGATGGTGGGCAGAAGCCTGTCACCACAACAAGGGTCTGCCATTCAGTTTACCCACAGCCAGACAGACACTGACAACGGATGCATCGGATTATGCCTGGGGGGCCCATATGGCAGGAAAATTTATTCAGGGCACATAGCCTGCAAACCAGATGCATCTTCACATCAATCAAAAAGAGATGATAGCTGTTCAAAATGCCCTGACAGCTTTCAAGGACCTGCTTCATCCAGGACAATTACTGATAAAGACAGACAACACTATGGTCATGTGTTACATAAGCAGGGAGGTACTCATTCCTACCCTCTCTGCAGACAAGAAATGACCTTATGGGACACAGCATTGGCCTTTCAAGTTCACCTGCAAGCACAATTCCTGCCAGGAAAAACAAATACTCTGGCAGACGAACTAAGCAGAAACCTCATGGATCCCCACAAATGGAAACTGGATCCACAAGTCTTCAGGATGATGATAAGGAAATGGGGATGCCCAGACATAGATCTATTTGCCTCCCCTCACAACTGTCAGTTGCAGAGATTTTGCACAAGGATTTACCACAAGCAAGCATGGAAAGTGGACGCCCTATCATTCAGCTGGAAAAATCTAACAGTATATGCTTTTCCCTCACTACCTCTCCTTCCCAGAGTACTCCTAAATGTCAGACGAGAAGCCAAAAATGATTCTGATTGCACCAGACTGGCCATGCCAGCACTGGTACCCAATCCTAAAGAGCTTGTCTCAAGGTCCAGCATGGATATTGCCTCAGACTTCTCACTTGCTGACCCAACAAAACAATCAGATCCTGCACAGCCATCTCAGGACCTTAAATCTGGCAGCATGGCGTATAATGTAGCCATTCAGAACACTCCTCTTTCAAAAGCTGTTATGGATGTTATCTTGGCGGCCAGGAGGCCTAGTACCAGAAACTCTTATGCAGAAAAATGGAAGAGATTCTGTGCTTGGAACAAGGCATTGACACGTCTGTACCAAACATTCCTCAGATTCTACAATACCTGACTGAGGCCTTTCTTTGTCATCAATTAAGATTCATGCCTCTGCCATTTCTGCACATTACAATATGGAACCACCTATCTTTTCTCATCCTTTAATAAGGCAGTACCTCAGAGGGGCCAAAAACATTAGGCCTCCAAGGAGAGCACCAATTCCGGCCTGGGACCTCAATTTTGTTTTGGAGAAACTCACACTGCCTCCTTTCGAGCCAGCATCAACAGCGGATATTAAATTCTTATCCTAGAAAACAGCTCTGCTCCTAGCTATAACCTCTGCAAGGTGAGTCTCTGAGTTACAAGCACTCATGGCTGTGGAACCTTTCATCATTTTTCATCCAGACAGGGTTTCTCTGAGGACAAACCCTACATTTATGCCTAAGGTGATGTCCAGTGTGGCCCTCAATCAAACCATTCACTTGCCTACCTTTTACCCAAATCCACAGAACAAGGGTGAGAAAATTCTGCATTCTTTGGACATACACAGGCAGTTACGCTTCTACTTGGGACAGAACTAAAGCTTTCAGAAAGACTGAGCAACTTTTAGTGTCATATGCTGCAGGATCACAAGGAAAGGCGATCTCAAAACAGACTATTTCTAAATGGATAGGCCATTGCATCCGTTTCTGCTATTCTCAACATGGCAAATCAGTGCCTAAGGGAATTGGGCCTCATTCCACCAGAGCAGCAGCCACTTCAGCAGCCTGCCTCAGAGGAGTACCTACCAAAGAAATCTTAGAGGCTGCAACTTGGAGTTCAGTGCACACCTTCACAAAGCACTACCACTTGCCTCTCTACTCTAAGTCCAGAGTAGGCTTCGCCACTGCAGTTCTGCAGGGCCTCATAGCCTCTCCTAATCCTATTTAGACCCAGCCACCCTTCCTCAGCTTTGGGATTCTACCCAAGAGTAATGACTGCAACAGTGAAACACGATGAACATAGTACAGTTGTGTACCTACCATAGATGTAGATGTTCGAGTGTATTCACTGTTGCAGTCTAGGTTACCCACCCACCATCCCCCTTCTCTTTGCTGGGTCTTATCTGCACTTCTCTATCCTATACAACCTTTTTGGTGTATTTGCTTGTAGATAAAGGAAATGTTATTTTTGTGTATGCATTTCTTATTATATTTTTCAGCCTATCTATTTGTGGCACCTGACATCTGGGGCAAGAAAAACTGAAGAAAATGGCGTTGGTTGCATCTTTTATATCCCTGGCACACTGACGTCAGGGAAGAGGTGACAGCAACCGACGCCGGACCTAGACATTGGAATTCTGGCTGACTGCGGGTAGCCTGCCAGCAGGATAACCCAAGAGTAATGACTGCAACAGTGAATACACTTGAACATCTACATTTATGGTAGGTACACAACTGTACTTTATAGCCTGGTAGTGCAGGAGTGCTTTCAGGTGCCTTGAACCAGGTCTTTGTAACTGCACAGATGTCGATGTTCTCCATTTTGAGGAGTGCTTCGAACTAGTGCATTTTGAGATTGAGACTTCTAGTGTTGAGTAGCATAACCCTCAGATTACATTTGCTTGTAGCTGTTATGGTGGTAATTTGGTCCTCTGGACTTTGCTTAAAAAAGGCACTGTAGGGGTGGCAAGGGCCTTGGCCAGTATACGGAATCCCAGGGGTGAAAGATGCAGGCCATCTCTGGCAAAGCATTAGGTCCGTCGATCATGTCATCCCAGGCAGACGTACTGGATCCCCTTGGAATGACACCAGAAACTTAGCCAATTATTGAAGTCAGTCATTTTTGTTTGTACTGTGGTATGATTCTTGGTGAGGAAAGATGCTACTCAGAGCTAGGGTCATGCCCTCCTGGGCTACATGATCTGAGAGCTCCTTCATGTTTCTATTCATGTAGTCCAGGGAGGTGCATCTCAGGTTGCTCACACCAACATGGACAATGACAAAGTCATATCTGTACCTGTTGTGGCGTGACCTGGATGCGTGCGTTATGTGGTGTATCCTGGCTTCAGACAGTCATCTGACCGTTACCTTCTCCTTATTCAACCTCGTGAGTGGGACATCAGTCTGCCTTACTATTGAGTCACTTATAAGTGCATTAGGTAAGCTGTTTTGCCTTAGGGGCTTTGGTTGTGTGGCACACTGTTTGTGTGACCTGTGTGTCACGTGGTTTGTGCTGTGGTGCAGTGGTTGCGTGCGTTTCTTCCTTGGAGGTCTTTGTTTGGGTAGATTTTTATTGAGAACCTCCGCAAAGGTGGGTGTGTGTTTTGTGTTGCGTGATAGCTGTGAGGGTATGTGGCTATGTGTTCCTTGTGGTGTGGAAGCTAGTGTTGTAGTGGTGTCATCACTGTTCATGGGGTGAAACTATGTCAGTGGAGAACAATGCTTAACTGTAATGTCATATTATTGCTGGTCATTTTCTCATCATTTGGACCTCCCAACACTATGGTTGAATTCCATGGTACTTCTGATTTTTCTAGTCAGCTCCTAGGCTTTTTTTCTGTCACTCAAGCATTTTCCAGTGGAACAGCGGATAAAAAATTCTGCTGGCAAATTTTCAATGTGGTCTCTGTTGTTGTCAGAAGCATGCAAAACAGAGTCCTTTTCAGCTTGCTGACTCACTGTTAGTTGGGTACAATTTTTCTCTTTAGCCTGTTAAGCTTTCAAAATTCTCTCTGGTCCTCAAGGAAAAACAGTATTATGAAGACAACTAGATATAGCAGTTTGAATCCCATATCCGCCTCTTGACATCCCAAGATTGCAGTTATAAATGTGTTTCTCTTGGTGTACAACAAATACTCATTTTCCACAAACACTCTAATGACCCCAGTTTTCCTTAATTTCAGCCTCCGATTTCTGTAGTTTTACTACTTCATCCGAGCAGCTACTTAAAGCTTTGTATACTATTTCAAGTTCATATATTACTTAGGTGTCTTGCATATTTTCTCTAATTTGGAAACAATCTCCTGTATTAAAACTGAAGATGTCCTTCATCTCACATTGCTGCAGTCCTTACACTTGGGTAGTCCGCTGTCCTCGGTCGGCCCGAATATCAAAGTATTAGGCTGACGTCGGTCAAGGCGCTTAAGACTGACATCAGGACGTCAGGGTACAAATGCGCATGACCGACGTCATATCCTCAGTCTTTTTTGCCGCATGGTCCGATGCAGAAGCAACGTTGCAAGTGCCGTTCGGCGTTCTGAAATTTTTTGAATTCGGAGTTTCAGACCGAGTCAAAGTTGGCTAAGTACCCCGTTGGGGAACATTTTAGTTTTTTCTTGCCTCAGTGATTTACCGGATGTCAGAAAAAGTGAATAACTGTATTTCTTGTGGGAAACAGATACCGCATAGAGATTATCATACTTTGTGTATTCCTTGTTTGGGGCCTGAGCACGACGTTGTTGGGTGTCGCTTTTGTGCTAGGTTCAATAAGCGCACTATTGCGAAGGTTAGATTGTGCCAGGTTGGTCTTTGGGAAGCGGTGCAATTATAAGATGCCGCCGGATGCTCCGACGCCCTTCTTCAAGAAGCGCAAAGACAAAGCAGCTAAACCCAGGCAAGAAGAGTCGTCCGTACCGGACGCCGGTTCTTTAGAGGCGTCAGTGGAACCGGTGGTTCCGCCGGAGGCTTCTCTGGAGTCCCAGGGGGAGACTTTGTTATTGCAGGATGTGGCCTCTCAGGAGGCAGGTCAGGCTGAAGGGGCTTCTCAGGTTACTGTACTCCCCTCCCTTCCTAAGGTGGTTAGGCCCTCTCCTTCTGTTTCTAAGGCTTCTCTCAGAGGCAGGCCTGGTTTAGCTTCTGTTGGTGTCACTCCTAGTTCTACAGGATCTGTGCCCAAGAAGCACATGCTTAAAATGGCAGAAGATTTAATTACTTTGATTAGAGGTTCTTTGCCCCCTCCAGATAAGAGGCCTAGGGTGGAACCAGAGTTGGGGAGTTTTGAGCAGGCTTCAGATGTTTCAGAGTCTTCGGCTGAAGACTTGCAGGAGTACTCTCCTTATTCTGATTCTGATGCAGATGATTCAACTCCTTCTGCTTCTCCTCCAGAGGATTTTTCTTTTTCAGAGACTCTTCATTCCATGAGGGAACATTTTAAGTGGGAAGGTCAGGACTTCTCTGATTCCAGGAAAAGGCTTAGGGAATTTTTGCTTTTACCCCAGCATAGGCCTTTGGCTATACCTCCTGTTCTGGATGTGGTGGAAGATGTGTTTGCAGAGGCTTCTCTTAATCCTGATTCTTTGCCTCCTGCTCCTGTTAAACCAGATAGGTATTACAGGGTGCCTGAGGCTCATAAATATCTTTATAAGAGTCCTAGGGCGGACCCAGAAACTGTTAGTCAGGGACCTAAGGGTGTCAAGGCCTCTGTTGTAAAAAATCCGGTTCCTCCAGATAGAGGCCAGAGCTTTGGATAGATGGGGAAAGAAAGTCTATACTTCCTCCACCTTAGCTATGAGGGCTTTGAATTGCCAGTTTCACATGTTGAAATATCAAAACTATCTTCTTTCTCAATTGAAGTCTAAGGTAGATGCTCTGGCGGAAGGCATTGAGTGTAAAGAATTACAAGATTTAGTACATGTTTCTGAACAGGTGGGTAAGCATTCTTTACAATGTGGTTTTGATGCTGTACAGGCCTCGTCTAGGGTGGCTGCCACTGGGTCAGTTCTTCGCAGGCACGCCTGGCTGAGGGATCAGAATTTATCTGAACATGTTAAGACAAGGATTTTGGATGCTCCTTTACAGTCTGATGTGTTGTTTGGTTCACCTGTGGAGTCAGTCTTCAAGAAAATGGAGGACAAGGCTAAGTCTATGCAGACTGTTAAAGATTTTTTGCAAGTTCAGCCTCCGAAGTTTAGTAGGAATTGGCCTGCTTAAGGGGTGGACGTACCCTTCTTATGATTCACAGTCTAGGGGTAGATCTAGACGTGGCAGGGGCAGAGCTCAGGGCTCCTTCAGACCTAGAACAGGGAGTTCTCCTGCACATTCTTCGGGTGAGGGCAGGGGCCAGTCCTTTCGTAAACAGGCCCAATGACCTACCTTTTCAGCTGCCAGATCCTTCTTGCATGGCAGCACCTTTGGGAGGAAGGTTGGCACTCTTCAAGGAAAATTGGAATTTGATTACCCAAGACAGATGGGTATTAGATATCATACACCAAGGTTACAGGTTTTATTTCCATACCTTGCCTCCTTTCAAAGGCATGCCGGACGTTCCTCCTCAGCAAAGACTAGAGGCTCACAAACAAATTTCTCTGCTGCTCCAAATAGGGGCCATACAACCGGTCCCTCTGCCAGAAGTGGGCCTAGGATTTTATTCTCGCCTGTTCCTAGCACCAAAGAAGGGGAACACGTGGAGACCAATTCTGGATTTATCTATCCTCAACACTTATCTGGACATTCCCAAGTTCAAAATGTTGACGTTACAACAGCTTTTACCTCTGCTGGGCAAAGATCACTGGATGGTGACTCTGGATCTCAAGGAGGCTTACCTTCATGTTCCTATCAGGCTAAGTTGCAGGAAGTATCTGCGTTTTCGAGCTGGGACTTCTCATTATCAGTTCTCTGCATTGCCCTTTGGCTTATCTACTGCGCCCAGAGTGTTCACGAAGGTTCTGGCTCCAGTGATAGCTTTCTTCAGGCTAAGAGGAATACAGATCTATCCTTATTTGGACGATTGCCTGATTCTGGCCCAAGGAAAGGACGAACTTCTTCATCATTTACAGTATGTGATAGCAGTGCTAAGATGCCTGGGGTATTCTGTGAACGAAATAAAGTCCAGTCTAGTACCCTCTCAGGACATGTGCTTTCTGGGTGTGAGACTGAATACAGCATCCCAGATGGCCTTTTGACCCCGGACAAACAAAAGAATCTTTCTCTTTACTTCCATCAATTGTCTCATCAGTCCAGGCTGACTGCAAGGACAGTCCTTCAAGCCTTGGAGTTCATGGCATCTTGTATTCTGGTGCTTCCCAATGCCAAACTGCATATGAGGAAGCTGCAATGGTATCTCAAAAATGTATGGACACAGCACTGCCAAGATATGGACACTGTCATTCAGATAATACCTTGCATTCAAAAGGAATTTTTGTGGTGGGCTCAGGAATGTCACCTAAACAAGGGACTCTCTGTGACCCGGCCAGAGGCGAGTCAGATTCTAACGACAGATGCCTCAGACAAAGCTTGGGGAGCTCATCTAAATGGAAAATGGATACAAGACACGTGGCCTGCCAGACTTCAACATTTACATATCAACTTGAAGGAGATGTTAGCAGTCCAATTTGCATTGATAGCTTTCAAGGATTTACTCCTTCCTGGGCAGGTGTTGGTTCTAACAGACAACACAACTGTCATGTGGTACATCAACAAGCAAGGGGGAACACATTCTTATCCTCTATGCAGACAGGCAATGATTTTGTGGGAGACAGCTCTGTTTACAGCTAAATCTTCAGGCAAGGTTTCTGCCGGGAGCACAGAACTCCTTAGCAGATGTGTTGAGCAGACAAATTATGGATCCCCACGAGTGGAAATTGGATCCTCATGTGTTTCAGAAATTGACAGTGTTATGGGGAACTCCAGACATAGATCTGTTCGCTTCTCCACTAAACTACCAGTTGCCAAAGTTTTGCACAAAAAGGTTTCATCCCACAGCTTGGAAAGTGGATGCTCTCTCTTTCAATTGGAGCAATCTTCATGTGTATGCCTTTCCACCTCTGCCTCTCCTCCCAAAGGTACTCCTGAAGGTCAGACAGGACAAGCCAAAGATGATTTTAATAGCTCCAGATTGGCCTCGACAGCACTGGTACCCATTACTGAGAAGTCTGGTACGGGAGCCTCCATGGCCTTTGCCTTCGATTCCACACCTGCTGTCTCAGGAGAACAGTCATCTACTCAATGTAAAGCTTCACTGTCTTCACCTAACAGCCTGGCATATTCTGTTTTAAACCCTGGAGGGTCTCAGCTTCCACAGCAGGTTTTGAATGTTAATTTGGAGGCCAGAAGGCCTAGTACAAGGAAAGTGTACGCAGATAAATGGAAGAGATTTTTATTTTGGAGTACAGCAAAGGAATTTGATGTTTCTAAGCCTAATTTAAGTGTGGCTCTTCAGTATCTTACAGAGTTACTGGACAAAGGTTTGTCCTTCTCTTCTATTAAGGTTCATGCTGCAGCAATTTCTGCTCACTATGACTGTGACCCACCATTGTTTTCTCATCCTTTGTTTAAGCAATTCCTTAGAGGGGCAAAGAATATAAGACCCCCACGTAGAGCTCCTACTCCTGCTTGAGATCTCAATTTTGTGTTGGAGAAACTCACTCTACAACCTTTTGAGCCTGCAGCTACTGCTGAGTTGAAATATTTATCATGGAAGACTGCTTTTTTGTTGGCCATTACCTCTGCGAGAAGGGTGTCTGAGTTACAGGCCCTTATGGCAGTTGAGCCTTTCTTAATTTTCCATAAGGATAGGGTGTCTTTGCATACTAATCCTTCCTTTATGCCTAAAGTGGTTTCTAGTGTGGCTTTAAACCAAACTATTCATTTGCCCACTTTTTATGCAAACCCCCAAAATAAAGGGGAAAAGATTTTGCACACTTTGGATATACACAGGCAGTTGCGATATTATTTGAGCAGAACTAAAGGGTTCAGGCAGTCTCAGCAGTTATTTGTTTCATTTGCTTTGGGTTCTCAGGGCAAGCCTGTGTCAAAACAAACTATTTCTAAGTGGATTGGGTTTTGTATTGCTTTCTGTTACTCCCATCATGGTAAGGAGATTTCAGCTGGGATTAGGCCCCATTCCACTAGGGCTACTGCCACTTCTACAGCTTTTTTAAGGGGGGTGGCAACTAAAGATATTTTAGAGGCAGCTACTTGGAGTTCAGTGCATACTTTCTCTAAGCATTACCACCTTCCACTTTACTCTAAATCTAGGGCTGGTTTTGCCACTGCAATTTTACAGGGCATTTTGGCAGCTCCTACTGCTTTATAGTTTGCCATCCTCCCTTATCTCTGCTTTGGGATTCTACCCAAGTGTAAGGACTGCAGCAATGTGAGATGAAGAACATAGTACAGTTTTGTACCTACCATAAATGTAGATGTTCGAAGATCCACATTGCTGCAGTCCAATTTACCCTCCCTCCTTCCCCTCTGTAGTTAGAGGCGGTTGTGTGGTTTGGGTTGTACATATTGTGAATATTGTATATAGTGTACATAGGGTTAGTACTAGGGTGGTTGGTTGTTTTTTGGCTGTCTTTTGGTTTTGACCTTTCTTTTTAGGGTCTTCTGACATCTGGGGCAAGAAAAGACTGAGGATATGACGTCGGTCATGCGCATTTGTACCCTGACGTCCTGATGTCAGTCTTAAGCGCCTTGACCGACGTCAGCCTAATACTTTGATATTCGGGCCGACCGAGGACAGCGGACTACCCAAGTGTAAGGACTGCAGCAATGTGGATCTTCGAACATCTACATTTATGGTAGGTGCAAAACTGTACTTTTGAACTGCTTTTTGTTGAACATCTGTGAGGTACTTCACAGCTAGAGTTGTTTTTTTTTTTTTTTTTCCTCATTTTTTTGGTTGATTTTTTCCTTGTTTCTTCATTGCTGTTCTGTTGTCCAGGCAATGTCATGACTTTCATGTAACTGAATTTTACCCAGATTGTTTACTTTTACTAACTTTTTATCACTTTCAGTTTTCACACAGAGTACTAAACCAGCTACTGAATGTGCAACCAAGTTGGATGTCCTGTCCAAATTCAACCCCATTGTTCCTTCCAAAAGACTCATTTTCCTGGTTTCACTTCTAGACTTCATTTTCAAGAATGCATTTCTTCCTCGATATGAGGGAGAGCATTTGAAAGAGTACTTCCACGGACTGGCACAGGAAGGGAATATTGTCAGCTAGAGTGCCTCTGGGCTCTGTAAAAAAAAAAGAAAAAAAAAAAAATTGATTTTCACTAGCTTAATTAGTATATTGGTCAGATTACACTTAAGATTCCCAGTGGTACCTCAAATCCACACAGATTCTACGCTCACAGCAACTCTGAGAAATGCAGCAAGCAAAAACAGTCCTGGCTCTTAAAGGTCTCTTCTAAAACGGAAAAACTGTAGTAGGAAAAGTAGAAGTAGACCACCACGATAAAATGCACAGTTTATTGAAAAAAGGATGAGAGCTTTCGCGTGCACAAACTGCACGCTTCTTCAAATTCTAATACATTGACTGTTTGAATCCGTTTATATAATGAAAAGGAAATATCTCTAATTCATCAGGTGTAACAAATAATCAGTCAATCAGATAATTAAAACAATTAATCAGAGGGTGTATCCTCCCTTCTATGCTAAAAACTTCTAAAATGCTCCTATGTTACATCTTTGTTTAAATGAATTCTAAACCAAAGCAGCTCCATTAGTAATTATGAAATGCATACATACATAATATTTCAAAACATTTATTAATTTCATTGTATTAAAATGCTATCAAACGAAATAGATCAACTAACCTACATGAATAAAACTAAAAGCATCTGCTAATTCTGTTATAAATCACATGAATCTGACTGAATGAAACTATCGACATATAAATATACTTTAAATAACTATGATGATAAAACTAATTCTAACTGGATGAAAAAAATTTATCCAGTGCTTCACAATAAAAACATATAAAATACAAAAGGAGAGGAAATGCAAAAGTCCTCCAGATGGTCCATAATAAATGAACAGCAAATACCAGGTACAATATGAATAAAACTGTATGAAAAATACTGTAGGAAATACTGTATAAAAAGTACTGTAGAAAAAAAAAAAAATATATATATATATATATATATATATATATATATATATATATATATATATAAAATCATTTATGCACCTTTAAGGCAGATCTAATGCTTATATAAGAATTAAGGCCAGGAGGATAATGTGCCTTCAATTTTAAAATCAAGCCTAACTCTATATGTTCCAATTCATTAAAATTATCCCCTTTCCTCTTGTGAAGGGTTTTTTTCTACAGTACCTTAAAACTGAAAGTGTGTCCAGGATATTCTAGTATATGCTTGACCAGGGCATTCTTGTTGTCTAACTTCTTAATTTCATATAGATGATCATGTATCCTATCTCTTAGGCGTCTTGTGGTCATGCCTATATAAAATGCTTGGCACATTCCACAATTTGCCATATATATGATATTCATATCTTCACAACTTGCCATGTGTTTCGGTTCATATTTATAATCTAGGCTAGGATGTATAAATACTTGATCGGTGGAAATCCAAGTACACATGTTACATTTACCACAAGGATAGGTGCCTAACCTTTTTCTGATGTTAACTTGAGTATTTACTGACCCTTCGTATTTCTCTACACACAAAATCCTCCTTAAATTTTTACTATTTCTATATGTAAAGGTGGGTTGAGTACCTACTATCTTTCTTATATCACTATCCATTGTCAGAATATGCCAATTCTTTGATATCACACCTGTGATGTATTTGATATCACTGGTGAATTTCAGTACGAAACTGACCCTGTGAGTATCCAAGTCTCTGATATTCTGCTGATGTAATCTCGGATGAAACCTATTTGTTATTAAAATACTGTCTTCCTTTGATGTAAAGGAAGACTTGATCTTGTGTATCATTTCACCATCATAGCCCCTATCAAGGAACAATTCCTCTAGGGCCTGATATTCCTTGTTCAATTCCTCTGGATTATCACATAGTCTGCTAACCCTAGTAAATTGACCTTTAACTATATTCCTAAAAATGAATCTAGGGTGCATGCTATCAAATCTTAAAATGGTGTTTCTCCAACAAGGTTCCCTATAAAGAGACGTGTTAAGTCTCCCTTTTCCATCTTTACTGATAGTGATATCTAGAAAATTAATGTGTAACTGAAGCCTCTATCGTGAACCTTAAAAACTCCGTGGTCAGTTCAAGTTCCTCTATGAAAATGGTGAGTTCTTCAACTGTCCCTTCCCAGAAGAGTAGGATGTCATCTAATCTTCTGTAAAGAAGAACTTTCGAGAAGTTACATGATTGAATAAGCAAGAGGACTCCCAAAAGTGCACTACCAGATTGGCATATGTGTTTGTACAGGGAGTCCCCATTGCCACTCCCCATTGTTGCAAAAAATGCTGTTCTTTATACATGAGAACGTTATTAGTTAATACCAATTCTAACAGGGTGTTTAGTAATATTTGTTCATTTCTACTGTACCTTTGGTTATGATTCAATATGTCCCTTATAGCTTCCTGTCCATAGAGATTGGGAATGGAGGTAAACAGACTCTTGACATCTAATGTGACCATTAGGCAAGAGTCAGAAATGGCCCTATCCATCCTTTTTAAATCCTCCAATAACTGATAGGTGTCCCTGAGTATAGTTGGTGTTTCTGCCACTATTGGTCTCAATTTCTTTTCTATATAAATGGATATGTTCTCTGTTACCCACCCATTCCCTACTACAATGGGACGCAGAGGAGGTGGAGTTAAACCTTTATGGACCTTAGGCAGCCCTTTAATGTACGGTGTCTTAGGATGTTCTATAAGGAGGAATGAATATAATTCTGTGTCAATTTGTCTACACATCATCAAATCATATAGTTCTTGATGAACTACATATATATGTCGCTCTACAGTGGCCTGATCTATCAATTTATGTGTCGACATCTTCTAACAGCTTGTTCATACTTAATGTGTAATCAGTCATATTCAACAAAACAACCTCTCCCCCTTTATCTGCAGGTTTAACAATAACATTCTCATTGTTAAGTAGAAAGTTTATGGAATTCCATTCTTCTTGATTCATGTTACAATACAAAGCTCCTGATCTATCTCTGGAATAATACAAATACAAATCATGTTCACAGGCCTTAATAAAGCAGTCTAATAAAGGATGTAAAGTTGGCGAAAAGGTGCTTTTCTTTTTAAAAACATAATCAGTGTTAGTCAATTTGTTCATCTCTGAAACCCTACCTTTATCAAAAAACAATTTTAAGGATATCAATCTTACAAACTTCCTTAAATCTATAAGTGTTTCACTGAGATAACTAACCTGTGCCGGCATATAAGAAAGGCCTTTATTCAATACTGAAATGTCCACTTCTGAAAGTTCAATGTGAGATAAGTTAAAAACAAGATGGTTTAGTCTCTTATCCGCCCTTTCCTCGTCTGTGATTCTCCCGAATGTTTGCTTTTTGTTCTTCCTCGACTCCGCGATCTGTTTCCTGATGCCCTGTTGAGTTGAACGGGTAAAGGTAAAAAACGTTCTATGCTGTCCTGTACCTTAAGCTTTGCTCCCAGGTTATTATGCTTGTTGAGCGCCAACTGGTTTGGAGGTGGTGTACCTGATGCAACCAACAAGGAAGTCCCTGTAAGTTCAGGATGTGATGTAACTGCATTATCTGGCCCTGACGAGTGCCTTAAAGGGGCAACTTCTGAAAATTCTTCATTGCGAACTGGTACTGTCCTGTCCATGAACAACCCTATATTGGATTGTGCCTGATTGCGCGAAAGTCTGGGCCAAACAAACACTTGCCCGTTGGAGAAATCCCGATGATCTCTCTGCAGTTTACGTAACTTTGTTTGCTGGAGCCTGTCACCATATGCACTGATCTGTCCATAGAGATTATCCAATCTCATTAAAAATATTTCCCCTTTAAATCTCGATGTTATATCATTGTTTAATTTATCAGCTTTAGCAGCTAGTTCATTTTCTATAGGAAGGAAATATTTTATCAGCAGTTTGATGTAATTGTAACTTAGCTCCAAATTTAATTTCTGCCAACTTTTAAGTAGTTCCGGATGACTATCTCCGTATGAGGGCATGCACAGTACCCTCATACCGCGTGGAACTACTTTGAAATGTAGACAAGCCTCGAGATGTCTACGTTGCCAGACAAGCCGATGAAGTTTGTATAGACAATTTTCTAGCTCTTTGAATAAAACATTTAAAATCAGACATGTCACGGACACTACCCGGGTCTGGTAACATGGTAGCAGAAAGTTCCATACCTAGTAAAAGATTATCTCTCTTTTCTATCAAGGTATTCCATCTCCGACTGAGATTAAGTCTCTCTGGTGCATAATCCAGCTCTACGGAAGATCATTCCATCATGTGGAGACAGGCACAGCAGCCAAAAACAAAGCAGCAAGCAAAAACAGTCCTGGCTCCTAAAGGTCTCTTCTAAAACGGAAAAACTGTAGTAGGAAAAGTAGAAGTAGACCACCACGATAAAATGCACAGTTTATTGAAAAAAGGATGAGCGCTTTCGCGTGCACAAACTGCACGCTTCTTCAGATCTAATACATTGACTGTTTGAATCCGTTTATATAATGAAAAGGAAATATCTAATCTGAGAAATGATTCCCATCTTACTTAACATTTCCAGTGATCTGTAGTAGTGATCCACCCAAGTGAAGCAGAACATAGGGGTATCCCTCACACAGAAGTTCCTTGACCAGATACTAGCAACAGATGTTTCATAACTAACTTGAAGAGGTATGCATGCCTCAACTTGGAATCTGAGACCTGTGAAATGCAGACCAAGAGATGAAGTATTTAAATTTGGAGGAGATGACTACCTTTATACAGGCATGCTCAAGACCATCACACCAGTGTGAAACGAATATACCTTTCAGGTAGAAACAGACAAATATGACAGTTATGTGGCATAGCAACATGCAGGGAGAAAGAATGTTGTACTTCCTTTACAGACTGCCTTTAACTGCTTGAGAGATGCTACATTCTCAGGTAGCCGTAAAGGGAGTATACATACACTCCCATAAGATCCCAGTGATGGATCCACGTAAATGGATATTATACATTGGAATGTTTTTCTTAAACTGGTGAACAGGTAAGATGTCCCGGAGACAGATCTGTTTGTATCAGCATGCAACGAACAGTAAAATAAGTTCTGCGTAACACCCAACCAGGAGGCTTAGATTGCAGATGACTTCTTCATCAAATGGACAGATTTCTGCCTCTCTGCATTCCCTCCAATCTGCTTACTCCCCAGTGTGATAGAGAAGATAAAGGATAAGGGGTCAGAGATGCTGTACACAGCTCCCTTTTGTCCCTGGCATCACAGATTCTTTCTACTCATGGAGCTGTGCAGGAGGAATCATCTTGTATTGCCTGTGGTGGCAGACCTTCTGTCTCAGAACAAGAGAGGCCTTCATCTAACCAAACTGGCAATCTTTCAGCTCACAGCCAGGATGGTCTAGCTTTCTGTTCAGACATCATTTTACAGTAGATGTGCTGTACCTTCTTAAAGGGGTCTATATCACTTTGTCAAATAGTCTATTCATCGAATCACTGTTAATCGAACTGACTTAAGTGAAAGCTCATTTCAGTGAACAATTGCTACAGAGAAAATTGTCAAAGGGAAAGTAACTAGTGGGCCAGCTACCGATGGTAGCAAACACTACACAATTTAAAACTTAGCAAAGTGGGAGGCTTTGCCCCAAACACCTCCCAGTGTAGTGGGCTACACCCACCTAACTAAATAAACCAACTCTAAGATCGCACTGTAATGGGGAAAAGGGCAAGTTCCCGATGATGGTCAAATACTTCCTTTCCCTGAGAAAATATTCGGTGAAATGAGCTTTTGCTTAAGTGAGTTAGATTGTGATTCAATGACTAGAGTATTCAACAGAGTGACATACACCCATCTGAGGCTAGAGAGCTGACTTATAGGAAATCCTACTTGTGCAAATGCAAGAGGTTTTCCTTCTGATGACATGAAAGGAGGTAAGACCTTAACACTGCACCAGTGTCCATGGTGCTGTAATACTTACGTGACCACTTTAGTGCAGGACTAGCCTGTGCTGCCATTAGAGTATACTGTTCAGCCTTGCCAATTCTTGGATCAAATCCTTGGCATGGCTGCTGTCTGTCATGCGCAGTATCTTAAAGGAATTTTGCATTCAAGACAACCAAGAAAAATTACTTTCGCTTGGGTCTTAAATTATGTCCTTAAAAATCTGACCCATTCACATACTGAGCCAACGCCACAGCCTCTATCAAGTTTGTGACTAGGAAAATTAATCTCTCCTGGTAGCTTTTACCTCAACTAGAAGAGTGGTCAGAAACCCATGCCTTGAAGTGCAGAGAACCATTTCTAGTTTTCCACAAGGACAGTGTAACTATCAGAACAAATCCCTCATTCATGCCAAAGGTAGTGATAGAATGTTCCGTCTGGTAAGCCATCCTAACTATCCAATCCACAGAAGTAAGAGAGGCAGTATTGAAACAGTTTCTAAGTGGGTGGCCAACTGCGTCTTGTTTTTTTATTCTACCAAGTGTAAAAAGCTTGTGGGTACTGTGAAAGCCTATAACATTAGGAGTGGGGGTGCTACTGTGGTCTCTCTTAGGGGAAGCAGTACTCTAGTTGTTTGGGAAGCATCTACTTGGTTATCTGTCCACACTTTGTCAAAACTTTACAAGCCAGATATTTCTTCTAGGGCAAGAATTGTGTTTGCTGCAGCCATCCTGCAACCCAGCCACTCATTTCCATTCACTTCCGTTTTTTAATAGAGGTATATAAATCGGTTCATTAGTCAGGGCTGCTGCAAGAGTGATCTAAACACTCCAGGTAGAGGGCTTCTCTCAAACAAACTCTTAGTAATCACAACAAAGTTTAATAACTCGGCAGGTGATTTCCATTGTGTATCTAAACTCTGAAACACCATCCCAACATACCTAAAACAGACCATGAAACTTTCTGCCTTCAAGCCCTTATTAAACTAAAAACAGCACCTTAAACTACACATGGTTGTGCAGATTCTACTCACCTGGACAATTCCATTATGATGTTCTTGTGTTGATCACTGCTGCAGTAGCCGTAGTTTAGTGGATTATGTCCTGCCAAGGATGTAACAGCCAGCCAGCTTTTAAAGCTTCAGGGCACCATCCATGCACCTAAGCTGTCAAGCAACTCAAGATGAGTCGACTAAAAGACAAGTTTTAGTGTGAAGCCCTTCAGAGTTTTACTGCTGCTGAAGACTACTCTCCTCTCAAGCTTTTGAGGATTCATGGTTGGCTTCTGCTTTCCTTTGCTGGTCAAATGAGTTCTCTGTGAAAAAAAAAGTTTCCATTTCCGTTTACTTACTAATGTTTTATACTTTCCTCTTCAGGAAAGTTATTTTAAAACTAGGAGTGCTGTGCTTTATTGGACTGTCTTGAGACTGGAACGTACATTTAAACGTAGCACTCATTTTTTTCTATCCATTATAAAGTACTGTAAACTAACTGATAACATTTTCTGTTAATAAATTGTGTTCAGTTTTCCTTTGTTGGACTGTAATAGTATTTGAAAGTGCTTTTTACTGTTTTTTTTTTATATCAAAACAAAAAGCAACTTATGTGGACTGATAGTTTTACCTGCTGCTCATCTACCCCAGGAAAGAGGCACGATTTTCAGCTTGACCATGGAACAGATTATCTTTTCTATGGTCAGTCCTTCCAACAACAAAAAAGAGTTAATCAGTCTTTGCCACTACAGCAGGCTAATAATTTGGCTCAGCGGCACGTGGGTGACTCTACTATGGCCATTTGTTTTACCTCAGACCACTCATATTTTGCCATGAATCTTTCTGGTGTAGCACCTACAGCCACTATGGATGACGGGTTAACTACTTCCTCTGTGGCTGTTGGAGTTCCCTCACTGGGCAAGGAAGAGCCATTCAAGTCATTCCTGAGAGAGGGAACAGGAAAGGTTTCCATTTTATGTCTGAATGCTGAGCCCATCACTAGAGAAGCATCGGTTGCTGTTAGTAACATGGTTGACCCCATTTTTCTTGTCAAAAAGAAAGAGAAAACCAAATGTGTATCTATTCCTGCTCAAATTTCTTTGTATAGAAGTAGGTCATAGGAACTGACTCAGAGTTTAATTCAGGCTGTTGATACTTCTTGTAGATTAGCCTCTGGTAAAAGAAAGAGAAATGCTTCTTTTCCTGAAGAGATTCAAGATTCTGAATCTGAACGGGAAGATGCAGAAAGATTCAGGGTTTTGTCCTCAGATTTTTGATTCAGTCTAAGAGGAGAGCTCTGTTTATAATTCCCCCTTTGTTGAGGTAGGGGGTCTCTTTCTCGGAGTGTTGCTAGAATGTCCCAGTGCTTTCAGTGGGAGAACACTGAGGTTTCTTAGTCCCTCAGAAAATACTGAGTTGTTACAGAAGGATTTTTACAGAACCTACATACATTCCTCGTATTCTGTCTTGTCCTGTCTGCATTATAGAGTATGCGTCTTACTGCCTCCAATTTTTGTGATAGTTAGCAAGCTGTCCCTAAAAAGGCAGAATGTGTAAAGTTCCTCAGTCTTTTAAATGTTTATACACTATTCTCAACCTTGGTCCAGCAGCTGTAGCCTTAGTCAACTCTACTGCTGCTGAGCAGTTAATTCCAATCCGTGTCTTGCTAATAAGGATAGGAAAATGTATTGATAGGTATGGGAAAAAGTATATACTTTTGCAACTTTGATTTTCAGACTTTTAAATTGTTAGGCTCATGTTAGTTTGTTCTAACATATTGCGAAAGTGTGAGGAATGTTTTATCTGCATTTTCTTCTTAAGAAAAAAGCTTTAAATAACTTAAGTTTCTTCTATTGCACAGGTCACTACTCATAGGTTCATAAGTTGGTACTAGGCTATCAGCCCTTGGACCTGTACAAGCCTAGCCATAACAATTCCCTGGATATTTCTTCCCAAAGTATTTATTTCCCTGGACCCCTGTCTAGGAGGGCAACTGACATAATACCTGGGGTGAATTTCCTATCTCCCATCCAATCGTCAAGGTTCCTTTTGAAGATGGCCAAGGAGAGGTGCTCTGCATGACATTTATGGGCAGTCTATTCCAGAGTATGGGGTGTCTCTGGGTCAGGAACCTCTCTCTCCAGCATGTTTTGTTCATTGTGATGACAAGGTTTAGATCCCTGGAGCGTGTGGCTCTGAGGGATTTTGATTTCTTTAAGTGGAGCATGTCCAACAGCTCAGGGTTTGACATGGCCTTGTAGGTTAAGCAGAGATTGCCTCTGTGTATACAATATGCCACAGAGTATAGCTGGAGATATTTTTTTAGACTGTCAGCATAGGGCATCGGCTTTAGGCCTGTGATTCTTTTAGTGAGGTATTTCTGTGGCCTTTCCAGCTGTTGCAGATGTCTTGTGAGGTACACACCAAACAGGGCGTTGTACTCTATAATGGGTCTAATGAGGGATGAGTACAGTGGGACAATGACCTCCTTTTTTCTGGATGAAAAGCCCTTGGTGATGTGTACCACATAGAAGGATTTCCTGACTGTTGTGGTGATGTGGTTATCGAAGGTGAGACCACTGTCCACCTGTGTCCCTAAGTCTCTCTTCACACTTTCGGTGTTTAGTGTACTGCTATCCATGTGGTAATTCATGGGTGCGTGTTTTTTCATTATTTGTAGTGTGTGTGTTTCCATTGATACTTCTTCCAGGGCTACGGCCACTGGTACTGCTTTAAGGAAAGGTGCTTGACTGCGTTCTCAGAACCTCCCAGATGATTTAAAAAAGAGAGATTTTAAATTCTCAATTAGAGATTGTGTTTGGCCCCTCTGCTGCATAGGTGATCAAAAAGTATGATAAACGTGGCAAGCTGATCCAGGGAACCTCTTAAGGTCTTATCAGCCCTCCTGTCAAATTGTCCAAGGGAGTTGCTTTCTCATTCAATTTTGGCAAAAAAATAAATAAATAAATAATTCAGGTAAACAGGTGTTTGAGAAGTGGCAAGGGAGTTCCAAAAAGAAGTTTCAAACCTCCTAAAACCAAGGATAGTTTAACAAGTCTGAATGACTGTTTAAGAGACCTTGGGACCTCCTCCCACCCTGGCCCCTATTCTCTTCCAGAATGTCTGAATTTCCATTTTTTTTTTCCTTTGGCAACAGATTGTTTCAGACAACTGGGCTCTGAAAATCATTCAGCAAGGTTACAGATGGCAGTGAGAGTAAATTCTTTTCAGTGAGGTATCATTCCTCATCCTGCCTGACTGTCTTGTTTTTCTCCTGCTCTTAATCACATGCAACCACAAGGAGTGATGGAACTCGTTCCCCCTTCCCAGGTAAGGAAGGGGTTTTATTCAAGGATGTTCTCTGTGCCAAAAAAGAAAATGCTTTTAGACCAGCTCTGCATCTTTCTTTCCTAAACCTGTTTGTGATACTTATATTTATTTGACATTTGTTTACCGGGGTGGTCTGATCTGGGTCTACAGAATCCGTTTTCAGCAGAGGCCTGGGGAGAAAAGTTCCACATAAGTACAACACAAATACATATAAATCCAATCCAATACAAATGACATTAGAAGTACTGTACACAAGTTGAAAGAACATAAACTATGTTACAAAATATTACAATATGTACTACACATCTAGACAATTTTTTTTAGAGTTAAACCATTATAGACAATAATAGTCACTGTCTACCCACAGGCTATGTATATGGTGAGTGTGTCAAAAATAGTATGTAGGTGTAGTGCAGTGTATGACAATGACTGTTACAGCACATGAAAAAATAGAATGTTGGTTTTAGTAAGGAAAATAATAGCTAGAAAGTGTGTGATGTGAGAGAGTTAAGAATAGAGGCATTACAGTCTGAGCAGTAGCTGAAGGATGTGGTGTAAAAACAGAGGAGGAGTTAGGAGAGCCTTAGGGTCTTGCAGACTATGAGGGAGTGAAATGTGACTGAAGAGAAGGATGAGGCTAATGGGGAGGAAGAGCTGAGCATTAGGCAGGCTTTTATGCAGGAGCAGAGCCATGTATTTTTGAGATGATTTTTTTAAAGAAACTTTGAAATGGGTTAGGCCAGGCATAGACCTGGTAACTAGAGGTAGTGAATTCCATAGTATAGAGTGAGAGTACGAATACAGTGAGTAACCTGGTTTTCTTGTATGTTTTGAGATAGCTAAGAGATTTTTGTCTTCTGATTGTAGGGATCGATTTGGTGTGTAAGGTGTGACTAGATTGGCTAGTGCAGGGTAGGCAGTAGGCTTGAAAATAAGGTTGTGCAAGGTGGATAGCTGAATAAAGGCAAGTTGGTTGGGGAGTTCAAGCCAGTTTAGGTCTAGTAGCGGTTTACAGTGGTGTGTACGATATTAAGAGTTTGTGGCAAACTTTGCAACTTTGTAGTAGCACAGTTCCATCTTGATTAGGGCAGAAGTTTGTAAGTTCATTTGGATAGGAGCATGGTAAAGAAGGGAGGGAAGTAAAAATGTTTTTGCAAGGGTAGTTTTGGTTGCTGCAGTAAAGAACTGTTTGTTTCTATACAAGTGTACCAGTTTTTGATAAGTTTTCTTTACATTTTGCTGTATATGGGGTTGAATGAAAGTTTGTCAATGATAACTCCTAGAAGTTTGGATCTGAAGTAGGATATTCATTTGTCTGCAACCTGTGGGTTATGGATCCGATATCGGATCCGAACCGGCATGGTTTTCCAGCTATGGATCCAAGCTCTCAGCTCCTCCCCTCACCCATAATGCCCTGCTCTACCCTCATGACCCCAGATCTCGTTTGCCGCGCTGGTGACTGGATTTGGGTACATAGCTCTCAGCTAAGTGGTATTTTATTACTTGTAAAATCAAAAAATCTTTGGTTTTTTGAGTGAATCTGTGTGAAAGTTTAGGTTTCCCTTTCTGAAAAGTTTATTTTGAGTTTATTTGGAGTTAAATTTAGTAATTTTTATTCCCTCCCCTCGCTGTTGCGTAGAGTGTGTGTGTAGGCCTGTGTGTCTTTTTGTTTTAAGTTACTTTTAGTAGCTTTGAGTGGTTTATAGATTATGGCTGAACAGCCTAAATCTATTTTTTCAAAATGCTCCGAGTGTGGCCATAAGCTCTCACCGGCTGATGGCCACACTCGGTGTGTTAAGTGTCTCGGGGTTGAACACCTCACATCTGGTTGTTCCATTTGTGCAGGGTTCAACCCCAGGGCACTGAGGGAGCGGAGGTCCAAGCTGGTCTTGGCGGGTCTTTTACCGCCGGACTCGGCTCCGGCCTCCGCTCCTTCGGGGACTACTGTGGCTACAGTTGTTCCCCCTGTGGCACCCCCTCCTGCTCCTGGGACTCAACCTCCCGCTTCTGGAGAGGAGAGGGATGCTACCAAAAAGGACCGGAGGGAGAAGCACCACAAGCGGCGGGCCGAGACCTCTGTTTCGGCCCCGCCAGCCAAGCGGGCTTCTCCCCCGGCTCCGTTGTCGGTTCGGTCTCCTCCTTCTCGGCTCCGGTCCCCTGTGTGCTTTTCACCGGGTCCTGAGGAGGAGGAGACCCGATCTCCGTCGAGGCTATCGAGGAGGCACTCCAGGCCTACCTCGGTAGCCTCGTCGAGATCTACCCATAGCCTTTCTGATGCTGATCTGGACCGGATGATGAGAAGGTTCATCCAGGCCCAGATGCAGATGGGAGTGCTCTTGCCTCCCCCTCCGGGGAGCTCAACACCCCTTTTTAAGCCTATTGCTCCTTCTCCGACCCGCTATCCGGGTTCGGAGCAGCTTGAGCCGAGCAGCCGAGCCGGGGTGGGTCGGCGCCGATAGTACTTGGTACCGGATCCGACCCTGCCCTCGAGTGCGTCGGACCCGACCTCTCGGAGCCTGGATCCGAGCTTCGGATCCGGGGGGATCAGTGCTCCTTCGGCGCCGTCTGTGTCGGAGCGTACTGTCCCTTCGGATCCGAGTGCTTCGGCGCCGGCTCCGGTCCACTCGGATCCGAGGGGAGCCGATTGTCGGATCCTTTGGTCGAGGTCGGCTCCCCTTCGGCTTTTGATGTAGTGGAGAGGGCTCTGTTGAGGGTCTCCGGACCCCCGGCACTTGTTTCGGCTCCGTCCCGCGCTCCCTCTGCACTGGGCCAGGCTTCCACCATCCGGCCCCTGGGACAGCCCGTTTCTGTGCCCCAAGTTGCTCCTATGGAGCAAATTGCTGCTTGCGAGGACTCCTCTGACAGCCCCCCAGAGGAGGTCCCTCGTAAGCATACGTGCAAAAGGAGGCACATTGACTCCCCCGAGTCTCTCACAGAAGACACGGACTTGGAGGAAGGGGAAGGCTCCCCACGGTCACCCTCCGAGGATGTCTCCTTTGGAGACATCATGGAAATGCTCCGTATAAGGGGGGGGTGGTCTGCCCCAAGTCTTCCTCGGACGAGTCCGTGTTCTTGGAGGCATTTGAAACGGGCCCGTCTACCTCTTGGGTGTCTCCCCCTGCCGACCCCCTGGTGGACCTTATTACCACCAGGGCGTGGAAGGAACCGGACACCGTGGAGCCAATTCCCAAAAGACCGGATAGGATCCTTAGTCCGCCATCCGACCGGGCCCATTGGAGTAAGGGGCCTCCGGTAGATGCCATGTTGACGGCGGCGCCACAAAGAGGGAACTGGCTCAGGAGAGTCCCTACTCACCGAGCAAGGAGTCTCGGATGATGGACCGCTTGGGGAAGCGGATGTTCAGTTCGGCGATCTTCTCGGTAAGGGCGCTGAACTATTTGGCACATGTTATTCGGATGCAGCGAGATCTTATTAAGGAATACGCTGCATCCCCCCCTGAGTCCATTTCGGAGGAGGACAGAGTTCTGCACTCCACCCGTATGGCCACTCTTAGGTCAGTTACAAATACTTCTATGCGGCTACTCTCCCATGCAACGGAGGGCGCCGCTAGAGCTGCGGGGACAGGACTGGTCACTAGACGCCAGGCCTGGCTCCGTCACTGCATTTTCTGAGCCCTTCAAGGCGCCGTTCATGAACGCCCCTTTGATGGTTCTGCTCTGTTTGGCAAGACCGTTCGAGACGTTGACCCAGAGCGAAAAGGACGGAAGACGCTGTCTGCCGTCGGAATCCGCTTCTCTGCACCCCAGAGGCCCTATTCTAGGAACCAAAAGGGTCAGAAGAAGATGTGGTTCCGAAGTCGCAGCAGTCCCAGCCTGCTCCGGACAACCAGTCCTTCCGTGGCAGAGGAGGACAGGGAGGACGCCGCCCTAGAGGCAGAGGGGCTCCCAGAAACTTCGGGTCCAGGGAACCTTTCTCTGAACGGCCCGCAGCAACCCTGAGGTTGCCCGACTGCTCTACTCTGGAGGCAGTCGGGGACGTTCGGGGCACCTAGCGGCATGGGAGTCCATAACATCGGACCGCTGGGTTCTCCAAATCATATCCAGGGGATATCGCATTCCTTTCCTTCACCCTCCAAAGTTGAAGTCCCTCCCAGACGTCCCACCCGGTCAAAGGGAGGCCGCTTTGGCAGAAATTGGCCATCTGCTAAAGAAAAGAGCCATCCAGCCCGTTCCCCCAGACCAGATCGGATCAGGGTTCTACTCCAGATTCTTTTAGTGCCAAAAGACGGGGAACTAAGACCAATCCTAGACCTCTCTCTCTTGAATCTGGCAGTCCCCAAAGAAAAATTCGAATGGTCACTCTGCAATCTATTCTCCCCTTCTGGGAGAAAATCACTGGATGTGCTCGATAGATCTCAAGGACGCGTACTACCACATCCTGATGGACAGGCTCCAGGAGGTTTCTCCACTTCCGGCTGGGAGCCAGTCACTACCAGTTCGGGTCCTTCCCTTTGGTCTCACCACAGCCCCAGGGTGTTCACCAAAGTATTAGCAGTGGTAGCGGCCCACCTGAGGCTTCAGGGGTGCAGGTCTTTCCCTACCTGGACGACTGGCTTCTTACCGCCCCAACAAGGCATCTACTTCTATTGGCTGAGACTCCTTTCTCCATCTTGCTCCCTTTCTGGGTATCACAATAAATACAAAAGTCCAACCTGGCCCACACAGCTCTTAGATTTTATAGGGGCCAGGCTAGACACAAGGAGTTTACGAGCCTTCCTCACTGCGGACAGAGTTCTAAATCTGCAGCTCCAGGTGCGGGCCATTCTCCATTCAAGTTCTGTTCCAGCGGAGTTGGTCCTGAGGGCTCTAGGGTCCATGGCATCGGCTATAGCACTTCTTCCTCTTGCCAGGCTCAATATGCATTCTACAGTGGACGCTCTTAGTACAGTGGTCATACCTTGCTCTCCCCATGCATCATCCCATAGCGATCAGCAAGGCTTGCAAGCGGTCCCTCTTGTGGTGGCTCCACTCCCGGATCTCCACAAAGGCCGCCCATTTTGTGCTTCTCCCCTCTCGCCACGGTGACCACGGACGCCTCCCGCCTCGGGTGGGGGCACTTTGGCCGGACCGTCCAAGGCACGTGGAGCGATTCAGAGACCTTACTGCATATCAATGTTCTAGAGATGAGAGCAGTGCTCTTAGCGTTGCTAGCACTTCAGGACTTTCTTCCCTTGGGAACAATTGCGATTCAATCGGACAACATGTCTGTTGTCTGGTACATCAACAAGCAAGGGGAACAAGGTCTTACCCTCTTTGTCGAGAGGCCATGAGAGTTTGGGAATGGGCAATCTCCACCAATCGCTTTCTAATAGCAACGCACATTCCGGTCGGTCCAACATCCTAGCGGACAAGCTCAGTCGCACCATTCTGACCCCTTACGAGTGGTCTCTCAATTGTCAAGTAGCGAACGCATATTCGCACGGTGGGGAACCCCTTCATGCGATCTTTTGCTTCTCCCTCAAACACCAAGTGCGACAGTTTTTCGCTCTAATACCTCCTCCCGGAGGTACCCCAAGAGATGCTCTGGTGCATGCTTGGCCACCCGGTCTTCTGTATGCCTATCCACCCTTGCCTCTGATGCTGCAAGTTCTTCAGAAAGCCTCTCGGGTGGGTTGCAGAATGATTCTCATTGCTCCATTCTGGCCTCGACAGATCTGGTTCCCCTTCCTAAGGTCTCACTCGGTGAATCCTCCTTGGATTCTAGATCCCATCCGGATCTGATATCCCATCCATCCTGCATTCCTCCTCCGAACCTGGACAACCTGAAGCTGACCGCTTGGCTGCTCCAGTTCCACTCTTGATAAGGACTCGGTATTTCTTCACCTCTAAAGGCTAGTAATGTGGCTGCTCATAAACCATCCACTAGAAAGGTCTACAGAAGCAAATGGAAACGTTTCTCTTTGTGGGCGGAGCGGCAAGGCCTGAATCCCTTCACGGTTCCTCTCCCTTTAGTGCTTGACTTTCTAACCACTCTCTTTAACGATGGTGCCAGCAGTTCCACAGTCAAAGTTCAACTGGCGGCAATTTCTCACTATCACATTGGCCATGACTGTAATCCTCTTATGTCAGCCAAATTGTGTAAAATATTTCTTAAAGGTACTTTTCTTCTCAGGCCCCCTATAAAACAAGCAGTTCCTCCTTGGGACCTTTCTTTGGTCCTACAGGCCTTGACCGCTCCTCCTTTCGAGCCAGCGGCTACGGTGGATCTCAAATTCTTGTCCTACAAGACAGCCTTTTTGGTAGCCATTACATCAGCCAAGAGAGTTTCTGAACTTCAAGCTTTATCAGCTAAACCTTCTTACTTGGTATTTCATCCGGACCGTGTCTCCCTCAGGACCAACCCGTCCTTTCTTCCTAAAATCGCTTCTGAAGCAAACATCAATCAATCCATTAACCTCCCTGTTTTCTTCCTAAATATGAAAACAAAGGTGAATATAAGCTACATTCACTAGATGTTCACAGGCAACTTAGATTTTATCTAAACAGGACAGCTGGTCATAGGCAATCCGACCAGCTGTTTATTTCCTTTGCAAAATTCAATTTGGGCAAGCCAATCTCTAAAGTTTCTCTGTCCCGCTGGATTTCACAGTGCATTTTATTGGCTTATCAAGCTTCAGGAAGGCCCGCACCGGAGGGTGTTCATGCCCATTCAACCCGGTCAGTATCTACCTCGGCAGCCTTCAAGGCTAGGATTCCTCTAGATGATATTTGTGCAGCAGCCACGTGGGCTTCATCTCATACGTTTATTTCCCACTATAAGTTGGATCTTGCATCTAGGGGTAGAGCATCCTTTGGCTCCGCGGTGCTCCGGAATATCCTTCCATGATGGCCGCCCAAGATTCAGGTAGCTGGGGACTCTGTCCCACAGGTTGCAGACAAATGAATATCCTACTTCAGATTTAGAAGTTATGTACTCACCATAACGTTCCATCTGAGTAGGTGTATTCATTTGTCTGCAACCATCCCGCCCTCCTATCCCCCTGGCCTTTCAGTTTCCTGCATATTCTTTGTTACCCTTTTTAGGGTATTGTTGCTTTGGCAAACTCGATCTGAGGTCATGAGGGTAGAGCAGGGCATTATGGGTGAGGGGAGGAGCTGAGAGCTTGGATCCATAGCTGGAAAACCATGCCGGTTCGGATCCGATATCGGATCCATAACCCACAGGTTGCAGACAAATGAATACACCTACTCAGATGGAACGTTATGGTGAGTACATAACTTCTAATTTCCTGCACTATTTCTATGATAGTGTTTTCAAATGCAAGGATGTTTAAATGATCAGTAACAGGGGAGGTGTTTTTGGGGTGGAAGAGTACTAGTTTAGTCTTTGGATTAAGAAAGAGTTGGGCATTTCTTAACCAGGATTCAGCTGCAGTAAAGGATTGTTGAGTTTTTGAGAGTAGTTCTGGTAGTGACTGAGCAGTACAAATTATGGAGGAATCATCAGCATATTGAATGAGGGTTCTAGGGTGAGAGGCAGTGTGAAGGTTGTGAAAATGTTGGAGTTTAGGGGTCCAAGGATGGAGCCTTGAGGGACTGCAGTAGGGTTATGCAGAATGGGCGAGAGTCCATTGGACCATTTCACTGCTTGTTTGCAATCTTTGAGGTAGCTCTGAAACCATTTTACTGTGTTATCTGAGAAGCCTAAGTTAGACGGTGTGTTCAGTGGTAAGGGGTGAGACACTGCCAAGGCCTTGGAGAGATCAAGAAAAACTGAGGCTGTCTAGCATCCTGCATCTCTGGCCTTGTTCATGGTGTCTGTAAAGGATAATAGAGCTGTAGCTTTGCTGTGGCTGGGTCGGAAGCCATGTTGGGTTTTGGTTAAAAGATTGTTTTCCAATAGGTATTGCATTACCTGCTGATGGATAACTCGAGAATTTTTGGATATGGGTGAAAAGATGGATATAGGCTGGAAATTGGATGCCTCCTCTATGGATGGGGGTAATGTGAGATTGTTTCCATATGATAGGTACTTCGGATTCGGATAAAGACCTATTTATAAGTATACTGATTGGGTAAGGGATTGAGTTGGCAGTCAGTTTGCGGTAGTATGGTAGAAAATAGCTGTAGCTGAGGTGGAGCAGAGTTTGTTTTTGTAGCAATTTCTTAACAGTTAGTGGGTATGGGCTGAAATGAGAATTGGATTTGTATGACATTTTGTTGAGTTAGGGGGGTTATTAATGACAGGGTTAGAAGTAGTTGATGGTTTAGAGTTGATCTCTGAATAGGTTGAAGGGTGGGGGGGATCCAGCATTAGGGGTGTTAGTTTTATGAAGTGTTTGTTAAAGTTTTTGGCTATTTGTTATGGAGGGGTATCCAGTGATAGTGTGCTCTCTGTTCCAGGGTTAAGTAGACAAAGTACAGTGTGCCAAAGTTTATTGAGGTTGATTTTATGCTGGAGTTGAAGCTGGTAGCAGTATGACTTCTTATGTCTGTTGATTAATTTTGTCACTTTATGTACTGTTTTGAAATTGACATGGTTTTGTTCATTTCTGTTTAGTTACCATGTTATCCCGACTAGGTACCTTTGCTTCATCAGGTGATGTTCATCGTGTTACCCTGCTGCAGTCATCACACTTGAGTTATCCTGCCGTCAGGCGGTCCCGCAGTCAGCCTGAGTTCCAAAGTCTTGGTCCGGCGTCGGTTGCTGTCGCTTCTTCCCTGACGTCAGTGCGCCAGGGGTATATAAGAGGCATCCAACGCCATTTTCTTCAGTCTTTCTTGCCACGCGATGCCTGAAGCAGAAGCAGTTTGCAAGTGCCAGTCGGCCAACACCTCAGATTTTCAAATAGAATTTCAGTCCGAAGTCTTCAATAAAGCTAAGTACCCCGTTGGGGAACCTTTTCTTGCCTCACTCTGATGTCAGAAAAAGTTAATTGCATTTCTTGTGGGAAGGAAATACCTCATAAGGACTTCCATTCTTATTGTATTCCTTGCCTAGGCCCAGACCACAGTCACAGGTTGTCGGTTTTGTGCTAGGTTTAATAAACGAACTATCAAATGCCATTTTGACTTCGCACGACTTTACTTTGGTAGGATATTTAATTATATCATGCCGTCGGAACAGCCGACGACCGGCATGCATAAAAAAATGCAGGAATAAGGACAGGCGGCCTAGGAACAAGCCAGAATCAGAGGCCTCTGCTGGGCCTGTTGCCGGTTCTCCAGTTTTCAGTGAGGCACCTACGCAGCCCCTGACGACCGCAGAATTGGAACCCCAGACAGCTGCGGATTCTGAAGCGGAGTGTACTAGGCCGTCTTCATTAGGCCCTTCTGACACCGGAGCAGGAGGAGATCCCGGTGCAGTAGAAACATCTTCGGTTGCAGAAGGTGTCTTCAGACCGACTACATCACCATTAAATTTTATGCTAAGCTTAAAACTCCATTAAAACCAAAAAAGACTGTACATCAGTCTAAAGTTCAAGGCCCCATGCCTAAGAAACAGATGCTTAAGATGGCTGAAGATTTGATTACCCTAATCAGGGGTTCTCATCCCCATCCAGATAAAAGACCAAGGCAAGAGGAGGATTATGCTTCCTCTGACCAGGTTTCAATTTCCTCAGATTCTTCTGAGGAACAGGATTACACTTTTCCCCCTTATGAAGACTCTGATGCTGAAGACTCTATTCCCTCAGCATCTCCCCCTGAAGACTACTCCTTTGGGGAAACTTTACATACCATGAGGGAACATTTCCACTGGGAAGGCCAGGACTACTCTGATTCTAAGAAAAGGCTCCGAGGGTTCCTTTTACTACCCCAGCACAGACCACTTGCTATCCCTCCAGTTTTAGACATTGTGGATGATGTTTACTTGGAGACTAGTCTAAATCCAGACTCTCTACCTCCTGCTCCAGCCAAACCAGAAAGGTACTACAGAGTACCTGACTCTCACAAATTCCTTTATAAAAGCCCTGTGGCTGACCCAGAAACAATTTCCCAGGGTCCCAAAGGGGCTAAAGCTTCTATGGCTAAAAATACTGTGCCCTCTGAAAGGGATTCCAGAGCCCTAGATAGATGGGGAAAGAAGATATACACCTCAGCTACTCTGGCTATGAGAGCATTACATTGTCAGTTTCACATGCTGAAATACCAGCAATTCCTAATGTCTCAATTAAAACAAAAAATGAGCACACATTCTGAACAGTCTGAATTCAAGGAAATGCAGGATCTGTTGCATGCAGCTGAACAGGTGGGCAAACATACTTTACAATGTGGATTTGATTCATTGGAAGCTTCCTGTAGAGCAGCTGTTACTGGGTCTGTCATACGTAGACATGCTTGGTTAAAAGAACAAAACCCTACCTGATCATGTTAAAGCAAAATTATTGGATGCACCTTTACAACAGGATGTATTATTTGGTGTCAAAGCAGAAGAGGTTTTAAAGAAAATGGAGGATAAGGCAGTCTATGCAGACGGTCAACAAAAAACTGGTCCTTTCCAGCTTCTGACAGATCACAGAGGGGCAAATACAGATGCCCAAGGGGCAGAGGTCAGTCACAAGGCCCTTACAAACCTCGCCAATGGGGTACTGCTACCCAGAAAGGAGGAGAAGACAGGTCCCAAGCTAGCAGAAGACAAACACAATGACTCAGTCCTCAAACTACCAAGCAAATCTCTCTTGGCAGCTCCCTTGGGAGGAAAAGTAGCACTTTTTGCAGACAACTGGCACATCATCACAAAAGACAAATGGGTCCTAAACATGGTCTCACAAGGATACAGATTCCACTTTCATACCTTGCCAAGGATAAAAGGAATGCCAAACCTGCCACCAAATCAATGGGCAGAGGCACAAAAACAAATTACAGCTCTCATGGACATGACAGCCATTCAACAGGTAACTATACAGGAGCAAGGACAAGGATTTTACTCGAGACTCTTTCTAGTCCCAAGAAAAGACAAAGCATGGAGACCTATTCTGGATCTTTCAATTCTGAACACCTATCTACAAGTACCAAAATTCAAGATGCTAACACTACAGCAGCTTCTTCCCATGCTGGGCAAGAATGCTTGGCTAGTAACGTTGGACCTCAAGGAGGCATACCTGCATGTCCCTATCAGACAAAATTGCAGAAGATGCCTCCGCTTCATTGCAGGTTCAACCCATTATCAATTCTCTGCACTGCCGTTTGGCTTATCTACTGCCCCCAGGGTCTTCACAAAATGCCTGGCACCAGTAATTGCATACTGCAGACAAAGAGGAATTCAAATATACCTATACCTGGACGACTGCCTTATTCAAGCAGAAAGCAAGGACATACTTTTAAAGCATCTGGCATTTGTCAAACACCTTCTAAGTTGCCTAGGGTACACAGTAAACGAAAATAAATCAAAACTAGTGCCCTCACAAAGCATAATATTCCTGAGTGCCAGCTTGAATACAACGGCCCAGATGGCTTATCTCACGCCAGACAAGCAACAACAGCTGACTCAATACTTCAAAATAATGGCAACAAAGACCCAACTCCCTGTAAGAAAGATTCTGCAGGCCTTGGGATTCATGGCATCTTGCATACTACTAATACCATTTGCAAAACTGCATATGAGGAAATTACAATGGTACCTGAAAAGCGTATGGACTCGGCACAGCCACAGCTTGGAAACAATAATACCACTCATTCCCTGCCTTCAACAGGAGTTTCTATGGTGGGCACAGGCATGTCACCTCAACAAGGGTCAGCCTTTCACCTTACCCACAGCCAGGCAAACTATGACAACAGATGCATCGGACTATGCCTGGGGAGCACACATGGCAGGACAGTGCATTCAGGGCAAATGGACTACAGATCAAAGGCATCTGCATATCAATCAAAAAGAAATGCTAGCAGTACAGAATGCCCTAACAGCTTTCAAGGACCTCTTACACCCAGGACAACTAATAATAAAGATGGACAATACCACAGTAATGTGGTACATAAACAAGCAAGGGGGCACACATTCCTACCCTCTATGCAGGCAAGCAATGACCTTGTGGAACACAGCACTCTCTTACCAAGTTCAATTACAAGCACAATTCCTGCCAGGAAAGAAAAACACATTGGCAGACGACCTAAGCAGAAACATCATGGATCCACACGAGTGGAAACTAGATCCACAAGTATTTGCAGTTATAACCTAAAAATGGGGACGCCCAAACATAGATCTGTTTGCCAACCCCCAAAACTACCAACTTCAAAAAGTTTGCACAAGGACATTCTATCCACAAGCTTGGAAAGTGGGCGCCCTCTCATTCAGTTGGAAAACATTAACAGTGTATGCCTTTCCTCCACTGCCTCTTCTAGCAAAGGTACTGCCGAAAGTCAGATTAGAGGGGCCACAAATGATACTCATTGCACCAGACTGGCCACGCCAGCACTGGTATCCAATTCTAAGGAACATGGCCCACAGCCCACCATGGATTTTACCACAAATTCCTCACCTAGCAAGACAATCAGATTCTACACAGCCAGCTCAAGACTTTAAACCTGGCTGCATGGCAAATTACCTAAACAACCAGCCAACACCTCTATCCAAAGCTGTTATGGATGTCATTCTGGAGGCCAGGAGGCCCAGCACCAGGAAAACCTATTCAGACAAATGGAAAAGATTTTGCACCTGGAACCAGTCTAAAGGCCAAAATCCCCTTGATCCAAACATTCCTCAGATTCTACAATATTTAACTGAGATGTTGCACAAAGGACTTTCCTTTTCATCTGTTAAGATCCATGCCTCAGCAATTTCAGCTCATTACAACACGGATCCTCCTCCTATTTTCACATCCACTCCTACACTGCCGCCCTTTGAACCAGCTTTTTCAGCTGATTTAAAATTTCTTTCATGGAAAACTGCCCTGCTACTGGCAATAACTTCAGCTAGAAGAGTCTCAGAGCTACAGGTACTAATGGCAATGGAGCCTTTCCTCATTTTTCATCAAGACAGAGTCTCTCTACGAACTAACCCTTCCTTTATGCCAAAGGTGGTATCCAGTGTGGCCCTAAACCAAATCATTCATTTGCCCACCTTTTTCCCAAATCCCCAGAACAAAGAAGAAAGACTCCTGCACTCTTTGGACATTCACAGGCAATTACGTTACTACTTTTTGTTACTTGGATAAAACTAAGGCTTTCAGAAAATCTGACCAGCTCTTTGTAGCCTATGCTGCAGGATCACAAGGAAAAGCCATCTCAAAACAGACCATTTCAAAATGGATAAATGGATAGGACATTGCATACGTTTCTGCTACACGTATCATGGGAAACCGGTACCTGCTAACATTAGGTCCCACTCCACCAGGGCTACAGCTACATCAGCAGCCTTTCTCAGGGGGGGTGCCAACCAAGGATATTCTGGAAGCTGCAATTTGGAGTACAGTGCACACCTTCACCAACCACTGTCACTTACCTCTATATTCTAAGACTAGAGCTGGTTTTGCCACTGCAGTTTTGCAGGGCCTACTAGCTTCTTCTAACCCTGTTTAATTCCACCACCCATCCTTAGCTTTGGGATTCAACCCAAGTGTGATGACTGCAGCAGGGTAACACGATGAACATAGTACAGTTTTGTACCTACCATAAATGTAGATGTTGGAGTGTTCACCCTGCTGCAGTTTAGGTTACCCTCCCTCCATCCCCTCTGAACTAGCTGGACTTATCTATACCATTCTATCCTATACAACCTCTGTGGTGTGTTTGCTGGTGCCTGAAGGTGTTTTATTTTTATATGTACTTTTTTATATAGCAGTATATATATATTGCCTACCTTTTGTGGGCACCTGACATCTGGGGCAAGAAAAACTGAAGAAAATGGTGTCGGATGCCTCTTGTATACCCCTGGCGCATTGACGTCAGGGAAAAAGCGACAGCAATGGATGCCGGACCAAGACTTTAGATCTCAGGCCGACTGCGGGACCGCCTGACGGCAGGATAACCCAAGTGTGATGACTGCAGCAGGGTGAACACTCGAACATCTACATTTATGGTAGGTACAAAACTGTACTTTTACATTCCTTCGAGAGCCATGGTGCCGAGTCCTTTTTGATTCTTTTCAAACAAATGGGAGCTAGGGTATTAAGTATGTGAAGGAAAATGTTATGAAAGTATAGTACATTATCATTAAGGGGTAGTCATTTAAGGGGTGTCCAGTCTATTTTAAGGAGAAGATTGTTGAATTTATTTTGACAAAAATTAGTTGAGTTCCTAACTTATTATGTTATGTAGTCCAATCTCGCCTACATTCTTACCCGTGGGTTTGGAGCCGAATGTCGGCTCTGACTCTGCCAAACTTTTCTAGCTCGAAGTCTTTCTATTGGCTGGGCTAAGATGGTATCCCATGCTGCACTGCTCTATATCCCCAGATCTCGTTTGCCGCCCGTGTAGCTCGGACGTGGTCTCGCTCTTGGCTGTGGCTAAGTACCCTTTTTCTTCAATATTAGAAAATTGCTTGAAAACAAAAAGCTATTGTTACAGCTGTTGTGTGTTCTGGTCTTGTATGGTGAAAACGTTTTGTGTTTGATAGTTTTTTCCATGGTATCCCACTAGCTGTTTCAAACGGGCTAGGCCCGTTTCAGTTAGAGGACCTAGTCTGTCCCTTGCTTCCTTTTGTTATATTTGTTACAGGTCTAAAACCGTTTAAATTAGAGGTTTTGGTCTTCCCCTCCTGTGTTGTGCCAAAGGATCATTTTAGTTGGAGATCTTGAGGTTTTTGTTTGTGGTAGTGTTTTTTCCGCCTTGTGACTGTTTTACCGTTGGTACTGTTGTCAGTTATTGTTGTCTTTGGTGTTTTGTGGTGGCTAACTATTTCCAAAGATTATAAGGAGCATAAGCCCTCGGGCTTCAAAAAATGCTCTAGGTGCAGCTATAAAATGTCCATTACTGATGGACATTCTGTCTGTGTGTATTGTCTGGGCGCAATCCATCTCCAGGAGTCATGCAGTTTCTGTCATGCGTTTAGTCCGAGAGTTCTTCAGGAAAGGAAGAGCAAATTGATTTTGAAGGGACTTCTGAAACCCTCCTTCGTGGAGGGTCTGGAAACTGCTTCCAGCTCCAAGACAAAATCTTCGAAATCTGAAAAGAGATCTCCGGCTCCATCAGTTTCTTCGGAGCCACCGGAGAAAATAGCAAAGTCTGCTTCGATATCCTCCACTCCATTGTTCTCTGGGCCGCAGGAAGTGTCTGTGGTTATGGAACCGGCATCGGCTGCAATAATTTTGGAACCTATTCTGAGCCGATCGCCTAGCATTAGGCCAGCATCACCTCCTCGCAGGTTTCCTTCGGAGAGGAGGTCTCTATCTCCTTCTCTATCCTCTAAATCCTCCAGGACCTTATCGGATGTGGACGTCGATAGAGTGGTGCAGAGACTCCATCAGTCACTGGTTTTGGCTAAATTGTTCTCTGCTCCGACCCAGTTGGCTCCGGAGCCCATCCTTCAACCTGCTTCGATACTTCCTCCTCAGAGCGTATCTCAGATTTCGGAGCCAGAGTGCTCGGCTCCGTGTGATGTCCTTAGGTTGGTTCAGACAGCCCTGCCTGGCTTTATTGGTGCTGACGTCCGCTCCGATCCCGTCTGCTCCATCCACGGGATTCAGGACTCAGGAATCTTTGGTCGGACCCGAGGGAGAGGCTTCGGGACACCTATCTGTTCCTAGTCTTCCTCTCTGTGCTTTGGCTCGGGGAAGTCTGACTCCTGTCGTGGTTAGGGAGTCTGGTTGCTCCTCTGATTCGGGTGGGACCGGCCTTCGAGGCCATGCAGAGTGCCCTGGACAGGTCGTCAGCGCATCATGCGGGTCGGTCATTTTGACCCCTACTACACCGGTGCGGGTCTCTGATCACCATCTATCGCTAGACAGCGGAGCCCCAAGGCCTCAGGGTACCCCCATGAGTGGTCCCCACATTTATGAGGGCCCCTCAGAGTCCTTGCCTGAGGAGCCACCCAGAAAGAAGGCGTGCAAGAGGAAGCACATAGATTCCCAGGATGAGTCTCTCACATCAGACACCGACCTCGAGGAATCGGAGGGGTCCCCCAAGTCATCCTCTGAGGATGTTTCTTTCTCAGACATCTTAGAGATTTTGAAACAGAGGTGACTGGCCATCCAAAGCCCCCTCCGAGGAGGAGTTGGTCTTCCTGAAGGCCTTTGGTGCTCAGCCCTCCGCCTCCTGGGTATCTCCACCCTTCCACCTTCTGAATTTGCTCTGTCGAAGGATGTGGGAGACCCCTGACTCTGTGGATCCAGTCCCCAGGAGAACCAATAAATTTTTGTTTGCTCCTCTTGGTAAGGAATTTCTGTCCAAGGGAGTCCCTGTGGATACCACGATGGTGGCAGCAGCCACTGAGAAGGAATTAGTCGAGACTTCTTCAACCGTCCATCCTCCTAACAAGGAGTCTAGGACCATGGACTGGTACGGGAAGCGTACCCTTTCTTCAGCGACCTTTACCTTACGGTCACTGAATTATTTATCTCACTTTACATGGCTCCAGAGAGATCTCCTCAAGGAGCTTGGAGATACTCTCATGGGTAACGTTTCTGAGGCGGTGACCAAGACGGTTACCGCTCTGATGTCTACCCTCAATTCCATCATTAACTCCTCCATGAGGCTGATCTCATATGCAGCCAATGGAGCGAGTAGGGCAGCAAGTTCAGGAGTTGCTCTTAGGAGACAAGCCTGGATGCACCTTTGTCATTTCGCGGAGGCCTTCAAGTCTTCATTCACCGACTCCCTTTTCGATGGTTCCTCTTTGTTAGGAACCAAGGTGAAAGACACCCTCACCAGGTGCGAGCAGGAGGGAAAAACTCTGCTGTAGGAGTCCGTTTTTCCCTTCCCTCTAGGCCTTATCCCAAGGCCCAGAGGGGTGGCAAGATGTGGTTCAAGAAATCACAGAGGTTTTTTTCCCGGTGCACAAGGTGAGCCCCCCCCCCCTCCAGAGGCAGAAGAGGGGGTGTTTATTCAGGGAGACGCCGCCCTAGAGGCAGAGGAAGCCCCTGCAACTCAGGAGACCGCGATTCCTTTCGTGGTTCTCCCTACCGCCGCTCCTGATGGGAGGCCCGACTATGCATTTCCGGAGCCAGGTAGGGGTCGAATCTCGTTATACCCAGAGGCCTGGCAAGACATCACCCAGGACCAGTGGGTTCTACGAATAATTTCCGGAGGATATGTCATCCCCTTCTCAACAGATCCCCCTCCAGTCAAGAAAATCCCGGATGTTCCACCCAGTCAAAGGGATTACGCAGCTTCAGAAGTTTCAAAGCTGCTAGAAAAAGGAACCATCCAACATGTCCCCTCAGACCAGATTGGATTAGTGACTTACTTAAGATTCTTTTTGGTGCTGATAAGGACAGGGGACCTGAGACCCATATTAGATCTCAGCCAGCTGAACTCCCACATGCAAAAGTCCAAGTTCCGAATGATCACATTGCAATCTATTCTCCCATTGTTGGGAAAAGAAGTGTGGATGTGCTCCATCGACCTCAAGGATGCTTACTACCATATCAAGATGGACAGGGCATCCAGAAGTCACCTACGCTTCCGGCTGGGAGCCAGTCATTTTCAGTTTCGAGCCCTGCCCTTTGGTCACACCACAGCCCCCAGGGTGTTTACCAAATGCATGGCAGTGGTGACTGCTCACTTGAGACGTCAGGGATTCCAAGTGTTTCCATATCTGGATGACTGGCTTCTTACTGCCACCACCAGCCATCTACTGATTCAGACCAGGGACGCTACTATAAACCTTTGTCAACAGCTGGGCATCACATTGTACTGGGAAAAATCTGCCTTGTTGCCCTCACAGCGTGTCACTTTTATAGGCGCAGAACTAGACACCATCCTCATGTGGGCATTTCTACCACAGGAAAGAATCAGAGTCCTACAACAACAAGTTCATACCTTGCTCCCCCTGAGAAGAGCAAAGGCAAGATGGGTCCTCCAACTAGGGGACAATGGCTGCGACAATTATGTTAGTCCCTCTGGCAAGGTATTACATATGAGACTCCTTCAGTGGCTACTTTTTGCCCAGTGGTCTCTCCAGTGTCTTCCACATGTCCTTCATGGATGCATCTGCAGTCATAACAAATGGGTTGTCCTGTCGTCAGGCAGCCCTTCGGTCGGCCGGATTCCAAAGTCTGGGTCCGGCTAATGTCGCACTTCACCCGGCGTCATCTCTGCTGGTCTTGGGTATAAAGGCATCAGCCGGCGCCATTTTCCTCAGTCTTTCTTGCCGTGGCGCCGAAGCAGAAGCTGTTAAGTGCGGTCGGTCAGATCCAGAGATCACTACTACGAATACTACTTGAAGACTTCTAAAAGCTAAGTACCCGTTGGGGACTCTTTCTTGCCTCAGCCGATGTCAGAAAAAGTCAATAACTGTTTAACTTGTGGGAAACAAATACCTCATAAAGATTTCCACTCTTACTGCCTGCCTTGCTTAGGCCCAGACCACGACGTAGCAGCCTGTTCGGCCTGTGCTTCCTTCAACCGACGAACGCTTAGGCGTCGGTCGGAGTTTGCTGAACAGTTTTTCGGCTCAGATTTTGCGTACATTATGCCGTCGGATCCTCCGACTACACAAATTGTTAAAAAGCGCGAAAAGACCGACACTCGCGGTCAGCGGTTTCGGCGAAACCACGGTTAAGCAAGCCATGAGTGTCTCTGTTTCGGCGAAACCGAGAAAACCGGTCAATCTTCAGCGAATCTGTGACTACTACTGAGGCTCCTGCTACCTTAGTTGAATCGGCCTCAGAAATTTTGCCTACAATTGTGGTTCCTAGTGATTTATCAGACACCATCCCTTTGGATGTCTCTACCCCAGCACGTGGTGCTGCTAGGCCTCCTGCAGCCATGTCTATTAAGGCCTTTGCCAGGGCTAAAGCAGCCAAATCTGTTAAATCAGTGCCTGTTAAGCCCCTCACACAGGCCCACTTCAAGCTCACAAATGCTTACTCTGGCAGAGGATTTAATATCCTTAATTAGGGATCCCAATCTCACCCAGACAGGGCCTCTCAGCCCCAGAAAGAGACCGAGCAGAGCCCCGAGCCAGTGTCCTCTGATGATTCTGCGGATGACTCAGACATTACAGACCAGCCAGAGGCTCCTTTTTCTACTTATGAAGATTCCGATGCTGAAGAATCCATTCCAGCTGCCTCTCCACCAGAGGAATTTTCCTTTGGGGAAACCTTACATGCCATGAGAGAACAATTCCAATGGCAGGGACAAGATTTCTCAGATTCAAGAAAAAGGCTTAGGACTTTTCTGCACTTACCACAACATAGGCCCTTAGCTATACCTCCTGTACTGCCTGTTGTGGATGATGCATTTAATGATGTTTGCACTGCTCCTGATTCTTTACCTCCAGCCCCTGCCAAACCAGATAGATTTTACAGGGTGCCAGACACTCATCCCCACCCATACAAGGCCCCACTTGCAGATCCTGAAACTATATCCCAGGGGCCTAAGGCAGTAGCCTCGACCTCAGCAAAAAACCCTATCCCTTCTGAAAGGGAATCCAGGTCCTTAGAGAGATGGGGGAAAAAAGTTTACACCTCTGCTACTCTCTCAGCTAGAGCTTTAAACTGTCAGTTTCATATGATCCAATACCAAGAGTTTATGCTTGATCAGTTAACTAAAAAGCTGTCCTCTGATGATTCCTTAGATAAGAAATATGTTTTAGAAATGGTTAATAACATCCAACAGGTTAGTAACCATTCTTTAAAATGTGGCTATGATGCACTGGAGGCTTCATTTAGATCAGCCATGACTGGCACAGTGATAAGAAGGCATGCATGGTTGAAAGAACAGGTCTTACCGGATCATGTTAAAGCAAAGCTGTTAGATGCTCCTATGGATAAGGCCAGTCTATTTGGTACACCGGCTCAGCAAGTAATGAAGAAAATGGAAGAGAAGGCAAAATCTGTACAAACAGTTAAAGATTTCTTACAGGTTCAGCCCCCAAGGTTTAGCAGGAACTGGCCTGCCAAAAATTGGTCCTTTCCAGACACCACAAAATCCCAAAGAGGCAGGAATAGACGCTCTAGAGGCAGAAATCAATCCAGAGGAGGTGCCTACAGAGGACGACAGTGGCAAGGCAATAACCGAGGCACAGACACAACCACTGCCACTGCAACAGGACAATCACAGTGACTTGGCTCTGACACCGCCTACCAGGGAGCAAATAGCAGCACCTTTAGGCGGAAAGTTAGCCTTATTTTCGAAAATTGGCACTATATCACAAAAGACAAGTGGATTTTGCAAACCATAGACCAAGGCTACCGGTTCCACTTCCACACCTTACCAGTAAAAAGAGGAATGCCAAACCTACCTCCAAATCAAAGAACAGAAGCTCTACAGCAGATAGCGAAATTAGCAAAGATGAGAGCTGTGGAAAGAGTACCAATAACAGAACAGGGCAAAGGATTCTACTCCAGACTCTTCCTAGCACCAAGAAAAGAGAAAAGTTGGAGACCTATTCTCGACCTGTCCGTCTTAAACACATACATCATTGTCCCAAAATTCAAAATGCTGACCCTACAGCAACTTCTTCCCATGCTGGGCAAGGAGTGTTGGCTGGTAACTCTAGATCTCAAGGAGGCATACCTGCACGTCCCCATTCGACCAAATTGCAGAAGATACCTCAGATTTCTTGCAGGATCAGAGCATTATCAATTCTCAGCATTGCCCTTTGGCTTATCTACTGCGCCCAGAGTATTCAGAAAATGCCTGGCATCAGTAATCGCTCACTGCAGACTACAGGGAATCCAAATTTATCCATACCTGGACGACTGCCTGTTACAAGCGGACAACAAAAGCAAGCTGACAACAGATTTACAAAGGGTCATTTGCTTGCTACAAGCCCTGGGATACACAGTCAATTTACAAAAGTCAAGGCTGATACCATCCTAAACAAGAACATTCTTGGGTGCGGAATTGGACACAGTAAAACAAATGGCATTCCTAACTGCAGAAAAACAAAAAGAACTCCCTCTTTACTTCTTGGCATTAACAAAGCAGAACAAACTAACAGCAAGAAAAGTTCTGCAGGCCTTGGGATTCATGGCATCATGCATAATCTTGGTCCCACATGCCAGACTGCATATGAGAAAGCTACATTGGTACCTAAAGAATTTATGGTCTCAACACAGGCACAGCTTAGAAACCGAAATCCCACTAATCCCATGCCTAAAACAGGAGTTCCTATGGTGGGCTCAAGCATGCCAGTCAAACCCAGGCTTACCCTTCCACAACTTTCAAGCAAGCCAAACCATCACAACGGACGTCTCAGACCTAGGATGGGGGGCGCACATGCTGGACAAATGCATACAAGGATTGTGGACTCAAGACCAGCTGCACCTGCACATAAACCAAAAAGAAATGCTGGCAGTAAAACTAGCAATCCAAAAATTCAGACCATTCCTCAAAGAAGGCCATTTAATGATAAGGACAGACAACACCACAGTCATGTGGTACATCAACAAACAGGGAGGCACTCATTCATACCCCCTATGCAGAATGACTCTGGACCTTTGGAATCTGGCTCTGAGCTACAACATCCAGTTACAGGCCATATTTGTGCCGGGAAAAGAGAACACCCTAGCAGACATGTTAAGCAGAACCACCTCGGATGCTCACGAATGGATGCTACACCCAGACATCTTCAAGGCCATCACAAAGAAATGGGGAATGCCACAAATAGACCTATTCGCATCCGCACTCAATCACCAGCTCAAAAAATTCTGCACAAGGACATACCTCCCACTTGCATGGAAGGTGGACTCTCTATCCTTCAGCTGGAAAGGCCTGACAGCATATGCATTCCCACCTCTTCCCTTGATGCACAAGGTACTACTGAAAATCAAAGAGGAACGTCCAAGGATAATCCTGATAGCTTCGAATTGGCCAAGACAACACTGGTACCCATTGCTGAGGAGCATGTCTCGGGGGATAATGTGGTCAATACCCCTGATGCCTTTGATGTTAACTCAGAACAACTACAACATCATGCATCCAAACCTAAAAACCTTGCAACTGACTGCTTGGAACATCACATAGCAACAACTAACCCAGACCTATCCCAAAGGGTTAAAGACATTATCCTTGAAACCCGCAGACCTTCAACAAGAAGGAACTATGCAGGAAAATGGAAAAGGTTTGTCATTTGGAGTACTGAAAGAGGAAAAGATGTGTCAAACATAGATATTGCTAACATCCTGGAGTACTTGGCAGAGCTTCTACATACAGGCTTGTCCTATTCCTCCATCAAGATACATGCATCAGCTATTTCAGCAGAATACAGCTTCGAACCACCTGTCTTTTCGCATCCTCTACTCAGGCAGTTCCTCAGAGGGATCAAGAATGTAAAACCTCCTAGGAAACCACCATTACCAGCATGGGACTTGAACTTTGTGCTAGAAAAGTTGACGCTCCCTCCATTTGAACCAGCAGCAACAGCAGATCTGCAACACCTATCATGGAAAACTGCTTTCCTACTGGCAATTACTTCAGCAAGGAGGGTTTCGGAACTACAGGCCTTAATGGCAGTGCAACCCTTCCTAATTTTCCATCAAGATAGGGTGTCCATGAGAACTAATCCTACATTTATGCCTAAGGTGGTATCCAGAGTGTCTTTAAACCAGGCAATCCACCTACCTACCTTCTTTCCCAATCCACAGAACAGAGGGTAAAGACTGCTGCATACCTTGGATGTACATAGGCAGTTACGCTACTACCTGGACAGAACCAAAAGTAACAGAAAAACTGACCAGCTTTTAGTAGCCTATGCAACAGGAAGGGAAGGAAAAACAATTTCCAAACAGACAATCTCCAAATGGATAGGAAATTGCATACGATTCTGTTACTCCTACCATGGAAAACCAATTCCACAGAACATAAGACCTCATTCTACAAGGGCTACAGCCACTACCACAGCTTTCTTACGAGGAGTGGCAACCAAGGACATTATTGAGGCGGCTACTTGGACCTCCGTGCATACATTTGCCAAGCATTATAATTTATCTCTATACTCTAGATCCCGAGCAGGGTTTGCCACTGCTGTACTGCAAGGGATCCTAACTACACCATAATTTTTCTTCCTCCACCCCTAGTTTGGCTATGGTATTCTACCCATTTGTTATGACTGTAGATGCATCCATGAAGGACATAGTACAGTTTTGTACCTACTATAAATGTAGATGTCCGAACTGGATAGCATCTGCAGTCAGGATTACCCACCCTCCTTCCCCTCTGTGGTACTCCTAGGGTATTTACCCTCCTAATAGCTAGCTGGGGAGTCTCTTATGGTGTATTTGTTTGTATATATGTACATACATGCTTATTTTTGTGTTTGCCTTCTACTTTTTTGGAAACATTGGCATTTATCCAAAATTTAGCCTTCCAAGAGGGCAACTGGCATCTGGGGCAAGAAACACTGAGGAAAATGGCGTCGGCTGATGCCTTTATACCCGAAGACCAGCAGAGATGACGTCGGGTGAAGTGCGACATCAGCCGAAGCCGGACCCAGACTTTGGAATCCGGCCGACCGAAGGGCTGCCTGACGACAGGACAACCCATTTGTTATGACTGCAGATGCTATCCAGTTCGGACATCTACATTTATGGTAGGTACAAAACTGTACTTTTCTTACCCTATTCTACTCGTGGACAGGTGCAAACAGGATCTCAGTTGGTGGCTTCGCATCGGCAACCTGAATGCAGGAAAGCCCTTCGTTCCTGCGCCCCCAATTGCCACGGTGACCACGGATGCCTCCCAGATGGGGGGGGGCATTATCTAGGCAGGACAGTCCAAGACACGTGGCAAGAGCACGAGATGCATCTGCATATCAATGTCCTGGAGATGAGAGTTGTGCTACTAGCGTTGCAAGCACTTCAGAGCTTTCTTCCTCTCGGGACTATTGCAATCCACTCAGACAATATGTCAGTGGTGTGGTATCTTAACAAGCAGGGAGGAACCAAGTCCTATCCCCTTTGCAGAGAGGCCATGCGAGTGTGGCAGTGGGCAGTGTCTCCCAACGTTTTTTGGTGGCAACGCACATTCCGGGGGAAGTCCAATGTGATCGCAGACAGGCTAAGCAGAGCTATTCTGATGCCTTACGAGTGGTCCCTGAACTGTCAAGTTGCGGAACAGATCTTCCACAAGTGGGGTCAGCCTTGCTGTGACCTTTTTCCAGCCCCCTCAATGCCAAATGCAGCAGCTACTTCACGTTGATCCTCCCTCAGGGGGAGTCACCCAGGGACGCTCTAGTCCACGATTGGCCCTCCGGTCTACTATATGCCTTCCCTCCGGTTCCCTTGCTGTTAAAGGTTATTCAGAAAGCACAAGCCTTGGGAACCAGAATAATTCTGATTGCGCCACACTGGCCTCATCAAATTTGTTTCTCCTTTCTCCATCCTTATCTCATGGACGCTCCTTGGATTCTGGACCCACAAGCAGACTTACTGACACACGTCAGGGCAGCTCCATCCCTCTCTTCAGACCCTCCGGTTGACAGCCTGGCTACTCCACTTCCGTCATTAGTTAGGCTTCATCATTTCTCACCGGAGGTGGTTCATATTTTATCTTCCTCTCATAAGCCCTCCACCAGGAAGATTTGCTACAGCAAATGGAAGAGGTTTTCAATCTGGGCTCATTCCCAAAAGATTGACCCTTACACGGCTCCAATTTCGTCTGTACTGGAGTTCTTGTCTATGCTCTTTAACCAGGGTTCAGCGGCCGCAACCGTTAAAGTCCAATTGGCGGCGATTTCTACCTTTCATGTCACAAACGAGCCTAGTCTGATGGCTCATAGACTCTGTAAGGCTTTTCTGAAGGGCACTCTGTTACTTCGTCCTCCGGTATCAGAACCTGTCATGCCTTGGGATTTAAACATGTTCTACAGGCCCTTACTTCATCCCCCTTTGAGCCTGCAGCCACTTGTGATTTAAAATTCTTAACTTGGAAGACTGTCTTTTTAGTAGCCTTCACATCAGCCAGACGTCTTTCAGAGCTTCAAGCCTTATCAATCAGAACCCCCTTATTTGATTTTTCATAAGGACAGGGTTTCTCTCAGACCCAACCCTTCCTTTCTTCCCAAAGTGGCGTCAATCAGTAACCTTAACCAATCTATTGAGTTGTCAGTGTTTTTTCCCCAGTTCTCAAACAAAGCAGAATTTAAAGTTCATCAATTGGATGTACACAGACAGTTACATTTTTATCTACACAGAACCAAAGACCTCAGAAAATCTGATCAGTTGTTTGTTTCCTTTTTGGAAAACAGAATTGGGTCTTCTGTCTCCAAAGTCATGCTGTCCAGGTGGATCTCCAGTTGCATTTCTTTCATTTATTCCTCAGGGGGTAAAGACTCACTCTACTCGGTCTGTATCTACATTTACAACCTATAAGGCCAGATTGTCTATGGATGATATTTGTGCTGCGGCTACTTGGGCATCTCTCACACCTTTGTTACTCATTACAAGTTGGATGTGGTATCTAGGGGCAGGTCTTCATTTGGTTCCACAGTGCTCAGGAGTATTTTCCACTGAGCCTCCCAGGATTTAGGTGCTAGGGACGCTGTCTCACGGGTAAGAATGTAGGCGAGATTGGACTGCATAGCATCAAGAAGTTATGTACTCACCATAACGTTCGATGTATGTAGTCCATCTCGCCTCACATTCTTACTTACCCCCCCTCCTTCCCCCTTCCTGGAGGATTTGGAGGTTAGGTCTGGTTTCAGAGCTCCCTTCATTCTTGGTTTGTTCTTCCTTTCCTTGGGTGGTGTTATGCATGGAGAATGGGTGCTGGTGTTCGCAGCAAACTAGATCTGGGGATATAGAGCATTGCAACATGGGATACCATCTTAGCCCAGCCAGTAGAAAGACTTCGAGCTAGAAAAGTTTGGCAGAGTCGGAGCTGACATTCGGCTCCGAACCCACGGGTAAGAATGTGAGGCGAGATGGAGTACATAAATGGAACGTTATGGTGAGTACATAACTTCTTGTTATGGTGTGTACTCTTTTTGGGAGTTTGTTCTAAGGGAATAAGTTGACAGATTGCTCAGAGAGCTAGACAGTATACCAGAAGAGGGGTAATTGGTGGGGTGGGATACTAGGATCCTGTCTAGGGTACATTGGCAGGTAAGATCTTTGCTGCATCTTGTTGGAGTATTGATGAGCTGAGAAAAAACATACAGATTAATGTATTTGTGGAGGAGTTTGAAGCAGTGGTTTGCCAATCTATATTTACATCTCCTATGATTGTTTCAAGGTTTGTTTGGGATATCCAGGATAAACATTTTCCAGCACTGGTATATTGTGACCTGATGGGATATATATTACTGTTATGCAAGTCCTTTTTGATGTGTTGAGGTTCAGAAAAGAGATTAGCACTTCAGCACTGGAAAAGATGGTTATATTACTGGTGTAGGGTGTGATGTTGAACGTAGAGAAATATGAAAGGAATATTCCACTCCTTTTTTTATCTCTGTCTTCTGGTTATTGCAAAGTTTGGAGGTATTTCTGAGTCTTTTACATTAGGGTGTAGCCATGTTTCTGTAAGGGCTAGCATGTCAGGTTTATTTGCAGTGTACTTTATTACATAAACTTCTAAGGTTCAGTGTAAGTATGTTTAAATCTTTGGGGTTACTCGTGATTAGGATTAGAGGATGGGCCTGGGATAGGATGCAAGTGTCCACATTTGAGAAGATAGGCAATGAGGAGTGTGTACCATGGGAAGTGATTTTATTCATAGGTGATGGTATCAACTGTGGTTTCATATGAGGTGAGGAGGCCAATCTGCGGCTTGAGTGATATGGAAAGGTATTGGGGAAAAGCTGAGAGGAGATATTTGCGAAGTTGTGCTGTTTATTGGGGAGATGGTTGGAGGAGGTTGTTGTGTATTGGTGTATGGGAGTATGCAAGGATATAGTGGTAGCGAGGTTGAGAATTAAGAGTAAAGAGGTTAGGCAGTTTAGAAGGAGTAGGTCAGCTGTGATGGTGGGTTTAAAAATAGTAAAAGTGGTAGTTGTGTTAGACTGTACTATCCTGATGTAAATAGAAATGTATATTATCTCGTGATATGTGAGCAGCTTAAGGTAACATTGCAAATGTTTTGACTTCAGGGTGGGCTTTTGACAATGTGGTTAGGTGTTTTGCCTTGTGGTTTGTGATAAGGAGGGGTGGGGGTGATGTGATTGGTCAGTAGAAAAATTATGGTGCATTGTTAGTTTGTGTGTATAGCAGAAGAGAAGGTGGTAAGCCTGGAGTTAATGGAAGATAGTTAGAGGTGGTGGTTGTACTGTGATGATGAAGTAGAGAAAGAAGCCAAGTATAGTAGTGGGGATGAGAATTCAAGGTGATGGATGCAAGGGAAAGCAGATAAATATGGTTAAATAAAAGTAGGTAAGGTGTGAATGAAATGCGGATGTGGACCAGGTAGAGTTGTATATAATTGGATCACAGGAGTAAGGGGGAGTGGTTTGCTTGGGATATGAATAGAGGTGTTGGGGGCAGGTGGGATATGGAGGCAGAGGAGTGGAGTGAGCAAAGCAAATGCAGCGGGAAGACCCCCCCCCCCCCTATGTTTTACCACCAAAAACAAGTCAGTGAAGTAGATTGTTCATGGATACAAAGACAAGGTCTCTGAACTGTAAGTACTCAACTTGAGTCTCCGCGTTTAATTTTTATGGTTATGGGGTTTTCTGAATCTTTGCAGAGATCTGTTACACTAATAAGAGTAAAATATGCTAAAGTGTTGGTTTAGCTTCACCTTCAGCAGTAAAAGGTCTGCGAGTGAGGTTGAGTAAATGGGGGTGGGGATATCCTTCCAGCGCATTCAACACTACAAAACAGAATACACTAATGCATGACATAAATTATTAGTTTGAGTCTTGGAAATTGCCTTGCATAGATTTAACTCACTGTATCGTTCTTTGTGAACTTTTGCAACTGCAGGTGAAACTCAGCTGTGCAAGTTCATTAGGTTGTGGGATACGATAATTTTTGCAGCAGCAGTAGTCAGACTTACTATGTGCTTGGTTCACTGGGGGGGGGGGGTTAATAAGGACTGCTTGATGGTTGAGCTAGACAGTGGTGCAGTACTATTTGTCTGTATTCGGCCACATTAAGTAATGTTTGGCAAACAAGGGTAGTGCACTATATTTCACAGCTGTGCATTTCTGCTTTCTAGCCTTTAAACAGGAAGATAAGAAAGCTAACAGAAGACGTTTATAGGTATGCAAGTTTGGGATTACTAAAAACAAAAATGGTGGCTTCCACAGTATAGGAGGACAGAAAGAAAACTAAACTAACGAGAGGTATGTGTTTGCATACAGCAGAGGGGTTACTGAGGTATAGGTTTACAGATGTTAGAGGGAAAGGTAGTACGCCTATCCTTTTAGTTCCCACTCTTTGCTACACAATATACTGTCGGTGAATGTGATATGTAAGCACTTAGAAAAAGGCAGCTAGAGTGTATAACATATATGAAAAAAAGCAACCCTTGCCACTGACAAAACTCTGCACAGACATAAACTCTCATATATTAACAGATCGCCTACATGATCCAGTAACTGTACTGTTCATAAAAAATAAGCTCAAATATTACAATAGAAACCTTCAGTAGAAGTAAGTAGAAACATACATAAACATATGTGCACTACAGATTAGCAGAGAGAAGAAAAAATTTCAGCAACACTTAGCCAGATGGTGCAACACACTACAGACTTTATGTAATTGCAGTACAAAGAGCAAAAAAGTAGATGGCTTCACTGAATCCTGCTGTAAACAAACAAAAAAAAAAAAAAAAAAAACAACCAGTAAAAACTTGCTGTTATAACTGCTACACATTAACAGCAGAAAGCAACTCTTAACTGCTAGGTTAACAAAGTCAGTAGAAACTTGGTGATATATTTACTACACAGTAATAGCAGAAGACAAAACACTTTGCCAGAATTTAACACAGTAAAGTCTTGTTTGTATTTTTCTAGTACAAGGTTAAACCAAAATGAAATCAACCATAACTGTTAAGAAAATACAAGAATCCAATGTACCTTATTGCAGAGTGAAGCAGCTGGATGGAGAGGACACTTGGGACATAGGATAGAGAAGTGACACTGAATTTGGAGCCACAAAGACAATAGTAGTGGGGGAACATGCTGAGATGCAGGGAGAGGACCCTTGAGTGGAAAGCAGCTACCCCCCCCCTCCAAAGATGGGTTTACCACCAAAAATAGGCAGTGAGGTAGAATGTTCATGGATAAAAAGACAAGGTATCTTAACCCTAAATACAGCATTTAATTTTATGGTCATGGGCTTTTCCAGATCTTTGCAGGGATCTATTACACTGATAAGAGTAAAATATGCTATGTTAATTTATCTTCACCTTCACAGTAAAAGGCCTGTGAGTGAGGGTGAGTAAATGGGGTTGGGGATATCCTTCCAGCAGATTCAACACTACAAAACAGAACACACTAATGCATGACTTAAATTAAGATGTTCTTCATCTCACATTGCTGCAGTCCTTACACTTGGGTATAGCGCTGTCCTCGGTCGGCCCGAATACCAAAGTATATGGCTGACGCCGGTCATGGCGCATTAAACTGACGCCAGGACGTCAGGGTATAAATGCGCATGACCGACGTCATATCCTCAGTCTTTTTTGCCGCGTGGTCCGATGCAGAAGCAAATTTGCGAGTGCAGGTTGGCGTCCTGAGATTTTCCGAAACCGGAGTTTCAGACCGAATCCAAGTTGGCTAAGTACCCCGTTGGGGAATATTTTGGTTTTTTCTTGCCTCAGTATTTTACCGGATGTCAGAAAAAGTAAATAACTGTATTTCTTGGAAACAGATACCACATAGGGACTACCACAGCTTGTGTATACCGTGTTTAGGGCCTGAGCACGACGTTGTTGGGTGTTCCTCTTGCGCTAGATTTAACAAACGTACCATAAAGAGGAGATTAGACTGCGCTAGGTTAGTCTTCGGGAAGCGGTGCAATTACAAAATGCCGTCGGATGCTCCGGCGCCGCTACCAAGAAGCGCAAGGACAAAACACCTAGGCCTAGGTTAGAGGCACCAGCCGACCCGGACGTCGGTTCTTTAGAGGGCACGGTTGTGCCAGAGGCCCAAACAGAAGTTTCCCTAGAGTCCCAGGGGGAGACTTTGTTGTTACAGGATGTGTCTTCACAGGAGGTAGGCCAGGCTGAAGGGGCTTCTCAGGTAGCTGTTCTCCCCTCTCTGCCTAAGGTGGTTAGGCCTTCCCCTACTGTTACAAAGGCTTCTTCCAAGAGTAGGCCAGGTTCAGCTGTAGCAGGTGCTCCTCCTAGTACTTCAGGCCCTGTGCCCAAGAGACATATGCTTAAGATGGCTGAAGATTTAATTACTATGATTAGGGGTTCTATGCCCCCTCCTGACAAAAGGCCTAGGGTGGATCCTGAATTTGGGAATTTTGAACAGGATTCTGATATTTCGAGTCTTGACTGAGGATTTACAGGAGTTTTCTCATTATTCTGATTCTGATGTGGATGACTCCACCCCTTCTGCTTCTCCTCCTGAGGATTTTTCATTCTCAGAGACTCTCCATGCCATGAGGGAGCATTTTAAATGGGAAGGTCAGGATTTCTCTGATTCCAGGAAAAGACTTAGGGAATTTTTGTTTTTACCTCAGCATAGGCCTTTAGCTATACCCCCTGTTCTTTCTGTGGTGGAAGATGTTTTTGCAGAGGCTTCCCTTAACCCTGATTCTTTACCTCCCGCTCCTGTTAAACCGGACAGATACTATAGGGTGCCTGAAGCTCACAAGTATCTTTTTAAAAGCCCTAGGGCAGATCCAGAGACAGTTACTCAGGGGCCTAAAGGGGTTAAGGCTTCTGTGGCTAAAAATCCAGTTCCTCAGGACAAAGAGGCAAGAGCTTTAGACAGATGGGGTAAGAAAGTGTATACTTCTTCAACTTTAGCCATGAGGGCTTTAAATTGTCAATTCCACATGCTGAGATATCAAATCTATCTCCTTTCACAGTTAAAGTCTAAGGTAGATGCTCTGGCAGAAGGTATTGAATGTAAGGAGTTACAAGATCTGGTACATGTGTCTGAACAGGTGGGTAAGCATTCCTTACAATGTGGTTTTGATGCTGTACAGGCCTCTTCCAGGGTGGCTGCCACTGGTACTGTCCTTCGCAGGCACGCCTGGTTACGGGATCAGAATTTAGCTGAGCATGTTAAGTCAAGGATCTTGGATGCCCCTTTACAATCTGATGTGTTGTTTGGTTCGCCTGTTGAAGCAGTTTTAAAGAAAATGGAGGACAAAGCTAAATCTATGCACACTGTTAAAGATTTTTTACAGGTTCAACCACCAAAGTTTAGCAGAAACTGGCCAAGCAAGGCGTGGACATACCCTTCTTATGATTCCCAGTCTAGGGGTAGGTCTAGGCGTGCTAGGGGCAGAGCTCAGGGTTCCTTTAGATCCAGGACAGGGGTCTCACCTGCACAGTCTTCAGGGGAGGGCAGGGGTCAGCCCTTTCGTAGACAGACCCAATGACCTACCTTTTCAACTGCCAGAACCTTCACGTCTCGCAGCACCTTTGGGAGGAAGACTGACACTTTTCAAAGAGAACTGGAGTTTAATTACCCAAGACAGATGGGTATTGGATATCATTCACCACGGTTACAGGTTTTATTTCCATACCTTACCACCGTTCAAGGGCATGCCAGATATTCCGCCCAACACAAATTGGAAGCTCACAGACAAATATCCATATTGACACAGATAGGGGCCATACAACCGGTGCCTATGGCAGAAAGGGGCCTAGGATTTTACTCTCGCCTATTCCTAGTACCAAAAAGGGGAACACGTGGAGACCAATTCTGGATTTGTCTATCCTCAACACCTTTCTGGACATCCCCAAGTTCAAGATGCTGACATTGCAACAGCTTTTACCCTCCTGGGCAAGGATCACTGGATGGTAACTTTGGATCTCCAAGAGGCTTACCTTCATGTCCCTATCACTCTAGGCTGCAGGAAGTATCTGCGTTTTCGAGCTGGAGATTCACACTATCAATTCTCTGCATTGCCCTTTGGCTTATCCACTGCACCCAGAGTATTCACAAAGGTCCTGGCTCCAGTGATAGCTTTCTTCAGACGGAAAGGAATACAGATCTACCCTTATTTGGACGATTGCCTGATTCTGGCTCAGGGCAAGGACGAACTTCTACAACATTTAAAGTATGTGATAACAGTGCTAAGATGCCTAGGGTATTCTGTGAACGAAACAAAGTCCAGTCTAGTACCCTCTCAGGACATGTGCTTTCTGGGTGTGAGACTGAATACAGCAGCCCAGATGGCCTTCTTGACCCCGGACAAACAAAAGAATCTTTCCCTTTACTTCCAACAACTATCACATCAGTCCGGGCTGACTGCAAGGACAGTCCTTCAAGCCTTAGGGTTCATGGCATCTTGTATTCTGGTGCTTCCCAATGCCAAACTGCATATGAGGAAGCTACAATGGTATCTCAAGAATCTATGGACACAGCACTGCCACGATCTGGACACTGTCATTCCAATAATACCTTGCATCCAAAAGGAATTCTTGTGGTGGGCTCAGCAATGTCACCTAAACAAGGGACTTTCTGTGACCCGGCCGGAGGCAAGTCAGATTCTAACAACAGATGCCTCAGACAAAGCTTGGGGCTCATCTCAATGGAAAATGGATACAGGACAAGTGGCCTGCCAGACTACAACATCTACATATCAACCTAAAGGAGATGTTAGCAGTCCAGTTTGCATTAACAGCTTTCAAGGAATTACTTCTTCGGGACAGGTGTTGATTCTAACAGACAACACAACTGTCATGTGGTACATCAACAAGCAAGGGGTACACATTCTTACCCTCTATGCAGACAAGCAATGATTCTATGGGAAACGGCTCTCAGTCTACAACTGGATCTTCAGGCAAGGTTTCTGCGGGTGCAGAACTCCTTAGCAGATGTGTTAAGCAGGCAAATCATGGATCCCCACGAGTGGAAACTGGATCCTCAGGTATTTCAGCAATTAACAGTGTCATGGGGAACACCAGACATAGATCTGTTCGCTTCTCCTCTAAACCACCAGCTGCCAAAGTTTTGCACAAAAGGATACACCAGGCAGCTTGGAAAACGGATGCTCTTTCTTTCAGTTGGAAAAATCTTCATGTATATGCCTTTCCACCACTTCCTCTACTTCTAAAGGTTCTGCTAAAGGTAAGCCAGGACAAACCAAGAATGATCCTGATAGCTCCAGATTGGCCCCGATAGCATTGGTACCCACTACTGAGAAATCTAATAAGGAAACCACCGTGGCCTGCCTTTGATTCCTCAACTGTTGTCTCAAAGGACGGTCATTTACTCAATGTCAAGCTTCACTCTCTTCATCTCACAGCATGGCATATCCTGTTTTAGCTCATAGCAGGGCTCAACTTCCTCAACAAGTTTTGAATGTGATTATGGAAGCTAGGAGACCTAGTACAAGGAAAGTGTATGCGGACAAGTGGAAGAGATTTTTGCTTTGGAGTGCAGCAAAGGGTGTGGATGTTTCTGAGCCTGATTTAAGTGTGGCTCTTCTATATCTTACTGAGCTATTGGACAAGGGTTTGTCCTTCTCTTCCATTAAAATTCATGCTGCAGCAATTTCAGCTCACTATGACTGTGATCCACCTTTGTTTTCTCATTCCTTGTTCAAGCAATTTCTCAGAGGGGCAAAGAACATAAGACCTCCACGAAGAGCTCCTACTCCAGCTTGGGACCTCAATTATGTGTTGGAAAAGCTCACTCTGCCACCTTTTGAGCCTGCAGCTACAGCTGAGTTAAAATATTTGTCATGGAAGACTGCTTTTTTGTTGGCCATTACCTCTGCAAGAAGGGTTTCTGAATTGCAGGCCCTTATGGCTGTTGAGCCTTTCTTGATCTTCCATAAGGATAGGGTATCTTTACGCACTAACCCTTCCTTTATGCCTAAGGTGGTCTCAAGTGTGTCTTTAAACCAGTCTATTCATTTACCTACCTTTTATGCAGACCCCCAAAACAAGGGGAAAAGATCTTGCATACTTTGGACGTGCACAGACAGTTACGCTACTACTTAGATAGGACTAAGGGTTTCAGGCAGTCGCAACAGTTGTTTGTTTCTTTTGCTTTAGGTACTCAGGGCAAGCCTGTGTCAAAGCAAACTCTTTCTAAATGGATTGGGTTTTGCATTTCTTTTGTTATTCTCAGCATGGCAAGCAGATCCCAACAGGGATCAGACCTCATTCCACTAGGGCTACTGCCACCTCTACAGCCTTTCTAAGGGGAGTGTCAACTAAGGACATTTTGGAGGCAGCTACTTGGAGTTCAGTACATACTTTCTCTAAGCACTACCACCTTCCTCTCTACTCTAAATCTAGGGCTGGGTTTGCCACTGCTATTCTACAGGGCATTTTGACAGCTCCTGCTTCTATTTGATTTGCCATCCTCCCTTACCTCTGCTTTGGGAATCTACCCAAGTGTAAGGACTGCAGCAATGTGAGATGAAGAACATAGTACAGTTTTGTACCTACCATAAATGTAGATGTTCGAAGATCCACATTGCTGCAGTCCAATCTCCTCCGTCCCTCTGTGTTTAGGGGTGGTTGTGTGGTTAGGTTAGTACTTTATTAGATAACTGTTAGAAGTTGTACATAGTTTGGGTGTGGGGGTGTTTAGTGTTTGGTAATTTTTTGATTTTACCCTGTTTAGGGTCTTCTGACATCTGGGGCAAGAAAAGACTGAGGATATGACGTCGGTCATGCGCATTTATACCCTGACGTCCTGGCGTCAGTTTAATGCGCCATGACCGGCGTCAGCCATATACTTTGGTATTCGGGCCGACCGAGGACAGCGCTATACCCAAGTGTAAGGACTGCAGCAATGTGGATCTTCGAACATCTACATTTATGGTAGGTACAAAACTGTACTTTATTAGTCTGAGTCTTGGAAATCACCTTACATAGATTTAACTCAATATGTTGTTCCTTGTGAACTTTTGCAACTGCAGGTGAAATTCAGCTGTGCATGTTCTTTAGGTTGTGGGATATGATAACTTTTGCAGCAGCAGCAATAATGCCCAGATTCAAAATAACGTCACTTCACAGCCTGTTATCTCGTCTTCCTCTTTCAAGTATCTTGTAGAAGGGGGGGGGGTCATTCTTCATCCCGCCGGTCAGACTCTCTTGTTTCCTCCTGCTCTTCATCACATGCAGCCCCAAGGAGTGATAGAACTTGTTTCTCCTTCCCTGGTAGAGAAGAGGTTTTATTCAGTGATGTTCTCAATGCCAAACAAAAGGAAATGCTTGGAGACCAGTTCTATAGCTTTCTTTCTAAAACCTGTTTGTAATAATCCCCAAATTCAAAATAATGTCACTTCAAAACCTGTTATCTCTTCTTCTTTCATGTATCTTGGTACCACAAGACTTAAAAGATACATATCATCATGTCCCTATTCATCCAGACTTAAGGCATTTCTTAAGCTTTTGCATACCTGTATTGCATGATAAGTTCTTTACTTTACCCTTTGGACTGTCCACTGCACCAAAAGTGCTCACAAAGTATCTGGCTGCAGTTATAGCTGTTTGCAGGCTACAGGGTATCCACATTTTTTCGTATTTAGATAACCTGGTTATATTTGCAGAGTCTTTTTCAAAATAGCAGGAGTCACTTTCTCTTGGGTGAGGGATCTCTTGCATAAGCTGGGATTCCAAGAGAATATTCAAAATATTTCTCGACTCCCTCACACTGAATTGTGTTCCTGGGATGTCGAATAGAGACACAAGTTCAAAGAGCTTTTTTCCCTACAGGGAAAAAAATAGATCTTTATCTAGAGCCATTTCTAAGGTTTTCCACTCAGACTTCAGTCACTGCGAGGGAATACCTCAGAATTATGGGTCTCATGGCATCTGTGATGCTCATTATATCCCTGGCAAGGCTCCACATGAGAAAGATACAATATCATCTGAAATCTGTTTGGTCCCAGCATCAACACCCTTTATATTTTCAGATCCCAGTACTGGAGTTTGTCATTGATAGAAACAAAAGATATCCTTAAATCCACATCTGTCTTTCTCCATCCCTGTTCCAAAGTAGACAGTCACCTCAGATGCTTTGGACTTTTGTTGCAGAGCAGTTGTGGGAGGAATAAAAGTGCACAGAGTTTGGGACACCAAGGACAGATACAAACATATAAATATCAAGGAGATGGTTTCATTGATCAAGGCAGTCATCTCTCAGAATCAGATTTGGTTCCCAGGATCTACACTAGTGGTGACAGTATCACAGTTGTGTGGTACATCAACAAGCAAGGGGGAACCAGGTTGTACTCCCTTTGCAGACTAGCCATGTTCGCTTGGGATGTAGCTTCACAGCACAGTCTCACTCTGCAGGCATCATGCATTCCATTAGAGCGACACTGTGTGGCAGACAAGATGAGCAGGACCAGGGCAAACCCTCACAAATGGAAACTAGATGAGTTTGAGAACATTAAAGGTCTCCTGAACTTTGGAGGGTCTGTACTACCAACTCGAACTGAAACTTGAATACCGTTTCATTGATTGACACACGTGTCGAACACACAGGTAAGCAAACTGCCACATCACAATTTTTTTTCTTAGGGAAAAAATCAGTAGGCCCAACTACACATGAGTACAAACATAAAGTGGGGGGGGGGGCTTCACCTCCCACCCCTTCAACTAAATATACTAACTCCGAGATTGCACTATAGTGGAGAAAATGGCAAATTCACAACAATGTTCAAACGATTTTTTTTCCCTAGGAAAAAAATCTGTGATGTGGCCATTCGCTTACCTGTGCATTTGACACACGTCGAAACGGTATTTGCGTTTCAGTTCATTCAAGTTGGTAATATAGACCCACTTTGGAAGCCGGCCACCTTGTTATATCCTTGGCAAGATGTAACCTATATCGCTAAAGCTACTGCAGCAATGATCATTTGAACATCTACTGTTATGCTAAGTTCATCCTGTATAGCTGTACTTCTCCTTTGTCAGTTTATACCCCCATCCCTTTGTGACCTCTGTCTCCTTCTAAATAACAAAACATTTTTACCTGTCCTCCTTAATTACCATCTTATCACTTTACATTTCAATGTTTTTTCCCTTCCTTCTTTATCCATCTCTTTCAAGTACTTTCCATCACTTTTTAATCAGTTTCTGTGTTTATCTGTACCCTAGTATTCTTACCTCATTAGCTGTACAATGCCTCTTTCCCCCATTCTCGTTTAACTGTTCTCTAATTGCCATCTGATGTTTCACACCCCTTAAGTTTTAATAATTCCTAACATCTGTATTGTATTCCTCCTTACCCATGTCTAATGTCTGCTTGTCACATGTATTCCACACAACTGTTTGCATACTACATGTTTTATACTTTAAATTCAATAACATATGTAACATCACCACAGACTAAATACGTATTTTACCTTTTATAGTGTCACTACAGATCAGTTACCTGTTTGTATCTGGATGTCTTTGGAACTATGTAATATAGAACCATAGGAGAACAGTTCTGTAAGTAAAAACTAATAAATTCCACCAGAGAGTGGACCAGCCAAGCAAATCCACACAAAAGGGTAAAACTGTCCATGAAAAAATCCAGTCCAGTAAAGAACTCCAATATTTAATTTTCCGCACAGAAGGTTAGCTAAGCTGTTTTGTCTCAAAGGAGCTTCATCAGAAGATAACTTTCTTTTTAAAACATCCTTTAGTCACCAGGTTACATAAAATTAATGAAATTGATCAATTATCACCAAGTTAAACAATCAATAAAATATTTAAATATTAAATTTCTTATGACTATGCTCATGTTAAAATATCTTGCAAAAAAGATCTCCATCTATTATGATATTTCTTCAGAATACTGGATATGGATATATTTTCATTTAATCCAGGAAAAACATTGGCTTTTAAATACAATTGACATTTTTCCTCTAATGAATCATTACAAGCACCTCCCCTGGGATCTTTTTCAAGCTTTTCTAAAATAGAATTTAGAAAAAAATTACACGTTCCTGCATATGTTTAAATAAAGCATTATCAAGGGTACCCTTCAGAATGTCAAAAACATGTTCATAAGTAAATTTACAAAGGTTTTGAATACCTTTACCAATATAAAAAAGCACAGATTTGGCACACAGCAGTATGTATTATTCATGTTGTGCCACAAAAATAACTGTTAGCATAAAACAAGTATCTCTGTTCCTGAAAGAAATTCTGTTTGTGTTAATGTACAGTGGATATAAAAAGTGTACACACCCCTGTTAAAATTCCAGGTTTTTGTGATATAAAAAATGAGACCACAATAAATAATTTCAAAACTTTTCCTACCTTTAATGTGACCTGTAACCTGTACAGTTCAATTGAAAAACAAATCTGTTGGGGGAAAAAATATAAAAAAAAACTTATAATAAGCTGGTTGCATAAGTGTGCACACCCTTAAACTAATGCTTTGTTTGGAGCACCTTATGATTTAATTACAGCATTCAGTCTTCTTGGGTAGGAGTCTATCAGCATGGCACATCTTGACTTGGCAATATTTGCCCACTCTTCCTTGCAAAAGCGCTCCAAATCTGTCAGATTGCGAGGGCATCTCTTGCGCACAGCTCTCTTCAGGTCACTCCACAGATTTTCTATTGGATTTAGGTCTGGGGTCTTGCTGGGCCATTCCAAAACATTAATTTTCTTCTTGTATAGCCATTCTTTTGTTGATTTGGATGTATGCTTGGGGTCATTGTCATGTTGAAAGGTGAAATTCCTCTTCATCTTCAGCTTTCTTGCAGACGCCTGAAGGTTTTGGGCCAAAAGTGACTGGTATTTGGAAATGTTCATAATTCCCTCCACCTTGACTAAAGCCCCAATTCCAGCTGAAGAAAAGCCACCCCAAAGCATGATACTGCCACAACCATGCTTCGCATCACCAAAAAATATCATCCCCACGGTGAAGTGTTGTTTTTGCGCCAGACGTACCTTTTGGAATTGTGGCCAGAAAGTTCAGCCTTGATCTCATCAGACCATAACACATTTCCCATATGCTTTTGGGAGACTTGATGTATTGTTTTGCAAATTTTAGCTGTGCTTGGATGTTTTTCTGTGCAAGAAAAGGCTTCTGTCTTGCAACCCGACCCTATAGTCCAGACATATGGAAAATAATAAAGATTGTTGTCACATGTAGTACACAACCAGTACTTGCCAGAAATTCCTGCAGCTCCTTCAGTGTTGCTGTAGATCTCTTGGCAGCCTCCCTGACAAGTTTTCGTCTTGTCTTTTCATCAGTTTTGGAGGGATGTCCAGTTCTTTGCAACTTCACTGTTGTCCTATATTTTCTTCACTTTTTGATGACTGTCTTCACTGTGTGCCATGGTGTATCCAGTCCTGTGGAATTTTTTTGTACCCTTCTCTTGACTGATACCTTTCAACAAAGCAATCCCTTTGATGCTTTGTAAGCTCTCTGCGAACCATGGCTTTTGCTGCAACTGAGTAAATGTCAGGAAAATCCTACTTGGACAGCTGAACTTTATTCGGGGTTAATCAGAGTCTCTCTAATTGATGGCAGGTGTGTACCCAAGAAGACTAATTGCAGTAATTAAATCAAAAGGTGCTTCAACAAAGTATTAGTTTAAGGGTGTGCGCACACAACAAAGTATTAGTTTAAGGGTGTGCACACTTATGCAACCAGCATATTGTACATTTTTTATTTTTTATATTTTTTTCCCCTAACAGATTTGTTTTTCATTTGAATTGTAAATCGCATTAAAGGTGTGAAAAGTTTTGAAATGGTTTATTGCAGCCTCTTTATATATATATATATATATATATATATATATATACATATATATATATATATATATATATATATATATATATCACAAGAACCTGACATTTTAACAGGGGTGTTTACACTTTTTTTTATCCACTGTAAGTACATTGGTTACAAGCACCATAAGTAAATGTCCCAACTTTTGAGCAGCAGTTAGTATTGCTGTTATTAACAAAACCTTTGTGTAACAAACATTTCAAATTATGACCTTTTCTGTATATAAAGTTATTGCTAACACCAATCTGTTCCCTAAAAACACTGTCTTCACTAATCAGTGACTACTTTTCGTATAACTGTAGTAATTACTTCAGCATCGGTAGAATGAGTCAGTATCATTGCTTTACTGTAACCACCAGTAGAACAAAATGTACACATAGATGTAAGTGCAGGTAGATTACTAAGCAGAGGAGTAAAAACTGCATCAGTTGCCTGAAAACAACCTCATCAACAATGGTTACAGTAAATGAAGATGGATAACACCTCTCAGGAAAAAAACATGAGCAGTCCGCACCATTTACCCGTTAATAATTACCTCCTCCTTATGTTTCGAATGCAAGCTGTTGTAATGCAAATATGAATTAACAAATGCCTTTTTTTTATAAGTAGTAGATTTAAAAATATTTTTCATAGTCATTGCATAACACATCAAGGTAATTGATACTCTCCCAAGAAAAATTATATATAAACTTTGATTTTCTCCCAAGAAAAATTATATATAAACTTCAAAAAGGTAATAAGTGTTAATATATTCTCAGAACTCTACCAAATGTTCTTAAGTGTCTGTCAGTGACATAAAATGTCATCCAAAAACACAAATAACTATATGAATCAGCAAAATCAGATTGAAACATGTTTTCCCAAATGGCACATCACAATATTTGTAAAAATGGGGGCACATGCTACTCCCATCGGTACACCTGATTTGATTTCTGAATGAAATATGCCCACTTTCAAAAACTTCAAAAATCACAGTCAGTAAGAATATTTCTAAACCACTTTAACCCAGTGTTATGTGGAATCACAGAAAATCAATGTCAGCAGTGACAAATAAAAAATGAACACTGAACAAATCATATGTAACAGCTGTTAAAAAAATGTCAGGAATCTGTACGCAAATGTGAATAAAGTCCCATATAAGCCCTAAGTTTCTGGTCAACATTATCATCTTCCTATTTCATATTTTTATTTAGGGTTAGGTCATCACATCAACATTAGTCAGTGTGAGCAAATCACATGGAGCATATGTTTGTATAGGTAAGTGCTGTCCCAGTTAATTTTCCCTCAGTGTTTCAACTTTCAAAAATCTCAGATTTTCTGAAATTTCAGTGTGACCGCCATTACAAACAAAAAAGGGCATCTTTATTACCATCATTAACATGTGATCGTTTCTAAACATACATGCAGCATTTGAAAGATGGCTTGACACATACAAACCAAGCATTTTGTTGACTTCTCTGTGAAGCCTTGGTATCCACTGTATGCATTTATTGTCCAGACTACCATTTACTTTACAGTTTACAGCACCAGCTCCATTTGCTTAGAAGGATAAAAATCCAGGCTTTGACTTTGATCAGCAGCAAGGGCGCTTTATTCATGCTGCTAATGGGATGGAATGGAGTGACTTGGCTAAGCACTCTCATCCCTGTCTTTAGGGTGGCACAGGAGAGCTGGAACATATGCTTGGGCGCACGCAACTGCAGTAGAATCCCCTTTGGTAACAGGGGTTCACATGCATGTGCTATCAGCGGTCAGGTCCATCTGATTACACGACTGGAGGGCTTATATGTACATTATGATGGTCCAATGCACACAACACATTGGAAACTTTAGGCATGCATAGAGGGGATGTTATGGCCTTAATGAGTAATCATCATCCTCTGCATAGATGACAACACTATTCCTAGCTTGCTTTGCCCTCATTTTAGGTGTAAAGGATGGAGCTGTTTGGCTGCCGCCCAATGAGGGATGAACAAGCTAACTGAGCAGCAGTTGGGTGGCTTTGATGGTTGTTTAGGACTGCCAAAAAAAAAAAAGAAAAAATACGTAAGGTGTAGCCTTTTACATACATCCCCTATCCTTCTCTGAGACCATAGAGTAAGTTATCAGTACAGCCAGCAATGTTGTACAAACATATAACACCATTCTACAGGGGGATTTTGGTATGCACAGTTTGTTCAGAGCAAAACAGCAACTTAATATCTCTCTACTGAAATATGGTCTATATCAAATAGACCTCGTCTTGACCCCTTTTTTCCCCCCACACATGCACTCTAACCCTGCCTCAGGTTAGCATTTGTTTTTAAACATTCCTTGTATGCTTTTTGCCAGCTTTTCTTACCAAGCAGCAAGGAATCACGATCGCCTTCTTAATACTTTGCAGATTTATAAAGAAAAAGATCAAATCCATTTGTTAACATTACCCTATCTCAGATTAACTTGATTAAGCTCTAAAGAAACTGTGATGCCACTTTTGTATCATTCCTCATTATCCTCCCTTTCAAAGACCATTCTTCCCGATGACATGACATACTTGGGGTCTGAAGCCAAATGACAGCATGACACACGTTTTCTTATATAACCCTGTGTACACAGCATGCAGGGATAAAGCACCGACTATAGCCCAGACAACCCAAGTTCAGTTAGCAGTTAGTACACTTGTCCACACATGTAAAGAACATGGGTGTGCCTGTCCTGAATGGAGTTCACTGAGCTCTGTCAGAAGCCGGAGTTCAAGCAAGAAAGGCTACCAAGATGGTGCTTGTGGGAAGGCTGAGGAGGCATGCTAGTCTAAAGGTGCAGAATGGGCACCCTCGTAGGTCGTTTCTCATTGTCTTCTAAGTCTTTCAGCTTTTCCTGGTTAAGGGGTCACCACAGCTGATCACCTGTCCGCTCATGATTGGCAGTGAAGTTTTATAGTGTTGACTTGTCATCCCGGCGCCCAGCCTTCCATGGAAGGTGCACACACTCATGCCCAGGGCCACTTTAGAGTGTCCAATCCACCTGTAGCATGTCTTTGGGTTGTGGGAGGAAACCAGAGCACCCGGAGGAAACCCACGTGACCATAGACAGGACATTCAGACTCCGCACAGAAGCCACCCCATCCAAGGATCGAACCGGAGAACCTCTTGCTGTGAGGTGGCAACTTTAACCGCTGCACCACCGCGGCCACCTCCAAGGTTGTTTCTCATTGTCTGCTCAGCCTAAATTGTGATGTCAGTATGCTGGGAGGGTTAAGATGGTGATTTAAAAAAAAAAAAAAAAAAAAAAAAGCCCCACTTGGGAACTACAGCATGAGAGCTCCTTTCCAGTCTCACCTCGGTGTGCATTTCCTGGTGGTGCAGTCCCCATAGTCTGACAGTGAATGGAATCCACCAAGTGCTGGTGATCCTCAGCATGGGATGGGGCGTCTCTAATGTAATTCACATTGAGGAACCATCAGATTGTTGAGAGCTGCAGAGTTCGCCGTCATTGGGGGCTGATGTTGGGAAAGTTGGAAGCCAGGGGTGGTGTAGGAGAATCAAAAGGAAGCCAAAAAATTCCTTTATAAACACTTTCTTTTAGATGTAGAAACAAGGCATAGAGTTCATATGTATATTCAAAAAAAAATCTGGGTGCAGTAAGGACTAAAGCAGTTCCTGTGCTGAATCCAGTAGGTAGTGCGTCAGAAGTTTCTGGAGAGAGAGAGAGAGAAGTAAATCAGTGTCACAGGAAAGGTCTTCGGGTTGAAGATTATGCATTATGTTCTTCGGTACTAGCTTTGAGAATGTATCATTTCTTACATTGCTCATGCTTCCAGGATCACCCACAAGTTTTGTGATCCAGTTTGCCAGTTTTCTCCCTCTATCCCAGAGAAACCACACTTCGACTTCCTTTTTAAGTTCACAAGTGTATACCAGGCAAATGACAACAAGGGCCTTGTAAGCCTAACCATGCTTCCCAAACGCATTCAAGTTTTGTTGCTCCAGAGGTTATTTTATGGAGTATATATTTTAATTGGTATATAAAAGCTAGGGCTTGAGTGTTAATCTTCCTCTCTTAAATATGATACACTATATGACACGGGTATCTCGTTCTCATGCCTTCTTTCAGCCTACTGATGGCAATGCCATCAGGTCTTAAAAGCACGTCACATTTTTAGTCTTTCCATTTTGCATGTTGTCAATCCTTTACTTTCCTCTAAGGTTTTTCCCTAAGGTTGAAAAATGCAATCGTAATTTGTTTCTTCAAAATAGATACCTACCACAAGTCCAACAGTTGCAAGATTTCAAATTTTACAATTGCAAAAATAAAACGATCGTTTGGAAGGTGAGTCAGCAAAACTTGAAACACCCTGCAGCACTGTTGATGCATTTTTCGAAAGAGACTTCATTCTCTGCTTCCCCAGACCCCTACCTGTTAATATGTACTGATTCTAAGATTACACTACCTTTAGAGTAAGGGGAATGCTATGTATTCCCCTATTTGCTCATTTAGTTTTGTTGCTTCAGTGATTGCAGTTGTGTCCTTGCACTTTAAATAAGACCTCCTCCGCCAACAGCCAGTTGTTCTCGATGTCCAACCGTCACACATTCTCTGTATTATCTTTGCTTGGCAAACACTTGAGAAAGGTGTGTGGCAACTAGGTGCTAGTATATGGTAGTAGTACTGTACTGGTCCAGTGGCAGAAAACACTGGAACATACTGCTGCTGATATACTTTTTGTTGGACTAGCATAGGTTTTACTGTACAAGATACTTAAGGTTTTGGATTAAAATGAGAGTTTCTTCAAGAGTTAGTTATGTTACTGATGCAGTGGGTTCTTATAAATTTGTACTTAAAAGAAGAGAAGACTTTACAAGATTTGGCTCCCATTGGTTGAGAAACTTTAAAAACATAACTGTAAGAAAAAAAGTCTTGGTATACATATCAAGTGTTTATCTGGAGAAGTGGACTGACAGAGATGTGTTGTGCATATGTGCATGTCACATAGCATGTCTAGGTTATAGGAATTCTCATGCTTTTCTGTGCAAATCCCAGTATAGTTTCAGAAAGGGGCTTAGTATGTATGCTCACTTTGTCTTTGACTAATTTAATCTGCATTAATATGGGGAAGGTTTTACTGACAGTAATACTTATAATGCTAAACAAACCAATAATAGTGAGTTGTACTAAGGGAAAGAATGTAAATATGGCAAGTAAAGATTACGGAAAATTGACAGCATCCCACATTCATGGATACCAGAATGCTTACAGATGAATACTTAAGGTTTTGGATTAAAATGGAAATCCACTGAGCACAGAAGAAGTTATCAGGGACCTGGGGACCCAGGTTGATAGTAGTCTGTCATTCGACACCCATGTAGCTAAAGTAGTTAGGAAGTCCTTCTACATTGCCCACCTTATCATGAAGGGATTCTCATCTAGATCAAGGGAGGTCATAGTCTCCCTTTACTCATCACTCATCAGACCAATGATTGAGTACAATGCCCCATTCAGAATGTATCTGACCCGACACTTGCAGCAGCTGGAGAGGCCACAAAAGTTCCTCACCAAAAGGATAAAGGGTCTCAAAAATCTGTCCTATGCTGCCCGACTGAAAGAACTCCAGCTCTATTCAGTCGCTACACGCTTGCTCAGAGGTGACCTTTGCCTAACATACAAGGCCATGTCAAACCCAGATTTGATGAATATGCTTCACCTCAAAAATCTAGATCCATCAGAGCCACAAGGGCGGAGACTTAAACCTCGACACGGCTATTAATAGGACGTGCTGGAGGGATAGATTCATCACCCAAAGACTCCCTATGCTGTGGAACAAAATCCCGGTACATGTGAGGCAGAGCACCTCGCTGGCCTTGTTCAAGAGAAATCTTGACCAATGGATGGGAGATCGCAGATATACCCCAGGAATTACCTCAGTGTCACTGCTCGACAGAGGCACAGCAAAATAATGGGTATAGTTCCCCATACAAAAGGGGTGGCGTAAGCCACAAAACAATGGGCTAGGCTTATAAATGCCCTCGGGCAGATAGCCTAGTATGAACCTATGAACCTATGAACCTATGAATAAGATACAGGCCCATGTCACATGATCAACCTTTTAAATGGTTAGATTTCATGTGAACAAACTCTTATGATCGAATATTAAAAAAGTCAAACATATCCCTATTAGCTTAAACAAGGAATTGTCTTGAGATCGCTGTACAGTGGGGAATTTGCCCTTTCCTCCACTGTAGTGCTCTCTCAGAGTTGGTATATATAATTAGCAGGGGGTGTGGGGGGTGCATGGGGACTTGCCCCCCTGCTAAAACACTGTTTTTGAGATTTTGCACGTTTGACTTTTTTAAACACTTGATCATGTAAGCTCAGTAAAATGAAATTTGACTATTTAAAAAGGCGATTATATGACACATATCCATAAGATATATGCCCTACATTGGCATTTTACAAAGGATAAATACATTTGTCAGTTTCACAAATTATCTCCAGTCTTTTTTAGAACTCTTGTATGGGTTTTATGTATATTTTTCTCCTGTAGTATTTATGTTGTAAACATTTACTATAAATATGTAACTGATTTGTTTTATTGATGGCACCTTTTTATTTTTTTTTTATCTTTTCTGACGATTGCCTATATAACTTATTTGTGACTAAAGAGGTACTTATGTGATCCATTCCATCTACTTTCCTCAAAAGAAAAAGTTAATTAGGACTTGGAGACTATTAGGCTTCATGTAGCTATCTAGCAACTAAACTTGTACAGTGGTTAACTTGGGATTGCCTCATCTGATGTGCTTATTTTGGTAAATTTTAGAATTTTTGTCTCATTCAGGCAACTGTGGGATGCATTTATTCTGTCACTTTGTTCTTTTCTTGAACTCTCACAGTTTTGATCTTGATTGTCATCATGAAACAATTTCTGCATGTTAATGCTTTAACTAGTTGTTGTTGTTGTGTCTTTCGGCTTTTCCCGGTTAGGGGTCGCCACAGCGGAACTCCGGTCCGCTAATGATTGGTAGTTGACTTTTACGTGCCGAGTTACCAGCCCTGACACACAACCTTCAGCGAAGGTACGCCCATTCACGCATGTCTGCACACAGAAGACGCTCTAGCTGAGAATCTAACCGGACAGCGTCTTACTGTGAGGCGACAGTGCTACCGCAGCACCACCACCGCGGTTAATGCTTTAATTAGTAAAATTTTCAAATGTTCTGTGACTGTCTTATCACAAGCCATGACCCATGCCAGTACTCTGGTAATGCCTGTGAGCAGATTCTCAGGTCAGATGATAATCGTGTTTCACTGTTGCAGTCATTACTCTTGGGTTATCCTGCTGGCAGGCTACCCGCAGTCGGCCTGAATTCCAAAGTCTTGGTCCGGCATCGGTTGCTGTCGCCTCTTCACTGACATCAGTGCGCCAGGGGTATAAAAGATGCAGCCAATGCCATTTTCTTCAGTCTTTATTGCCACGCGGTGCCTGAAGCAAAAGCAGTTTGCAAGTGCCTGTAGGCAGACTCCTGAGATTTTCAAAATCGAATTTCAGATCTGAAGTCTTCATTAAAGCTAAGTACCCCATTGGGGAAACTTTTTTCTTGCTCCAGACCGATATCAGAAAATGTTAACAATTGTATTTCTTGTGGGAAGCAAATACCTCATAAGGATTTTCATTCTTACTGTATTCCTTGCCTAGGCCCTGATCACGACGTTGCTAGCTGTCAGTTTTGTGCTAGATTTAACCAACTCACTATTAAGCGTTGGTACAATTTTGCCGTTCATTATTTTGGCCGAAGGTTTAATTATATAATGCCGTCAGAACAGCCGATGACCCGAGTTTATAAAAAGCACAAGGAAAAGGACAGGCATCCGAGGTCCAAAACCGACGATGAGGCCCCCACTAGGTCAGTCACCTGTTCTCAGTGAGGTGCTTTCAAAGCCCCTGATGCCCGCTACCTCAGAGCCCCAGGCCACTTCCGACTCCCACGTGGAGCCGACTAGGCCTCTGGATACTCAAGGTATTGGACTCTCTGAAACTATTCCCTCAGATGGGTCTGGAGCCGCTGAGTAGGCATCAGCTTCTGAGGGTGTTTTCAGACCTACACAATTATATGTCAAGCCAACCTCAGCTTCAAAGAGTAAAACAGCTCTAAAGACAAAGAAACAAGTGCAGCATTCTCCTGGACAGACTTCCATGCATAAGAAACAAATGCTTAAAATGGCCGAAGACCTAATTACTTTGATCAGGGGTTCCCATCCCCCTCCTGATAAGAGGCCTAGGCAAGAGACAGAATATGACTCTTCTGATCAGTTTTCAATTTCTTTTGATACCTCTTCTGAACAGGGATACTCTTTTCCTCCCTGTGAGGATTCTGATGCTGAAGAATCTGTTCCTTCAGCCTCTCCTCTTGAGGATTATTCTTTTGGGGAAACCCTGCATACCATGAGGGAGCATTTTCACTGGGAGAGCCAAGATTACTCAGAATCTAATAAAAGGCTCAGAGACTTTCTTTTACTACCTCAGCGCAGACCACTTGCTATTCCACCTGTTCTAGACATTGTAGATGTATTTTCAGAGTCCTGCCGGTCTCCTGACTCTTTGCCCCCTGCACCTGCTAAGCCAGACAGATACTACAGGGTTCCAGACTCTCATAAATATCTATATAAAAACCCTGCTGCTGACCCAGAAACTATTTCTCAGGGTCCCAAAGGGGGTCAAGGCTTCCACTGCAAAAAAACCCTGTCCCCTCTAATAGGGATTCTAGGGCACTGGACAGATGGGGGGAAAAAGTTTACACTTCTGCTACCTTGGCTGTAAGGGCTTTAAATTGTCCGTTTCATATGCTTAAATATCCGCAATACTTAATGTCACTGCTTAAACAGAAAATGTTGACACATTCTGAATGTTCTGATAACAAGGAAATGCAGGATTTATTGCATGCAGCTGAACAAGTGGGAAAGCATTCTTTGCAATGTGGTTTTGATTCACTGGAGGCCTCTTGCAGGGCCGCTGTTACGGGTTCTGTCATTAGAAGGCATGCTTGGTTAAAGGAACAGAATCTGCCTGATCATGTTAAAGCAAAATTATTGCATGTTCCATTACAGCATGATACTTTGGTGTTAAGGCAGAAGAGGTGTTCAAGAAAATAGAGGATAAAGCGAAATCCATACAGACAGTTAAGGATTTCCTACAGGTACAGCCACTCAGATTTAGCAGGAACTTGCCTACAAAGAATTGGTCCTTTCCAGTGTCAGGCCACAAAGAGGCAAATACAGACACCCCAGAGGCAGATCCCAGCTCCAAGGCTCATACAGGCCTAAACAATGGGGTGCTTCTACCTCCAAAAGCGGAGAAGACAAATCGCAACCATACAGGAAACAGTCCCAATGACTTTCCTCTGCCAGAACCAAGCACTTATCTTTTGGCAGCCCCCTTAGGGGGAAAACTAGCGCTTTTTTCACCAAATTGGCACATGATTACCCAGGACAAATGGGTCTTGAACATAGTGTCTCAGGGCTACAGGTTTCACTTTCACACCCTGCTAAGGGCAAAAGGTATGCCAGACCTGCCGCACAATCAATGAGCAAAGGCACAAAAGCAAGTTTCATCCCTCATGGACATGAGTGCCATTCAACAGGTACCACAACAAGAGCAGGGACAAGGATTTTACTCAAGACTTTTCTTGGTGCCCAGAAAGGATAAAGCCTGGAGACCAATACTGGACCTGTCTATTCTAAACACATTTCTGGATGTTCCAAAATTCAAAATGTTGACTCTACAACAGCTACTGCCCATGCTAGGCAAGAAGGCTTTGCTCGTAACTTTGGACCTAAAAGAGGCATACCTGCATGTCCCAATCAGACAATCTTGCAGAAGATACCTCACATTCATAGCTGGCTCAATGCATTACCAGTTCTCTGCACTGCCCTTTGGCTTATCTACTGCGCCCAGGGTCGTCACAAAATGCCTGGCACCAGTAGTTGCATTTTGCAGACAAAGAGGAATTCAAATATATCCTTACTTGGACGACTGCCTTATTCAAGCAGAGAGCAAAGACATTTTACTAAAGCATCTGGCATTTGTAAAAAGATTACTAATTTGCCTAGGGTACACAGTAAGCAAAAAGAAATCAAAACTAGTACCCTCTCAAGAGATAATATTCCTGGGTGCAGGCTTAAATACAACTGCCCAGATGGCTTATCTCACGCCAGACAAACAAAGGCAACTGACTTCTTACTTTAAAATGTTGGCAACAAAGACCCAGTTATCTGCAAGAAAAATCTGCAGGCCTTGAGCTTCATGGCATCCTGCATTCTGCTAATTCCATATGCCAGACTGCATATGAGGAAACTACAATGGTATCTAAAAAGTGTTTGGACCCAACATTGCCACAGCCTGGAAACTTTAATTACCCTCATTCCTTGCATGCAACAGGAGTTTCGATGGTGGGCACAGGCCTGTCACCACAACAAGGGACAGCCATTCACTTTACCCACAGCCAGGCAGACACTAACAACGGATGCATCAGATTATGCCTGGGGGGCCCACATGGCAGGAAAATGTATTCAGGGCACATGGATAGCAAGCCAGATGCATCTTCATATCAATAAAAAAGAGATGCTAGCTGTTCAGAATGCCCTGACAGCTTCAAGGATCTACTTCATCCAGGACAACTACTGATAAGGACGGACAATACTACAGTCATGTGGTACATAAACAAGCAGGGAGGCACACATTCTACCCCGTCTGCAGACAAGCCATGACTATGTGGGACACAGCATTGACTTATCAAGTTCACCTGCAAGCACAATTCCTGCCAGGAAAAATAAATACTCTGGCAGACGAACTAAGCAGAAACCTCATGGATCTCCACGAGTAAAAACTGAACCCACAAGTCTTCAGCATGATAACAAGGAAATGGGGGTGCCCAGACATAGATCTATTTGCCTCCCCTCACAACTGCCAACTACGGAGATTCTGCACAAGGATTTATCACACGCAAGCATGGAAAGTGGATGCCCTATCTTTCAGCTGGAAAAACCTAACAGTATATGTCTTTCCTCCACTGCCTCTCCTCCCCAAGGTACTCCTAAAGGTCAGACAAGAGAAGCCAAAAATGATACTGATTGCCCCAGACTGGCCACGCCAGTACTGGTACCCAATCCAAAAGAACTTGTCTCAAGGTCCAGCCTGGACATTGCCTCAAACTTCTCACTTACTGACCCAACAAAACAATCAGATCCTGCACAGCCAACTCAGGACCTTATAATGTAGCCATTCATAACACTCCTCTTTCCAAAGCGGTAATGGATGTTATCTTGGAGGCCATGAGGCCCAGTATCAGAAAATCCTATGCAGAAAAATGGAAGAGATTCTGTGCTTGGAACCAGGAACAATGAATGGACAAGTGTTGTTCCAAATATTCCTCAGATTTTACAATACTTAACTGAGATGCTGGACAAAGGCCTATCCTTTTCATCAATTAAGATTCATGCCTCTGCCATTTCAGCCCATTACAATACGGAACCACCTATGTTTTCTCAGCCTTTAATAAGGCAGTACCTCAGAGGGGTCAAAAACATAAGACCTCCAAGGAGAGCACCAATTCCTGCATGGGACCTCAATTATTTCTTGGAAAAACTTGCACTGCCTCCTTTTGAGCCAGCCTCAACAGCTGATATAAAATTCTTATCTTGGAAAACAGCTCTGCTCCTAGCAATAACCTCTGCAAGACGAGTCTCGGAGTTACAGGCACTCATGGCTGTGGAACCTTTTATCATTTTCCATCCAGACAGGGTTTCTCTGAGGACGAACCCTACATTTATGCCTAAGGTGGTGTCCAGTGTGGCCCTTAACCAAACCATTCACTTGCCTACCTTTTATCCAAACCCACAGAACAAGGGTGAGAGACTTCTGCATTCTTTGGACATACACAGATAGCTACGCTTCTACTTGGACAGAACTAAAGCTTTCAGAAAGACTGAGCAACTTTTAGTGGCATATGCTGCTGGATCACAAGGAAAGGCTATATCAAAACAGACTATTTCAAAATGGATAGGCCATTGCATTCATTTCTGCTACTCTCAGCATGGCAAATTAGTGCCCAAGGACATTAGGCCACATTCTACCAGAGCAGCAGTCACTTCAGCAGCCTTCCTCAGAGGAGTACCAACCAAAGATATCTTAGAGGCTGCAACTTGGAGTTCAGTGCACACTTTTACAAAGCACTGCCACTTGCCTCTCTCCTCTAAATCCAGAGCAGGCTTTGCTTTGCCACTGCAGTTCTGCAGGGCCTCATATCCTCTCCTAATCCTGTTTAGCCCAGCCACCCATCCTCAGCTTTGGGATTCAACCCAAGAGTAGTGACTGCAACAGTGAAACACGATGAGCATAGTACAGTTGTGTACCTACCATAAATGTAGATGTTCGAGTGTATTCACTGTTGCAGTCCAGGATGATCATCGTGCATACAGCTACAGTCATAACAGATGGGTTCTTCTGCCGTCAGGCGGGTCCTCGGTCGGCCGAATTCCAAAGTCTAGGTCCGGCGTCGGTTGTCGTCGCTTCTTCCCTGACGTCAGTGCGACAGGGGTATAAAAGAACCAGCAGACGCCATCTTATCCAGTCTTTCTTGCTGCGCGGTGCCCGAAGCAGAAGCAGTTCACAAGTGCCAGTCGGCCAGCTCCTGAAATTACGAAAATTTTGCAACCGAAGTCTTCTTGAAAGCTAAGTACCCCGTTGGGGAAACTTTTCTTGCCTTAGACCGATGTCAGACAAAGTTAATAATTGTATTTCATGTGGGAAGCAAATACCGCATAAGGATTTTCATTCCCTCTGCATTCCTTGCTTAGGCCCAGACCACGACGTCTCGGTCTGTCGTTTTTGTGCTACTTTCAACAAACGCACCATTAAGCGTCGGGTGGAGTTCGCCCAGCACTATTTTGGCAAAAAATGTAACTACATTATGTTGTCGGATACTCCGACTTCAGTTTTGTCTAAAGAAACGCAAAGATAAGGACAGACACACGAGGTCCGCGGCCTCTACCAACACCACGCCAAAGCCGACCACAGGTGGTCCAGTTCTCAGCGAGGCGCCTACACAGCCTCTGCCTACCGACGACACTTCATTGGCGGTGTCTACTGTGCCCGAGGTCGCAGGCTCCTCGGGCCACACCCCGACTACAGATACCGAAGCCACTCTTGGTGGTGAAACTCGAAATGTAGACAGGTCTGCCTTCTCTCAAGGTGTCTTCAAACCTTCATCTTCTTTTTCCATCAAGGCTTTCACGAAGTCTAAAGCAGCCATGCATTCTAAGAGACCAGCTACATAGGGCCCTTCTCCAGGTCCCATGCCTAAAAAACAGATGCTTAAAATGGCTGAGGATTTAATTACTCTTATCAGGGGTTCTCAACCCCCCCAGACAAAAGGCCCAGAGTGGAGGAAGAATCCCCCTCCTCAGACCAGGCCTCCATTATTTCAGAGCACTCTGATGAACAGGAACATTCTTGCTCCCCTTTTGAAGATTCTGATGCAGAGGAGTCAATTCCTTCTGTCTTCCCCCCAGAGGATTACTCATTTGGGGAAACCTTGCATACCTTGAGGGGACACTTTCACTGGGAAGGCCAAGAGTACTCAGACTCCAAGAAAAGGCTTAGGGATTTTCTCTTGCTACCTCAGCACAGGCCTCTGGCTATACCTCCTGTCTTAGACATACTAGATGTGTATTCTGAGGCCTGCCTTAACCCAGACTCTTTACCTCCAGCTCCAGTCAAGCCTGACAGGTACTACCGGGTTCCTGACTCGCACCAATTTTTATACAAAAGTCATGCGGCTGACCCAGAAGCTATATCACAGGGCCCCAAAGGGATTAAGGCCTCCACTGCTAAAAATCCATTACCTTCTGAGAGAGATACCAGATCTTTAGAAAGGTGGGGAAAAAAGGTATACACCTCTGCCACCTTAACCATGAGGGCATTAAACTGCCAGTTCCATATGTTAAAGTACCAACAGTTTCTGTTATCACAGTTGAGTAGCAAAATGTCACAACCTGAACAACCAGACTTGAAGGAGTTGCAGGATTTGATGCATAGTGCAGAACAAGTGGGTAAACATACTTTGCAATGTGGTTTTGATGCCCTAGAGGCTTCATGTAGAGCTGCTGTTACAGGATCAGTCATATGTAGACATGCCTGGCTCAAGGAGCAAACCTTGCCAGATCATGTCAAAGCTAAATTACTAGAAGCCCCTCTACAAAAGGATGTATTATTTGGTGTTAAAGCTGAGGAGGTATTAAAGAAAATGGAGGAAAAGGCTAAATCAATGCAAACAGTGAAAGATTTTGTACAGGTACAACCTCCACATTTCAGTAGAAATTGGCCTTCCAAAAATTGGTCCTTTCCAGCCACGGACAGACCCCAAAGAGGTAGATACAGCCACCCGAGGGGCAGAGGGCAATCTCAAGGATCGTTTAGAGGCAGACAATGGCACGCTCCTACACAAAGAGGTGGTGAGGATAGTTCGCAGCCATTCAGAAAGCAAACCCAATGACTTTCCCCTTTGCATGCCAAGCAAGGCTCAAATGGCAGCACCCTTAGGCGGAAAACTGGCATTATTTTCGAAAAATTGGCATATTGTCACAAAAGACAAATGGATCCTGGACATTATAAACAGAGGCTACAGATTCCATTTTCACACCCTTCCAAAAATGAGAGGCATGCCAAACCTGCCACACAATCAAAGGGCAGAGGCACAAAGACAAATTTCAGATCTCATGGACATGAAGGCTATTCAAGAGGTACTTACTCAAGAACAAGGTCAAGGTTTTTATTCCAGACTATTCTTGGTACCAAGGAAGGGAAAAGATTGGAGACCTATTTTGGACCTACCATCCTAAACACATTCTTACTCGTACCAAAATTCAAGATGCTCACATTACAGCAGCTTCTTCCCATGCTGGGCAAGGAGTCTTGGCTGGTAACATTGGACCTGAAGGAGACATACCTGCATGTCCCAGTCAGACAAAATTGCAGAAGATACCTAAGATTTCTTGCAGGTTCAACCCATTATCAATTCTCTGCATTGCCCTTTGGCTTATCTACTGCGCCCAGAGTATTCACGAATTGCCTGGCATCAGTAATTGCCTACCGCAGACTTCAAGGGATACAAATATACACATACTTGGACGATTGCCTGATCCAAGCGGACAGCAAGCACATACTTCTGAAACATCTGGCTTTTGTAAGAATGTTGTTGAATTCTCTGGGATACACAGTCAACAAAAAGAAATCAAGGCTAATACCCTCTCAGAAAATAATTTTCCTGGGTGCCAATTTGGACACAAACACCCAGATGGCCTACCTCACGCCAGAGAAACAGGGGCAACTAACCCAATACTTCAGAAAACTAGCAAATTTCACCAGGCTAACTGCAAGGAAAATCCTGCAGGCTCTGGGATTCATGGCATCTTGCATACTACTAATCCCATGTGCAAAGCTGCATATGAGGAAACTTCAATGGTACCTGAAAAACCTATGGTCTCAACACAGCCACAGTTTGGAAACAGTAATACCACTAATTCCATGCCTTCAAAAGGAATTTCTGTGGTGGGCTCAAGCATGCCAAACAAACACAGGTCTCCCATTCTGCAAGCCTCAAGCAAATCAAGTCATCACAACAGACGCCTCGGACTACGCTTGGGGGGGCGCACATGACAGATCGGTGCATTCAGGGCAAATGGTCCCAAAAAGAAAAGCACCTTCACATCAATCAAAAGGAAATGCTAGCAGTGATAAATGCTATTATAGCTTTCAAAGACCTTCTACGTCCAGGTCAACTATTGATAAGGACAGACAACACCACAGTAATGTGGTACATAAACAAACCGGGAGGAACCCATTCATATCCCCTATGCAGGCTGGCCATGTCACTTTGGAACATGGCTCTGGAATTACAAATCGAACTTCAAGCACAGTACTTGCCAAGCAAAGAAAACACGCTGGCAGACAACCTAAGCAGAAATATAACAGATCCACACGAATGGAAGTTGCATCCTCAAGTTTTTACAGAGATAATTCAAGCATGGGGAAGGCCAGACATAGATCTCTTTGCCTCCCACAAAAATCACCAATTGACAAAATTCTGCTCAAGGACTTTTCATTCACAAGCCTGGAGAGTGGATGCTCTCTCTTTCAGTTGGACAACAATGTCAGTTTATGCCTTTTCACCTTTTCCTCTGCTGCCCAAAGTTCTATTAAAAACCAGAGCAGACAGACCAAAGATGATTCTCATTGCTCCAGACTGGCCAAGACAGCACTGGTACCCACTCCTGAGGATCCTGACACATTCCCCACCATGGACCCTACCTCTAATGCCTCTTCTTCTGACTCAGCACAGCTTCAAAACTCTTCACAGTCAGCTGAAAACACTCAATCTGGCCACATGGAGGATTCCTTAACTTCAAAACAAACCCTACTCTCCAAGGAAGTACAGGAAGTCATTTTGGAAGCCAGAAGGCCGTCTACTAGAAAAGCTTACTTCGCAAAATGGAAACGGTTTTGTGCCTGGAAGGAGAAAAAGGGCCAGATTCCTAGAAAACTGAATTTACCTCAAATATTACAGTATCTAGCTGAGCTGCTAAGCAGTGGACTTTCATTCTCCTCCGTCAAAATCCATGCCTCAGCCATTTCTGCAGAATACAACACTGATCCACCTTTATTCTCTCACCCCCTCTTAAGACAGTTCCTCAGAGGGGCTAAGAATATAAAACCCCCAAGGAAAGAACCAATACCTGCTTGGGACCTTAATTTAATTCTATAAAAGCTGACCTTGCCTCCTTTTGAGCCAGCTGCTTCAGCAGATTTTAAATATTTGTCCTGGAAAACAGCCTTCCTCCTGGCTATCACCTCAGCTCGCAGGGTATCGGAATTACAAGCCCTCATGGCTGTGTAGCCTTTCATCATTTTCCATCAGGACAGAGTTTCCTTATGAACCAACTCGTCCTTTATGCCAAAGGTGGTATCCAGGGTAGCTTTGAATCAGGCTATCCACTTACCTACATTTTACCCTAATCCTCAAAACAAAGGGGAGAGACTACTACATTCATTGGACATCCACAGACAGCTGCGCTATTATTTGGACAGAACAAAGCCTTTCAGAAAATCAGAACAACTCTTTGTGTCCTATGCTGTAGGAGCTCAAGGGAAGCCAATTTCCAAACAGACAATCTCAAAATGAATAGCCCACTGCATACGCTTTTGCTACTCTTTTCATGGTAAAACTGTACCTGCAGGCATCGGATCTCACTCCACAAGGGCCACAGCTACCTCTGCAGCTTTCCTCAGAGGAGTGCCTACCAAAGATATTTTGGAAGCAGCCCCTTGGAGTTCTGTGCATACCTTCTCCAAGCACTACCACCTACCATTATACTCCAAAACTAGATTAGGCTTTGCCACTGCAGTCTTGCAGGGCATCCTGGCTCCTCCTAGTACCACCTAGTGCCTACCACCCCTTTTTAGCTTTGGGATTCTACCCATCTGTTATGACTACAGCTGTATGCACGATGAACATAGTACAGTTTTGTACCTACCATAAATGTAGATGTTAGAGTGCTAATACAGCTGCAGTCCAGGTTTCCCTCCCTCCTTCCCCTCTTGGGACAGGCCTATTGGCTAACACCTCCTCTTACAACCTGATTGGGGTATTCTTTTGTGGTGTATTTGCTTGCAACTACTGTATTTTGATTATATTGCATTGCATTACTACATAAATTTATGTATTGCCTTCCCTCTGGGTGCACCTGACATCTGGGGCAAGAAAAACTGAAGAAGATGGCGTCGGCTGGTTCTTTTATATACCCCTGTCGCACTGACGTCAGGGAAGAAGTGACGACAACCGACGCCGGACCTAGACTTTGGAATTCGGCTGACCGAGGACCCGCCTGACGGCAGAAGAACCCATCTGTTTTGACTGCAGCTGTATTAGCACTCGAACATCTACATTTATGGTAGGTACAAAACTGTACTTTACCCTCCCACCATCCCCCTTTAATTTGCTGGGTCTTATCTGTACTTCTCTATTCTATTCAACCTATGTGGTGTATTTGCTTACAGATGAAGGAAATGTTTACTTTAGTGCATGCATGTTTATTGGCATAATCTATTTAGCCTACCCTTTTGGGGGCATCTGACATCTGGGGCAAAAAAAACTGAAGAAAATGGCGGCTGCATCTTTTATACCCCTGGCGCACTGACGTCAAGGAAGAGGCGACAGCAACTGACGCCAGACCAAGACTTTGGAATTCAGGCCGACTGCGGGTAGCCTGCCAGCAGGATAACCCAAGAGTAATGACTGCAACAGTGAATACACTCTAACATCTACATTTATGGTAGGTACACAACTGTACTTTTTGGACCCAGTCTGAAAAGGTAAGTGAGTTGGAAGCCAGGTAATAAATCACTCATTTTACATACTTTGCCGAGAAAGTGAACTTTTGTTCCTCATAAGTAGCAAGTTTCTCCTCGTCTTGCAAGGGCTTAAGTTCTCACCATTCATCGACAGATCTCAATATTAATTCCAAGAGATGCACACCAGGTGCCCCCCCCCCCCCCCCAGAAGGTACATCCCAGGGTCATTTGCATCATTTGTCCCACATTAGTATTCAGAGCATCCTTGCAGTGAGGCTTCTCACATGTTGCAGTCCCTCAAGTTCCCTTCCCCAGCTGCTGTCTTGGTAACTTCAGACTGAGGAGTCTTCTCCACAGCCTCCCCCAAAATCTGTGAAGGACACCATGGCAAGTAGAGAGAAGTCTCTTTTATGCCCTGTAGATCCTTCTGGGTTAGCCCTGAATTTGATGTACATTATTTTTTGATGTTTGTTGAGAGCTGTCGTTGTGGATGTGGGAACTTGTGCTTTAGGGTGCACCTCTGCATTCTGCTCAGTCTTCTCAAGATAAAGCACTGCCTTCCACATCCAATGTTGCCTGCTTTAGGTGTCTGGAGCCCTATTAGCAGTTTCTTGGTCTCACTCAACACCTCATTTACAACCAACCACCCCATCTGTTGCTGTGTGAGGGGAGCTGGAACTGCAGTAACCCCAGAGATCCTGTTCTCTAAAATCAAGGGTAAAAAGACTTCTGTTTCTGTAGCTCTCGAATAAATGACCCTTCCTTTTGGAGAGAATCTTAGGCTCATAAAGTCCACTATGGAGTTGTCTGTCGTGTTACTTCTTTCTACCCTTGTCTTAATTAACATTTGAGTAAAGGAGTGCAGCCCTGAGGCCTTCCAGTCTTGGGGCATATGTTAAATATGCTATGTATGAGGCCTAGAAACATCCACATTCCACTTCTGCAAGTCTGAAGCCTTCCACAAACCCTTCAGTGAAGTGGCCTTTCTGGTGAAGTATCCAGTGTGTTCTTTTAGACCTTGCACATATCTTAGAGATCATTAGTGATTCAAGCAGTGGAAAAACGGACAGACCTCTTTCACTGCAGGATTAGACAGGATGTGCAAATGGATAGTTTCCTCAACTTTCACATTTAGTATCCATGTGGCCCAGTGTAATTTTGACTGTGCTAATACAGTGATTAGGAATGCAGGCTCAGGAATTTGCTTGCACCGGGTAGTGTGGCTTAAGCTGTCCTTTTCTTTAGTAAAAACTCAAGCAAACCACTCTGAATTCATCTTTTTGGGATTATTTTTGTTTGTTTTCAGGTCTTCTACAAGTTGTTTTAAAGACCTACAAAGAAAGTGTGACACATCACAGTACACCGTCTCTGATATCTCTTCCCCCCGTATTGTCTAAGAAGGTGCTGCTGATAGAATGAGGAGGGCCCCTAATCCTTAGACATTGTTGCCTTATTCAGCTGTGTATTCTGTCTTCCCAGGGAGGGTGACTTGCTGTCATAATGGTTGAAATCCTGGTTATTATTTAAGACAGTCTCTAGGTGGCCTGTTCGGTGAGTTTGTCCCAGTTTGGAGGGCCATCACAACTAGCACGTGAGTTCTCAATTTGATAAGTGATAGGTGGGTGTTAGTGATGTTAAATCTTGCCCCAAAAGAGCTCCACTTGGGAACCAGGCAGTCTCTGCAGTGTTCACATACTGGCCAAAATGCTGTTCCACAGAGGGTTGTAGAGTCTGTTTCTCCTTTTGGGAAAGGCATAATATTCTGTTTCAGCATTTTTTATTTTGTTCTAAAGGAAATGTAATGCATTCATCTTATCTTGTAGTCTTGGTCCTCCAGTGTTTCAGTAACTACATTCAGTATGCCAAATTATAGATGGTGACTGTCCAGGAGGCCATATATTTCCTTCCGTAGTCATCTAGGTGCAACTCAACATGATGTATGCGTTTGGCACATCATTGTTTTGGGTCCACATATTAGGCTCCTTCTTGTTTACTTTGGCTCGGCATAATTTTCAGTACAAGGTGCTGCAGTTTGGTGTCTCCTGATTTTCCAGAATGCTTAGCATGGTCACAGCGAGATTTTGTAGGGGATTCCATGCGTTTCCCTACCCTCAATGACTGGCTGCTGGCATGTCTTCTTTCGGTAGACTTTGTGTTGACATTCCTGGGTTTAGGCATTCTAGTTGTTGCAAATCTTGGGATCTACATTGATAAAGAAATCACTTTGGAATCTTATTTTTAAGATTACCTTTATTGGGATAGAACTGAACACACTTCATAGTCTGTGAATCCTGCCTTAGGAGAATGACTAAGAAATCATAGCCTTGACAACACACAGTATCTGGGCTTTGACCATCATGCCTTATGATAGCCACACTTTTGTTGCAGTAGTGCTTAGAGAACCATCATATCCATGTAGACCTTCTTTTGCTGTCAGTTTCCATATGCCTGACTGTAGAGCTTTTGTTCCTCAAGCAGTATGTGTCACATGGCTTGACTGTGGCTTCTTTGCTGTTAGATTGAAGAGTTAACGTCAACGTTTTCATTGTTTAACTGAATTTGCCCACTGCATAGTGCTTTTGTAGCATAAACAATTTATATGCTTACCATAGTGGTCTGTTTGTGAGACAACTCTTGACTAAAGGCATTTTTAATTCATTTCTTTCACATTGTCCTTCTAGTCATCATTAGCCAGTGGAGTTTTTCTGTATGTTAAGAAAATTTGCATTCTTGTTTGATCTCCGTGCATGGTGGTTAAACTGAGGAAGACAGATGCTGTGGATACTCCTCCTTGGCTCAGCTCTTGATATTGGTGGAGGCATCAAGCAGGATGCGCACCCTTTGGAGAGTTTCATTATTACACCAAGCTGGAGATGATATGCTGTAGGGCTTCACACAAATAATAAGATAAGGTGATTGCTTGTTGTTTTATGGATTCACAGGAGGTCCACTTGCTTGCTGCCTTTGTTTAGAATTTACCCTCAGAATGTTATTTTTTAACCAGAAATGGGTACTCTGCAGTGGCATTCTTTTCATGTATGGGGGATTGGCTTTTTAGTAGCTGTTGTGCTATACAGATGACATTTGCTAGTCAGTGTCTGGTCATATTAGTTACATTTGTATGCATCAGTGAGTGGTAGTGTGTTGTATGGTGCTAATATTACTAAGTAGCATGTTAATTTGATTGTAGGCTTTAACGTGCACAATCTAACAGTCATTTGAAATTAAATGTTCATGTGTTTCCTTTTCTAGTGTTATCCTACAATCTACTGTAGAGTGTGATAAACCTCCCAGATCCTTTGAAAGTTCTAACTGGGTTAACAAAAGAACAACCAGGTCCTCTACAGGAAGTGTCAGTAGTGGAAAAAGGTAAGGTGTTAATAACTACATTTGTAACGTTAGGTGATGTTTCTTTAGTAGTGACTGAACTTCTCAGTATTGGTGTAATAAACTGAGCTTTTGAATGTAGTAGAATTTACTTCCGTTGTATTTGAGCATGCATGGTCATTCCAAGAGCAGTTATGACTAATTGCAGGGTTATTTATTGTATTTTTAAAACAAGTAGAAATTTCAGCACTTTCTCCGTCAAGATCTTGCAAGGGGTTTATATTAGATGGTTGAAAAGTAATTTTGTTTCATGTTCTTGCCTGTAATGGCAATTTAAATACAATCTTTAGGATTTGCTCATAATCTGTTGTGTTGCAGATGTTCTAATCTTTTGGTTTTTGTTGGCTCTTTGATCAAAAATGTTATATGATTTCCCTCTGGCAAAGTCCTGTGCTTTGAGAGACTGTTAGGTTAACTGCAATGTTTGTTTCCAGCTTCAGAATGTATAATCTCCTTAAAGTTACATTGCTGTCACACTATACAAGCGGAATATTTAGTGTTTTTCTTTTAAGTGTCTTTTAGATTATATATTTCAGCCGTTTAAAATTGGATACCAAGTTGTGGTGGCACTCTGTTAGCACTACCATAACTTTCAGGTGCTGAGATAACTTGGTTTGTGTGCATTTATTTTTAATTGTCATATTGCAAAAAGTATTGCCTGTAAAAAAAAACTTTCAAAACAGCTTTATATTAAACTTTTTGTTAGTATATTTTATGTACTAACAGAATAACTTCAAAAGAAAGAATTGACTCCTGCCTGAATCTGGCAATGTGACTGCATAATACTCATTAGCATGCCATCTTATTTCCTTTCCTCATGTATCACAACGGGTCATGGATACGTAGTTCATGGTATGTTATAAGGTAAGTACTGACTATTGTTGCTTAGTTGCATCCAGTACAGTGTATGCACAACAGTGTTCCGTCATTTGCAAAGAAACTACCAAAGGCAACATAGATGTGCAAACCTTCAGGAAGGTTATGTACAGGTTTGCTAAGCAGTGCCAAGATCATAGCTTAGTACTTGCAGGTTTCTTCTTTTGTTTTAAAATTGCAAAAATATTGATTAAAGAAAAAAAAAAGCTTTCTTGGGACCTTGTCATATGCTTTCTCCAAGTCTAGGAATGCCCAGTTGGGCTCTCTCCTAATCTCTAGCTTCTTCTCAAGTATCTGTCTCAATGCAAATATCGTGTCATTTGTGCTGCATCCTTATCTGAATCCAAACTGCTCATCTCCCATCTTACATATTACTACTACTCTGTGTATCCATTTATTAATCACCCTCTCCAGAACTTTCATGCAATGTGATAGAAGTTTGATCCCTCTGTACTGCCCACAGTTGTGGATGTCCCCTTTGTTCATATGCTTATTCTCCAGTCATCTGGGATATGCCTTTCTCTCCACATAGCTATTAGTACCCTCAGGAGCCATTTCTCCCCTATCTCACCCAGCATCTTTATCATATCTGCTCTGACCTCATCTGAGCCTGCTGCTTTCCCTGACTTCATCTTTCTTATGGAGATTGGCTTGGAACATTTACATACAGCAGAGTCCTGGGAGAAGCTCTACACATACAGGTTCAGCATCCAGGCTGTGTAAAGCCTTTATAAAGGGAATTTTTCTACTCAGACCCCTGAGTAAAGATCCTTCACCTCCTTGGGATCTGACATTGGTCCTGCAAGGTCTTACTCAGAGAACCTGTTGAACCGGCTAGTTCCTGTGACATAAAATTTCTGCCGTGGAAGACTATTTTTCTTGTGGCCATTACTTCAGCCAAGAGGGTAACGGAATTACAGGCCTTATCATCAAAACCACCACTTCCAAAGACAGAGTTTCTCTCAGGACAAACCCTTCCTTTTTGCCTAAAAAGTGCCCACAGAGGCAAACCTAAATCAGTCCGTTCATCTTCCAGTCTTTTTCCCTAACCACACCAATAAAGGGGAATATTTGCTCCACTCACTAGATGTTCATAGACTGTTGCATTTCTGTCTGCAGAGGACAAAGGAACATGGAAAGTCTGAACAATTATTTGTATCTCTTTCATGTAATAGGTTAGGCCAGGCTGTTTCAAAAGTAACCTTGGCTAAATGGTTTACAAGTGATATATCTACAATTTACTCCTTGAAAAGTTTGGAGTTGCCATGTTCACCAAGAGCTCATTCTACCAGGTCAATGTTTACTTCTGCGTTCTCCACTAGAGGCTCGATTGATGAATTCTGTGCTGCAACAACCTGGTCAAAATCACACAATATTGTCTTGCATTGTAAGTTGGATATAGTTTCCAGGAACAGAGCATTCTTTGGTTCCATGGTGCTCGGGCATATCCTTCCATAAGGGCCACCCAGGAATTCAGTAGCTGAGGACTCTGACCCTCTTGTGAGGAATAATGAAACGGACATCAGATTTAGGAGTTATGTACTTACCATAACTTGGAATCTATATTGTCCAGTTTAATTATTCCTCACATCTCCACCCAGCCATCCCCCTTCCGGAAAAGTCTAGAGGTGCGTGGAGGAACTAGAGCTCCATAACCTTCATAGTCTGAGCTCTAGATTGGGGTGAGATCAGTCTGTGTATACATGTGTTTTTTGTAGTGTGTTAAATTTTTCCTTTCATGCTTTGGGATGGTAAACTTGATTTTAGCAGTTAGGCTGGTGCAGGGCCTTGTGGGAGTGGGAGGAGCTCAAGACTTAAGGCAACAGTCTTTGGAATGGCCAGATCAGATCCGATGTCGGATCCAAAGATCTTATTGTGAGAAGCAATGAAACTGAACAACACAGGTACCAAGTTATGGTAAGTACATAGCTCCTATTTGTGAGGCAGGGAGACTGTGAAAACAACTGACAATTGCATTCACTAGATCACAGTTTATTAATGTGCTTTGTTGTGGGGGGGGGGGGTGGCAGCCAGTTTGATAAGTATTCATCAGAGCTTTTGTTTGTAATCAGTTTAAATGCACGTTCTTTGCCTGTAAAGATATCACTTTGCCAGACGAGGCGTGTGTATTAGTAGAACAGTCTGTGTATGCAGCCTCTTGTGAAAGAAATGAAGGTTCAGCCCTTGTTTTGGCCTTCAGAGTCATTAATTTAATATGGTTATACTGCTGAAAGTGTCCCTTTATTTGGTTCACAGTAAAAGTGCATTTTATTTTTCTGACAGAGGAAAGTAACAATACATGAAGTCATAAATTAATTCTTCTACTGTCACATCAGAATGGAAACCATTGTTTATTTCCAGCATTTGATTTTTTTCAGACAGAAAAATTTACATTAGTGGGAATTGTGAGCTGGCAATCAGAAATTGAAGGTGCAGCTGTTCAGCTAGTGATGTAGCTAACTCTGACCATAGCTGAGTTTACAACTGAATATCCATATTCTTAGTCACAAAGGTTTTGCTAAAAGATGTCACTGTTTCTCAGATGTAACTGCGGATCAATAGGAATCACCTGTTAGATGAATAGGACATTAGTATGTGCCAGGTTTCTGTAACATGTGATAGTGTTTTGATTTTTTTCAAAATGGAAATGGAGTAGCACTTCTAAGATGGTTACTTTGAGCAGCGGTTTACTCTCGGTATATAATTGAGAAATGGTTAAAAAAATCCAGTAAAAGTTTCCAGTTTGTCTAAAATTCACTTACTGGCTTGTAATTATACTGCCTGGATGTCAGCAATGATGAAGTTAGTTGAAAATAAGAGAAATAAAAGGAAGACGTTCTGACCATACCTCTCAACCTGGTTACATCAAAAATCTGGACAAGGCCCATGAAAAATAGGTACAAATCTGTACACTGATTAACATAACATTTGCATACATAATTATATAACCCCATCCACTCCAGTGGAATTGTGGGATGCCAGCTTTCAAATGCAAACTGAAGAACAGAACCAATATATGGCACCAGAGTCCCCCTGCAGCCATTCCAATGTCCCATTACCTGGCTATTTCGCCCCATTTACCATAAACACTAATGCGCATACTGCTTTACTTCTACAATGATTATTTGGATTTTATATTTATATTTTATAGCACAATGCCCAAACACTAATAGACATGTGCAAAACAAAACAATACTGTCTCACAATGAAAATAGACTTAGCATTAAAACTTCTCTGCCCTTGAAACTCACATTCTTTGAAACAGCATTAAAACCCACACCACATCCAAAGAAAATGCATCTGGCTAGTGGTGGATAAAGATTACCTTGGGCTGTTTTCAAATAATTGGCCCCTTGCACACAAAACAAGAAACATATATGTGTTCTTTGATGTACATTCCTGACTTTATAAAATTATATTCCTTGTACAGCCATAGGCATCTTGCAGAGCTTATTGCAGTTATTTTCAATTTCAGTTTTTTTTGGGGGTGGGGACAAACATTTTGGAAAGTTGCTAGAATAAAATGTTATGTTATCACGATGAATTTCACTGCCAAGTCTTAAACCCAGGACCCCTGTGAACTACAGTCAGAAAAATATACCACTATGCCAAATCAACAGTTTCCTGAAAGACTGAAACTTAAATGGGTATCATTTAGTGAATTCAGTTCTCACTTCTCACTATAGCTGTCAACTTTTTAGCACAAAAAACCTGGACAATGCTAATAATTGGGGATTACAGAATTCAGCTCTTACTTCTCACCATAGCTCTCAACGTCTTAGTGCAAACAACCAGGACAAAGCCAATAATGGGGGAATGCAGCCCCAAAATAAGGGCAAATGTATCTTATAAACTTAGAGAACTGTTAGAATAAAAGGTTTTGTGTTGCCATTTATTTTCTGAAGAATATGAAGTCCGAAATTCAAATGCCTGTCATTATTTAGTGAATTTAATCCTTCAGTGATTTGCAACAAAAATCCTGAAAACCACAGACTTTGAGGAATCGATCAAAAATATGAGGCATAAATTCACAAGTGGTGGTGACTAGGGACTTTAGGCACTTTTTACCCTGTACCCATGGTACAGGGTTTGAGCCTGAGTACCTCTAGCCACCAGATGTATTAAATTGGGGCATTTCCACTTACACACACACACTTGCACGTGTTGTTTATGCATGCGCACACACAACTGCTGCTCTGATCTTAAGGTTCATGTCGACATTTACACTAAGTATCTAAAGTTCAACCTGGCCACATTAAAGTTTTCTTTGTAAAATGAAAAAGTATCTTTGAAAGAAAGTCAGGTTCACCTAAGTTTAAACAAGTGCAGGCTCACCTAAGTTTAAACAAGTGCTGCAGTTGCCACTATACTTCTTTAATGCCATGACTGAGAATTTTTTTGTCTTTGAATAGATCAAGGTTAGCATTTGCAACAACACTACTACTAATAATTTTACATCCTCTGCTCCACACGGTTTCTGTTTCATTCACACTACAACGAAGTCCACCACAGCAGTCCTTAGTAATAGGTATGATCAATATTGACCAAAACAAATAAGGGACATATCCACTTTGTTTCAACCTCACAAAAAATTCTGATTGGCAGTATAACTCAGGAAAGTATAAAGTTATAAGCAAAGTATAAGCCTAAGTAGAAATAGGGCTTCAGTCCAACAATTTTCACATTTATATTGTTTGATTATAATTAAGTCAGTTCATTTAATAAAAATTTGTAGAATATTCTTAGAGACAAGCAATGATAACTTACTGGACATATTTAGTTAATTAGGCTACCTAAATAAATACATGGACCAACTGTCTGCTTACTTTCTCTTTTCTTTGGCAGTCGCACAAACACACAACCACTAAAATACACTTGAACGGAGCAGGATAAACCATCCCTAAAATGCAGTCTTGCAGAATACAATACATAGCAAATGGAGCAGCCTGAAGGCCAGCAAACAGCAGCAGCTTTGTTCAAATGGAGCAGCCCAGCAAAGACTTGCGCTCAAACACACACACCTACCTAGCCCAAATGAATATACGAACGGAGCAGGACAAACTTAAGTACACACCCTAAAATGCAGTCTACAGTACATAACCCAGCAAACAGAGCAGCCCAAATAAATACTTCAAATTACAGCAAACAAAAATGCTGATCAGAATAAAATACATAACACACAGGACACAGCAGCTTTGTTTAAATGGAGAAGCCCTGCAAACAGCAGCTTTGTTCAAATGAACAGCTGCAGTCCAGCAAAGACTCAAACGGACGGACACTTCCTAATTTGTTCAAAACTGAGCATACTTACTTGTTCCTAGTTTGCAGCAGAAATTTAATGCACAGCAGTAGCCCAGCAAGGAGCAGAAAGATAACCGGCATACCTCTCAACCATACCAATTAATCGCACTTCAAACGGAGCATGCAGCAGGAATAAATTAAATATATGAGCCCAAACACACACGCACGCACTTCGTTCCAATACATAGTTCCTAGCTTTCAGCAGAATACACAGCAGCTGCCCTGCCTAGCATGGAGCAGAAAGATAACTGGCATACCTCTCAACCATACCAATTTACCAGACTTCAAACGGAGCATGCAGCAGGCATTAATTAAATAAATACAGCAGCCAACCAAATACACAAAACAGGCAGTCCACCAAAGACTTGCAGCAGGATAAATTAAAAAATACATAGCAGCAGACAGCCCAGCAAAGACACATACAGACTTTTCAATGGTTTGCTCAATTCCTCAAATACAGTGAGCGGTCCAGAATGGACAACTTGCAGCAGGAAAATATCACACACACAGAATGGACACCTTGCAGTACAATAAATACACAGTTCGTTCACCTTGTATTAGGATAAATGAAATACAGTTTCAGCAAACTATCATACACAGTCAGGCAGCAATAATAGTTTTAAGTTTGTTCAGACTTTACAAAGTTCGCGGACTTAATAAACTGTTCAAATTCGCTCTGAATAGAGCAAGGAGCACAGCAAACAAGAAAGCTAATGGAGGAATTTTAATGGAATTTTTACACATTTCTTTTCTTACCTCCTGAAGTCCAACTATGCATATCCCCCGCCAAAACAGTTCAAACTAAATTTCTGACAACAGGCAATAGCTGATGGCATTTTGCACATCCTGTAGGCTGGTTATGCTAGTGATGTCATCCATAAATTTAAAGTTACAATACAAAATAAAAAAAAAAAATCAGGAATTAAAGGAGCCATTCGGGAATTTGTGGCACCCCAAATTTTTGCCCTCAAAACCAGTAAATTCCGAGGAATTCGGTATGGTTGAGAGGTTTGGTTCTGACTGAGTTGAGCTGAGTCTTGCAGCTGTCCGGCAAAGAGTGATTCAGGTTTCAATTGCAGGACATTACTTCTAGTAATTTAGAGGAAAAAATAAATTAAATGCACTCGTAGGTGTTTAAGTCAGACTCTGATGTTAATGTATAAAAATCAAATGACAAAAGGTGGACAAATAGAAACTTTTAAGTTACTCTTCAGATGAGCTGATAAACTGCAGAAATCAGAGGTTGAAGTTAAGGAAATAGCTGACTATGAGGCTTCTCAAGAAAAACTGTTTAAAAATGGAACACTTAGACAACAGAGCATGCAAAGATAACCTGAGAGCCTCTGCTAATCAAGCGGAACTGGAAAAATAGACTGCATCAACGTTATAAAAGTACAAATAAGGAACTTGACTATCACTCCACAGGGGGATTTATTAATTGAGAGATTGCATCCATGTGTATGCTTTGTGCTCCAAATCTGGCCATGAGAAAGCAGCAAAGACCCATGTTGGTAAAGATGCATTGAAATGTATGAACAATGTGTTCCAAGTGAAGTCTACAAAATTCATTATAATTAACCTTTAAAGGGAAGTTAGCAAGTAGGTCATTGAAAATAAGTGAAGTTCGAAACAGGAGACTTCTCAGCAGTTTTAATATTACTGCTGAATTAAATGTAAAGGTGCACATATTGATTTAAGTGTAGGTAATGCACCTTTTTCTTTTGTTTTTGAACAGCATGTTATTAAATATCACATATTCATTTTTACATACTGTGCAATCCCCATGCATGGTGTCTTTGTTTTTCGGCACTGGTAGCTGATGCCACCATTTTTTTAATTATATGTATAATACTAATGCTGACCTCTTGTTAGACAATGAGTGCCTAAATTTAACTTTTGTTAAACATGTAAATCCATACATCACAAACAGCATTGTTCCTTAAACAGAAGTATTCAAACACACACGTTAACTATTTACAAAATAACTTCAGATCAGATATTAACTAATTACTATATTGTTTTGTTGTCACTTTATCTGTATGAGTCTTTAACAGTTGGATCAGTGACTTAATACATTATGTTACTGTCTACTTTCTTTAAATAGGTCTGTGTTTTAGCTGCCTTTTCCAGGTTAGTGTGCTCAAGTTCATTTTCCATTATAGAGGCTTATACAGCCCATTTGTGATGGGGAATTCTGTTTCTGTTCTCAGTTCCATATTTTTAATCTCAGTAATCAGCTTTTTTAATTAATGGTTTGTTTTTCCATTTTTTAGCTATGACTTATTAACCATTATCAAAATTAAAGATAATACTTTCACCTTTTTACTACATGTATACAGTAACGGGTGTTTAATTTTCAAAAACATGCAGACCGATTGGATAGCCCAGTTCAGTGTACAGCCCACTCAGAGTACCCATTGTAAATTGAGCACATCTCAATAGAAGGAAGTCTGACTGCTAAAGTATTCTTGAGCATCCAGGCGTTCTATTTTAATAACTTCTGGATGAATAGCTTGGATGTGGCTCTCCTCGTAGTTGCTACTATTAGGATGCCTTCCATAACACTACAAAATAGGACGTGTTCACTCACAGGGGAGAAGTTGCTTTAAAGTGTAACATGTCCCCTATCACTGAAGGAAAAAGTTGCCTACCAGCATTCAGGAACACTTAAATTGTACCTTTTTTGCATCTTTACTGCTCTAAGTACTTAAAGTAACTGTAGCAGCTGTTTTGTGTCTGATTTCACATAGTTTGAGTGTTAAGAACATTGCTACAGCCAAGACTGCATAAATTGCTCACCTGTGTTTTTAATGTAATCTACCCCTCTGTAGGTTGCTTTTCATGTCTAAGCATCCTTGATCTTCCATTGGTACATCAGTGCAGTTGTACTGTTCCCCATTCTGCAGGGTTTGCCTTTCACTAGTTTTCAGTGGTGTACCTTCACTTTCAGTTTGTCTTTTAACAGCCACAGCAAAATTCTGCTTGAGGTAATTTTATTTACCTTTGTTGGGCTGGGTGTGCAGAATCACTGGGTTTGAGAAGGTCCAGACTGATTCTCTCCCATTTTAGTGGGAGAATGTGGCCTGCTTCACTCCCCCCCCACCCCCAATTCTCCATCCACACATTTAAACCCACTGCTCTCCTACTTTCCATGACATCACAAACCTACATATCAGGGCCATTTCCACCCATTCACACACCCCATACCATCCATCTCAGTAGTGTACTGCCTGTTTAAAACCATATCACTCACTATCCATCCTCATAGAGCACTTATCAAGAGCCCCCCCCCCCTCCAGAATATATCTGCTTAACACAGGAGAGCTAGCCATCTCCCACTACTGTTGGGGGTCTGAATATCTCTCCCAGCTGCATCTCATACTAGATTTCCCCATCCTGATTATTCCACCTCTAAGGAAAGTTTAAACCAAGAGAAGAAATTAATAGATCAGGAAAATGCTGTCTTCTGTCCAACTGCTATTAAGTATGCCAGAAGAGCCAGTTTGTCCCACACCCAGCTGATCTTACCTTACTGCTAAACAATACTTGAAATGCACCATTTCTGCCAATATCTTGTAATATGTTGCCCTGTCTTCAGTTGAGCAGCTGTCCCCTACAACTATTCTCTATGGTCACCCTTGAGGCATACTGAATTTCATTCTTTTTCTCCCTAAAACTAAGCAGCTGTTTAGAAACATAGCAAGACGCAACCCTGTAACCAGAGGTGCTGGAAGCTGTTGAAGACTGGGGGCTGGGGGGGGGGGGTGAGAGGGGCAATTAGTAATCTAAAAAAGGCAATTTTTTAAAACCATTTACTACCACAATATAGGTTCACTTGGAGGACATTTTAAACTTAGCCAATTTCCCTTTTGGTGCTTGAATTAACATTTCCTGATTGGTTTTGCCTATCCCATGGCTGTTAATTGTATATTAGTCCTAGTGAGAATAAATGTGATCATACTATAGATAATTTGAGGGGACCCATGTAAGGGATGCATCATTTAGGAATTGCCTCTATCCATTAGTTGCATGAGGGGCAATCCTGGAGTAAATTTTCTATTTCCCATCATTATTTCCAAATTGCATTTGAATATGGACAGGGATGAGCTTTGTTTTACTTGAATGGATAGTCTGTTCTGGAACAGTGATAGCCTCTGTGATATATATCCATCTCTCCACAACATTCAGTTTAGATACCTGGACTATTTCTGATGCCATTTGACTTGCTGATGTTCAGTAGGTCCATCTGTATTAGGTCGGAGGATGCCTTATATGCCAGACATGTCATCTCTAAGCACTCTGTAGGATACTGAGTATAGTGATAAGTCTTTAAGGTGGGCCATGCAAGACCTATTGTTTAGGTCTTGTATCCTTTTAGTAAGGTATCTGTGGGTATTCCAATTGTTGCATGGGTCTGGACAGATGCATGCCAAAGTGGACATTATACAAAATGATTGACCTAATGAGGGCTTTATAAAGGGGGACCATAACATCTCTAGATCTAGTCACAATCAATTTGTTTATAAGCTGTGCAGTATCGAAAGACTTTCCTATGACTCTGGGCACATACTGGTCAAAAGTTAGCTCACTGTACACACAAGTTCCCAAATGCCAAACAACTGTGTCAGATGTTCTTTGTGTTTTTCTGTTGCAGCCATCACACTTGGGTTATCTGCCTGCAGGTAGCCCTCAGCCCGAATACCAGAGTTTTGGGATTTCTACGTCGGATGCTGTCGCCTCTTCCATGATGTCAGGTCGTTAGGGGTATAAAACATGCAGCCAAAGCCATTACATCGGTCTTTCTTGCCGTGGAGGAGCCTGAAGCAGAGGCCGTTCGTAAGTGCCAGTCGGCTGCTATCTGAAATTTTCATTTTTCAAGTTTCAAACCTGAAGTACCCTGTTGGGGATCCTTTTTTCTTGCTCTAACCGATGTCAAGAAAAAGTTAACAATTGTCTTGCCTGTGGAAAGCAAATACCTCACAGAGATTTTCATTCTTACTGCGTCACTTATTTAGGCCCAGACCATGACTTCCCTCGTTGTCGGTTTTGTGCCTTGTTTAACTCCCGAACTATTTGTCATTGGGCTGTCTTTGTCTCTAAATTCTTTCACTGTCATTCTCCATATTCCAAAATAGCTTTGATAAGCCATCCGACTACCGATCTTCCGAAAAAACGTAAGGATAAAGACAGAGACAGACCGCATAGGTCCAAAACTGCTGACGACGCTTCCGTTAACCTAGTTGCCAGTCTGCCAGTATTCAGTGAGGTGCCTTCGCAGCCCTTGATACCCACTTCTACAGATTTGCAGGCCTCTGCTGAGACCCATTCGTAGTCCGATATGCCTCGAGATGCTTCTTTGACTATGGAACCTGCGGATGTCTCTACCTTGGATGGGTCCAAAGCGGCTGTGCAGGCACCAGTTTCTGAGGGTGTATTCTGACCTACCGATATTCGTATTAAACTGACAACTTTGTTTTTGGCTAAAACTGCCGAGTTTCTCAGGCCCAGAGTTCACACTACGCCTAGAAATCTGATGACCAAAGTGCATGCTCAAGCTCCTGTGCCACAAAAACAAATGCTTAGAATGGCTGAAGACCTTATTACTCTAATTAGGGGAAGCCAGCCTTCCCTCGCTAAAAGACAAAGAATTGAATTTCCTTCTCATTCTACAGACCACCTGGAGTCCGATGACTCTGACCCTTCTGATAACCAGGACATACCCTTATCTACCTATGAGGATTCAGATGCAGAGGATTCCATTCCCTCTGCCTCCCCTCCAGAGGATTTTTCTTTTGGTGAAACCTTGCATACCTTAAGAGAGCATTTCCACTGGGAATGCCAGGACTATCCTCAGTCCAAAAAGAGACTCTGAGAATTTTTAGATTTGCCTCAGCACAGGCCTCTAGCTATATACCCCCAGTCCTGGATATTGTAGGTGATATCTTCATGGAATCCAGTCTTACTCCTGACACTTTACCACCAGCCCCAAGGAAACCTGACGGGTACTACAGAGTACCTGACTCTCTCAAATTTCTCTCTAAGAATCCTACTGCGGATCCAGAGACCATTTCCCAGGGACCTAAAGGCATTAAGGCTACTACAGCCAAAAGCCCTACCCCTTCAGACAGGGATTCTAATGCTTTAGACAGATGGGGTAAGAAGGTATATACCTCTGCAACTCTTGCCATCAGGGCTTTGAAATTCCAGTTTTTCATGATGAAGTACCAGAAACATATTATGGAACTAATTAAACAAAAAATGGTGTTACTTCCAGCTTGTTCAGAAAATAAAGATTTACAAGAGTTAATGCATTCTGCAAACCAAGTTAGTAAACATACTTTGCAGTCTGGGTTTGATGCCTTAGAAGCATCTTGCAGGGCTGCTGTTACTGGGTCTGTAAGGCATGCTTGGCTGAAGGAACAAATCCTGCCAGACCATGTCAATGCAAAATTACTAGATGCTCCATTAAATCAGGATAGTTTGGCACAAAAGCAGTAGTAGTTCTTAAAAAGATGGAGGAAAAAGCTAAATCTATGCAAACTGTCAAATATTTCTTACAGGTGCAGCCACCTAGATTCAGTAGGCACTGGCCTTCTAAAAACTGGTCCTTTCCAGTCCCTCCCAGGCCTTCTCAGTCCAAACGCAGGGGAAACAGACCACAAAGACTACAGTCTCAGAGTATGCAGAGATCTAAACAATGGAGTGCTCCCATCTGTAAATCAGGGAGTGGTAAGCCAACCCCTTATGGACAAAGTTCACAATAACTTTTCAGTCATCCTTCCCAGCCATGCCCAAGTACTTGCGCCCCTAGGAGGAAAACTCACCCTCCATACAAAAAACTGGATGTCCATTACTCAGGACCTATGGGTTCTAAACATTGTATCCCAGGGATACAGATTCTACTTCATCTCACTGCCAATCCCTAGCGGGTTGCCAGACCTTCCTCCAAACCAGTGGGCAGAGGCTCAAAAGCAAGTGCTTTCCCTTCTTAATATCAGGGCTATTCAACCTGTTCCAGTAGAACAAAGGGGACAGGGTTTCTATTCCAGGCTGTTCCTGGTGCCCAGAAAAAGAGAGTTCTTGGTGCCCTATCCTGAATCTGTCCATTCTCAACACCTTTCTGGTGGTCCCAAAATTCAAAATGCTTACACTGTAACAGCTTCTTCCTATTGCTAGCCAAGGATGCCTGGTTAGTCACCCTAGACTTAAAAGAAGCTTATCTGCACATCCTCATAAGGGAGTCTTGCAGGAAATATCTACGTTTCAGGGCAGGCTCTATGCGCAATCAGTTCTCTGCATTTCCCTTTAGCTTACCTACTGCGCCCAGAGTATAAAACAAACCTGAAGCTTACTCTTCTTGACCTTACCCAAAACAATAATGCTGAAATAATCTGCTCCAAAATTCAAATTAACACTACTAAAGCAATAAACATCATCTGTGCATACCTCCCCCCTGGAAATAACATCCCCACTTTAGAACAACTTCTTGAACAACTCTCTAATAACCTCCCTCAGGAAACACTATTCCTTGGGGACTTTAACATTGATTGGAAATCTTGTAACAATGCTAACCCTACTTCCCATATAAACCTTTATGGTTTCAAACAACTAATTGATAGTCCCACTAGAATAAATAATAAGAGCAAAAAAGAAACCACCTTAGACTGGATTCTTACAAACTCCCCCCTACAAACCTACCAAACTGGCATCCTTCCTGATGACCTTAGCGATCACTCCCTCACCTATGTCATTAGAGCTAAAACTAATCTAAACTTACCTACCTCTCATAGAACACTATATTCAAAAAAAAAAATTAATCCTGAACAGTTTCAAACAGAACTTTCACAATACAACTGGACCCCTCTAAAACACCTCTCACTTAACAATGCCGTTGAACATTTCAACTCAGCATTCCTTGCAATCTTAAATCAACATGCCCCAAGACGTACCATTAGAACAAAGACCAAAACAGCACCCTGGCTAACCTCTAATACTAAACAAAAAATTATACTCAGAAATAAATCTTGGAAAAAATGGCGTTCCTCTAGAAACCCAACAGATCATCAAACCTTTAGAGAGCTCAGAAACAATACCAAAAAAGCCATCCTTTCAGATAAAAGAATTATTACTTTGAACTCCAGCAATCCACCAAAAAAGAACCAAAAAAGTTCTGGTCTACTATCAATAATCTACTTACCCCAGGCAAAGTAGTTACACCCAACCCACAGAATTTAGACCCTGATAATCCCTCTTTAATAGCCAATAACTTCAATACCTTCTTTATTACTTCCATACAAAGTCTAGCTAACCACTTATCTCCTGATGCTTCCCAACTGCTCTTAAGTAACATCAACAACTCCCTTCCCCTTCAACTTCAACCCATACCCACCTCCTACATACAATCTCTTTTACAAAAACTTAAACCCACTACCCCTCAGCAGATAAGCTTCCTGCTGAATTCCTTCAAGTAGCAGCTAAAGCTATTGCCTACCCTGTTTCTATCCTAATAAACAGATCCATAAAAGAAAGTACTTTTCCAGCAATCTGGAAGATATCACACATCATGCCCTTACACAAAGGAGGCAAATCCACTGACCTTTCTAACTTTCGCCCTATAGCGCTATTATCTCCACTAGCTAAAATCATGGAAAAATGTGTACACAAACAACTACTTAACCATCTCCTTCATAACAACCTACTAGCTAACACTCAACATGGATTTAGACCTTCACATAGTACTACCACTGCACTACTTTCTTTTACCAACACCATCAACTGTAACCGTAACAACAACAAACCTAACCTCTTCTCTTTTCCTAGACCTGTCAAAAGCCTTCGACATGGTCAACCATACACTTCTTCTACACATATTAAAATCCCTTGCCTTGGATTTCTCTTCCTTAACCTGGTTCTCATCCTATCTTGAAAACCGACAACAAGCAGTACTATGGAAAAATTCTCTATCTGCTCTACTACCTATCTCTTTAGGAGTACCTCAAGGATCTATACTAGGCCCACTCTTATTCTCTATCTTTATTAATGATCTCCAATCATCTATCCAAAACACTACCTGTATACAATATGCAGATGATTCTACCATTATTTGCACAGCTTCCACTCAATCTGAACTCCAGTCACGGACACAATCTACCTTTTCTACCGTCGAACAGTGGTTCTCAAAAAGATGTCTTCTCCTCAACCCCAAGAAAACAAAATTATTACTATTCTCACCTACCCACAAATCTTCTCAACTAAACTTCACTATTACTGCAAGTGATAATTCCCTCATCTCCCCCGACTCTACTACCAAACTGCTTGGTGTTACTATTGATGATAATCTTAGCTATGATTATCACATCAATAACACTATAAAAGCAGTTAATAAAAAGATTGGTTCACTGTACAGAATTAAACCCTTCCTTACACCAGAAGCACGGACCACCTTAGCACAATCACATCTTATCTCTACCCTACTATATGCTTCCTCTATTTACACTAATCTCTCTAAAAGCAACCTTAGGAAACTGACTACATCCTACCATAATATAGCTCATTTTGCCACAGCATCCCAGTATAGAACTCACCACTGTCTAAACTTAAAACACTTACACTGGTTGGAACTTCCTAACAAACTTATCTATCAACAACTCTTAATAACACATAACATTCTATATCAACCAGCAAAGACACCTGCTCTTAGTAACCTCTTGACCCCCTATAATAACTTGAAACAGCTGCGCTCCTTGAAACGCTACAAGTCAACACAACTAGAATTACAAATTCTGCAGGTAACTGCCTTTTCTCCAACTCAGTAGGCAAAATATGGAATAACCTCCCCTCACACATTACCTCTCTAGGCTCCTTTCATCTTTTTAAAAAACAACTTCTTTTACATCTGAACAACTTCTGGCTCTGCTCTTGTACCAATCCAGACTAATCTACTATCTTCATTCTACTATCATATTTCCTTATTTCAAAACTGCAATCTTTCTCTGTGATCACAAATGACTTAATGACTGTACTGTTACTACTGTTCTCATATTAAAAAAAAAAAAGGGGGTACAAGCAATGTCTTTTACAAGTATGTATATACATTTTAAAATATGTAATACCCCATCCTCACATAATTGTACTGTAAAGAATTAATGCCTTTCTCAACACGTAGATATCACTATGTGTTTTTTATTACTTGATCTAGACTAATATGTATGCATTGTTGCTCACTGTCTGTGTCACAGGGATTTATTGTAAATGTTTAATTTCTATAACCTTGTTTTAATCTGTGGAGCTTTTCTCCCCGGGCCTCCACTGAAAATGGAAATTATCCAGCTGGACTAGCCCAGTCAACAAATGTAAAATAAATAAATAAAATAAATATTCACAAAGTGCCTGGCTCCAGCCCTTGCATACCGCAGGCAGAGAAATATTCAAATTTACCCATATTTGGATGATTGCCTGATTCAAGCGGACGGTCAGAAATTGCTACTTCAGCACTTGGCATTTGTAAAAAGACTCATAACTTCACTGGAGTACACCATCAATGAAAAGAAATCACAACTGGTGCCCAGTCAAAAAATTGTATTCCTGGGAGCAAGCTTGAACACAACTTTCCATATGGCATTCCTCACTCCAGAAAAGCAGGTCTGTTTGACAAACTACTTCAAACTAGTGGCCACCAAAACCCAGCTATCTGCAAGGAAAACACTGCAAGCCCTAGGATTCATGGCCTCATGCATTCTACTAATTCCATATGCAAGACTGCATATGAGAAAACATCAATGGTACTTAAAAAGTCTCTGGTGTCAACATTCTTTCCCATCATACCTTGTCTAAGGGCAGAGTTACTTTTGTGGGCAGAGGCATGCAAACACAATAAGGGACTTCCTTTCACTCAACCCCTCACCGCCCAAACCCTGACAACAGATACATCAGACTATGCATGGGGGGCTCACATGGCAGGCAAATGGAGCCAAGGACAAATTCCCCTTCATATCAATCAAAAAGCGACGTTAGCTGTACAGAATGGTCTGACAGCTTTCAAATACCTTATCCTTCCAGGACAACTCCTGATAAATACAGACAACACCACAGTTATGTGCTACATAAACAAGCAGGGGGGGGGGGCTCCTTCCTACCCACTCTGCAGGTTAGCCATGACCCTGTGGAACATAGCCTTGAGCAACCAAGTGCACCTGCATGCTCAATTCCTGCCAGGCAAACATAATTCACTGGCAGATGATTTGAGCAGAAATCTACTGGACCCACACGAGTGGAAACTGGAACCCTCCTCATTCAAACTTATAACCCAGAGGTGGGGGACACCAGAGGTGGACCTCTTTGCCTCCCCCCAAAACCACCAATTGAGCAAATTTTGCACCAGGAATCCTCAAAGCAGAGCCTGGAAGGTGGATGCCCTTTCCTTTACATGGGAAAACCTCTCAATTTATGTCTTTCCTCCTCTCAAAAGTACTACTCAAGATCAAACAGGACAGGCCAAGGACCATCCTTCTTGCCCCAGACTGGCCACAGCAGCACTGATACCCACTCCTACACAGTTTGACAGCAGTGCCACCCTGGCACCTACATCAGACCCCTTCCCCTGTTGTCTCAGCAGGAGGGACAGATTTTGCATCCACAGCTGCAAACCATAAACCTTGCAGCCTGGCTTATCCCCTGAATACACCATCAACAACCCTCAGCAAACAGGTGCTGGATGTCATCCTTGAAGCCAGAAAGCATAGCACTAGGAAATCCTATGCTGAAAAGTGGAAAAGATATTGTTCTTGGAGTCTGTCTCAAGGAAAGGACACAGCCGTGCCCACCTTGCCTCTAATCCTTGATTACCTAGCAGAGCTGCTCCACAGAAGCCTATCCTTCTCATCCATTAAGATTCATGCCTCTGCCATCTCAGCTCATTATAATACTGAGCCACCTCTCTCTTCTCACCCTCTCATCAAACAGTTCCTTAGAGGAGCTAACAATTTAAGGCCCCCTAGGAGAGCTCCCACCCCAGCCTGGGACCTTAACTTTGTACTGGAGAAGCTCACACTTCCCCCTTTTAAACCTGCTGCTTCAGCAGAGTTAAAATTTCTCTCTTGGAAAACAGCCTTACTTCTAGCCATCACTTCAGCAAGAAGAGTGTCTGAGTTACAGGCACTAATGGCTGTGGAACCCTTCATTATTTTCCATGGTGACGGGGTTTCCCTAAGGACTAACCCATCTGTTTATGCCCAAGGTGGTATCCAGTGTGGCTTTAAACCAATCCATCTATTTGTCAACCTTTTTCCCTAATCCTCAGAATAAAGGGGAAAGGATCCTGCACTCCTTGGACATGCACAGGCAGCTCAGGTTCTACCTTGACAGTACTAAACCTTTAAGAAAATCTGACCAGCTGCTAGTCAGCTTTGCTACAGGGGCAGATAGCAAGGCCATTTCCAAGCAAACCATTTCCAAATGGATAGCACACTGCATCCATTTCTGCTACAAGCACCATGGAAAACCTACTCTACAGGGGATCAGAACTCCTTCCACTACGGCTACCTCAACCTCTACAGCATTTCTCAGGGGAGTCCCTACTAGGGACATTTGGAAGCTGCAACCTGGAGTTCTGTATGCATCTTCACTAAGCATTACCACTTACCTATTTTTTCTAAATCCAGAGCTGGATTTGCTACAGCAGTCTTACAAGACTTGCTAGCCAGTCCTAACACTTCTTGACTGCCTCCACCCTTCCTCAGCTTTGGGAATCAACCAAAGGCTGATGACTGCAACAGTGAAACACAAAGGACATAGTACAGTCGTGTACACTTACCATAAATGTAGATGTTCGACTGTATTCACTGTTGCAGTCCTGGTTTCCCTCCCTCCAGCTCCCTGGCTTTCTCTATCCTTTCTACCTGTCCTCTTTATGGCCATATTTTATGGCAGTGGTATTTACTTTTTACTGGAGGTCTTCCACACCATTTAATAGCTTCCTATTTTGGGGGCTCCTGACATTTGGAGCAAGAAAAACTGATGTAATGGCGTCTGCTGCATGTTTTATATCCCTGATGACTTGACATCATGAAAAAGGTGACGGCATCCGATGCAGAAATCCAAAGACTCTGGTATTCGGGCCGACTAAGGGCTTACCTGCAGGCAGATAACCCAAGTGTGATGACTGCAACAGTGAATACACTTGAACATCTACATTTATGTTAAGTGTACACAACTGTACTTTCTCAGGGGCCGTTGTCAGTTTGGTAGTTCCCTGGAGTAGATGACTTCCCAAAGGATATGATAACGTATTTCTTGGAGTTTAGTTTCAATTCATGATTCTGGCACCAGTGATTGTTTGGGACAAACCTTCCTGGATGATGGCCAAGTCATTTGGGGATTCAGTAACTGCTCCTAGCTTGCAGTTATCTCAAACTTAGTCAGCCAAAGCAGTTTGGTATTTCCTTTTACTTTTGAGATGTATATGCCAAACAGAAAAAGTCTCAGCACTGTACCCTGGGTGACTGGTCTCTTCCCCTTTTTTGATGATCTGCATCCTGTGAGCAAGCATACATGTATGCCTTCTTTGATTCACCTTCCTGATTGTATTAAATTATATTCCTTGTGTAATACAGCACCACTTGTTAGAATGTGTGTTAAATATGTAGTTTGGAACAGTCTTCTAGTAAGCAATGAAACAAAATGTATGAACCAATAATGGCAAAACTACCCATTTCAGAAAATTTCAACCATAAAAGGCCACTCGAACTTCTGTCGTTACAATCCACCAATATCAGTAAATATGCAAAATCTCTGCAGATGTAAGTCATCTAAATTCCACATTAAAGGGACCTGTAACTAAAGAAGAGGTTGCTGCTAGCATACAATTTGATATTTCATTGTTTCATCTACAAATAGTGCCTGTTGCCCTTGAAGAATAAATTGCCTATGCTACATTAAAAACTAATGATAAGCTAGTAATTGTGCAATGAGGAATGGATGGCAAACTGATAACAGAAATATAGTTACTAGGTAACTCCTCCAAAGGAGGACATTCATAGGACTGCAGCATCCACTCCCTTTAAAGTACAACACAGTACAGTATCAGCGATCCATCTGTATACTGTTGGAATAGAACCAACAGCCTTCTGCTTCAAAAGCAAGTATACTAGCTGATGTGCTACTAACAATGCAAATGACTTAGCATAATTAGCACTAAACTTCTCTTCCCCTGAAGCTCTCAGCTTCTTGTAAAATCCACTTGACACTCAACTAAATCTCTCAACTTCGTAGCACAAGAAATCTGGAAAAAGCCAAAATGTATTTGGGGGTGGGGGAGTCCCAAAAGCAGGAACACATTTTAAATATTGCTTGTATAATCTTAGAAAGTTGTTAAAATTAAGTGTTGTGTTACCATGTGTTTCCTGAAAGATAGGAGGACTGAAACTTAAACGGCTATCATTCCTTAGTGAATTCAGTTCTCACTGATTTGCCAGAAAACCACAAATTCTAAGAGGAACAGACCAAAAGTATGAGCCAAATATTCTGTGAAACTCTGGACAGTTTAGAGCTATGGACTCAACTCCCTGAATCACAAATGATGGTATGGGTGGAGAATTCAGGCTCTTGTTTGAGCCTGAGTAACACTAACCACCAGGTATACCCAACGGGCATTTTCCGCGCACACACACACATGCACGCACACACACACACACACACGCAAGCAGCGTATCTTCTGCAAATAAGAGAACAAAACTCTCCTTACTGGCATGACTCTGGCTCTGGCAGCACCAACAGAACAGTGGCAGCATAACTCCTGTAACACAGAGCAGTAAGAGAACAAGAACAGCTAGTTTAGTTAAACTTCCTCATGTGAATCCATGTTAGCGTGAAAACTCCACTTCATTAATTCTTTTCGACAGGCCTTGCAATTGTAAAAGTGTGTGTGGGGGGGCTCCCCCCTCCCCCTGGCTCTATGGTTCCGGCACCCATGCCTGCAACTTGTCCTTATAAAAAGAATCCATAGAATAAAAAATGTTTAACAACAGATCTTGATTACACTGCTGATGAATAAACAGTTTTTTTGTACATTACCATAGCTCAGGACCTGACCCTTTCCTCTGGGGACTAGCCCCACTCCTGTCAGCCACACTACAGGTGGCTTCAGTACACTTCCTGCCCACCACATGCATTAAATTTATCAACTAAAGCATATTACTTGACCCACCCACCCTCATAGCGTAAACTCTGTTGGCCAAAACATAGCACCTGCTGTTCACTCTCCTTATGAACCAGTGTAACCAACCAATTCAAACCTAGTAAATAACCAATTAATTACAAATAAAAAAAAAAAATCCCCCTTGTTCTCTTCTCTCCCCCCCCCCCCCATCAGTAGGCGCATCCCAGTATTTTTTTTTTTTTTTTGTAGTTTTCTTACTCCCATTTCCCTCCTGTACTGTTCTGTACAACTCTCATTATACATATAAATCTACTTCACTAAGAGGAACTTTAACTAGCATTTGCTATTTAACTGCGTAAGAATCATGCCCTACCTACACTCAAACCAAGGCCTCCACAAAAACCTACTTTTACCCCTCTGTCCACTGTCACAACTTCCTAATCTGGACATCTCTCTCCAATATCGACAAAAATCTACTTACAGAATATACATTAGTAACCTACACCAAATACAAAACTCACTATCCTAGTGCAAAAAAGTACCAAAACTACTTCTACGTAACCTAAAAAACTCTGCCATCCATCCCTATCAAATTATAGTGAGTGGAGATTTACACTCCATCCCTGGCTCAACACTAGCCTCACCTGAACAAGCCCAGCACCTAAACTCAGTGCATAAATATTCCCCTCCGCAACAGTCCTGCAAAACGCAGCAAACCCCAGTTTCTTCCTCAAGCCTAAAAAATATATAATTTTGACGCCTGAAGCATCTGCAATAAGATATCAAACCCTTATGCATGGATTGAATTCCATCAATCCCACATACTAGTTATCACTGAAACCTGGTTAAGATCTGAAATTGAAGTGAAGAAATCATTCCTCAGTTACACCATCATTAGGAAAAAACAAATAGGTGAACGGGCTGGGGACGTGGTCATCATCTTTCAGACCACCTCACAAATCCATACCCACCTCTGAAGTATTCCACAATACAACAATGAAGAAATAACCAAAATCAACCTAAACAATCAACTGTGAGAAACCTAACCAATTTTGATAAATGCATAGTTAGTGACGCACTTAAGCGATGTGACTGGGAACCCCACAAATATCTTCCTCTAGATGAAGCTGTTACTTCAGTATTGCCTTGACTATATTAAACCAACAAGCCCCATTGAGACATAAGAGTGAAAATAAATTCTGTTCCATAGCTATCCCATCAAACTAAACTTGTGAGAGACAAGAGACAAAGGCTGGAGACAGTGGCACAAAACTGGGACCCAGTCCTACCTAGATAGATACCGATGCCCAAGAAATTGCGCAAAGGCACACATTCTTTGATTAAAAAAACAGCTTCTCCACAAACCAGAACATGCATGCATGCAAAAAGCAAAAAGATTTTAGCAAAATTTAAACAACCTCCTAAACCAGGAAGAAAACCCAAGACAAATCCTTTCCCACCTGCAACCAGCAGGGACATTGCAGACAAATTCAACAAATATTTCATATTTAGAACCCTGTTTAACTCAAACAATGATAGTCTATACCTAAGGATTTCCAAGATGGCTGCACACTGATCAACAGTTTAACTTCAGCTCTCCGAGTGTGAAAAAAGAAACTGAGAGGTAAAGGCTAGTAATTGTCAGTTTTAGTAAAAGTAAATTACTGGCTGCCAAGTACACTGCCTGGAAGTCAGCAAAGAAGAAACTTGGAGACAGAGAAAGAAAATCAGAGAGAAAAGGTGAAGAGATGACACTGACTGGGAAGAATCCTGCAGCTGTTCAACAAGAACAGTTCAAGCTCTAACTTTGGTAAAACAGATGGCTTCCAGTAATTTAAAGGGGAAAAAAAATAAAATGTGCTCAGAGCTGATTAAAATAAATGAAGCATTGAAGGCATATACCAACCCAAATAAAATGCTGGAAAAAATGGAAGACGTTTTAAACTGATAAAGTAAAAATCAGAGGTCCTGTGTCGTGACATTAAATTGGAGTGTTCTGTGTTGCTTGGGTCTTTTTTTTTGTTTTTTTTGAGTTGTATGTTTTTTTCCCGGTGGGAGCATCTATTTTCATAATGAAGAAAAGGTGAGTATGAGATGGATCAAGAAGAGCTGTTTAAAAAAAATGGTAGAGTTAGAGGACAAAGAAAACCTGTGATTTTATGTTGTACCGAAGAAATTGGAAGGAACACACTGTATTAATTGTATGAAAGCACAAGTAAGCAATTGGGCTTGCTATTCCACAGCAGGATTTGTTCATTGAGCTAAAGTTAGCAAGTGCACCTTTTCATAGGTTCATAGGTAGGTACTAGGCTATCTGCCCGAGGGCATTTGTAAGTCTAGCCAGAGTGTGTCGGCTTTTGCCGCCCCATTGATTAACTGATCCTCTGTCAAGCAGAGCCAATGAAGTGATCCCAGGGGGTGTGTTTTCTGTTACCCATCCACTTGTCAAGGTTTCTCTTGAGTGTTAGTGAGGGGTCTGCCTGATGTAATTTGGAATTTTGTTCGAAAGCATGGGGAGTCTCTGTGACAGGAATATATCCCTCCAGTATGTTCTATTAGCTCACTAGAGCACGTGGCTCGCAGTGACTTGGATTTCTTAAGGCGGAGCATGTCCATCAATTCTGAGTTGGACATGGCTTTGTAAGTCAGGCAGAGATCACCTCTGAGTAAGTGATATGCCACTGAGTACAGCTGGAGTTTTTTCAGTCAGGCTGCATAGGACATATGTTTGAGACCAGTAATCCTCTTGGTGAAGTACTTTTGTGGTCTTTCCAGCTGTTGGAAGTGACTTGTGAGGTACATCCGAAATGGGGCATTGTACTCTATGATGGGTTTAATGAGTGACGAGTAGAGGGGCACTATAACCTCTTTATTTCTAAATGCGAACCCTTTAGTAATTAGATGGGCCACATAGGATTTCCAAACTACTTTGGCAATATGATTGTCCAAGGAGAGATTACTATCTACCTGAGTCCCCAGATCTCTTATTACCTCTTCTGTATTAAAGGGGCTGCCACCTATGTGGTAATTCGTGGGTGTTTTGTTTTTCCCAAACGGGATGAGACTGCATTTTTTGGCATTTAGCTTGAGGCCATGACTTTGATACCAGGTAGCCGTCTCAGTAAGGCCCTTTTGGAGGATGTCCATGCCAGCCGGAGAGTCAGTTATGGCTCCCAGTTTGCAGTCATAGGTTCATAGGTTAGTACTAGGCTAACTGCCCTTTTGGGTCATTTTAAGCCTAGCCAATTTCCCCACGTCAGAATCAAACCCTGCACCTTGTGTTTCTACGGTACGCACCTTAACCATTGCGCCAACCTCCCACCCCTGGTGAACTTGTTTGGTCTTGGTGAACTTGGTTAGCCATAGTCTTCCTGTGTTTGCCTGTACTTCTGGGAAGTATATGCCAGGGGTCCCAGGACTGAGCCTTGCGGGACACCACTTGTGACTGGTTTAGAGTCGGACCTGGAGCCCGCTATTCTTACCATGAGAGTTCTGTCTGTAAGCCAGTTGGCAACCCATCTCGTGACATAGGGGTTTATGTTCAGGCTGATAAGTTTTTCTGTAATACCCGAGTGGGGAATGGTGTCAAAAGCCTTGGCGAGGTCAAAGTAGGCTGTGTGAACCACCTTTCCCTCGTCTATGCCCTTGGTGACTGTCTCGAAGAAGTCATCCAGGTTTAGTAGGCATGATCTGCCCTTAACAAAGCCGAACTGGGTTGGGTCAAGTGTTTGGAGGTTCCCAATGTCTTTGTTAATGAGTTCCATGATGATGCGCTCCATAGCCTTGCAGACCAGGCTAAGTCAGGCTTATGGGGTGATAGTTACCAGCGTCAGTTGTGGCCCCTCCTTTGTGGAGAGGAATAACCGTTGTTGTGTGCCATTCTTTGGGCATGTAGCCTGTGGAGAGGCTGAGGCTGAACAGTGCGTTTAGGTGGGGGGGTTAGTTCGTTCTGTAGTTCGTGCAAGACGCAGCCTGGGACACCATCTGGTCCCATTGACGCTGTGTTTTTTGGCTTTTGAAAGGGCTGTTTTCACCTGTGCATCTGTGATTTTTGGGACACTACACTTTTCTGGTATTGTTGTGGGCCCTTTTGGAGGTGAGAGGGGGGTGAAGTTTGCACTGAATCTATCTGCCAGGATGTTGGCAGTATCAGTAGGTTCAGTATACTTTGTAATATTTTGCACTAGTTCAGTGCATATCTGTGAGTTGCCACTTAGATCCTTAACATAGATAAAATAAGGCTTTGTGGTTATCTTTTGAATCCTTGGCTGTTTTTCTTTCGAAGTTAGCCTTGGATGATTTCTTGAAGGACCTCAGTTTCTTACTGATGTTCATCGTGTTTCACTGTTGCAGTCATTACAATTGGGTTATCCTGCTGGCAGGCTACCCGCAGTTGACCTGAATTCCAAAGTCTAGGTCCCGCGTCGGTTGCTCTTGCCTCCTCCCTGACGTCAGTGCACCTGGGGTATAAAAGATGCAGCCGACACCATTTTCTTCAGTCTTTCTTGCCGCGCAGTGCCCGAAGCAAAAGCAGTTCGCGAGTACCGGTCGGCCGACTCCTGAGATTTTCAAATTCGAATTTCAGATCCGAAGTCTTCATTAAAGCTAAGTACCTTGTTGGGGAAACTTTTTTCTTGCCCCAGACCGATGTCAGAAAAAGTTAATAATTGTATTTCTTGTGGGAAGCAAATACCTCATAAGGATTTTCATTCTTACTGTATTCCTTGCCTAGGCCCTGACCACGACATTGCTAGTTGTCGGTTTTGTGCTAGATTTAGCCAACGCACTATTAAGTATTGGTACGATTTTGCATTTCATTACTTTGGCAGAAGATTCAGTTATATAATGTCATGGGAACAGCCGACTACCGGAGTTTATAAAAAGTGCAAAGAAAAAGTAAAGGACAGGCATCCGAGGTCCAAAACCGACGAGGCTTCTGCTAGGCCTGTCGCTGGTTCGCCGGTTCTCAGTGAGGTGCTTTCGCAGCCCCTGACGCCCGCTACCTCAGAGCCACAGGCCGCTTCCGACTCCCACGTGGAGCTGACTAGGCCGCTGGAAACTCAAGGTATTGGATACTCGGAAACTATTCTCTTAGATGTATCCTGAGCCGCTGAGCAGGCATCTGCTTCTGAGGATGTTTTCAGGCCTACACAGTTATATGTGAAACCTACTTCAGCTTCAAAGGCAAAGACTAAAGCAGCTGTAAAGACAAAGAAACAAGTACAGCATTCTCCTGGACAGGCCTCCATTCCTTAAAAAACAGATGCTTAAAATGGCCGAAGACCTAATTACTTTGATCAGGGGCTCCCATCCCCCTCCTGATGAGAGGCCTAGGCAAGAGATAGAATATGAATCTTCAGATCAGATTTCCATTTCCTCTGATTCCTCTTCTGAACAGGAATATTCCCTTCCTCCCTATGAGGATTCTGATGCTGAAGAATCTATCCTTTCAGCCTCTCCTCCTGAGGATTATTCTTTTGGGGAAACACTGTGTACTATGAGGGAGCATTTCCACTGGGAGAGCCAAGATTACTCAGAATCCAAGAAAAGGCTCAGAGACTTCCTTTTATTACCTCAGCACAGGCCCCTTGCTATCTTTCCTGTTTTAGACATTGTAGATGATGAGATGATGTATTTTCAGAGTCCAGTCTTTCTCCAGACTCTTTACCACCAGCTCCTGTTAAGCCAGACAGATACTACAGGGTTCCTGATTCATATAAATTTCTTTATAAAAACCCTGCCGCTGACCCAGAAACTATCTCTCAGGGTCCCAAAGGGGGTCAAGACTTCCACTGCAGAAAACCCTATCCCTCAGATAGGGGATTCTAGGGCCCTGGACAGATGGGGGAAAATATTTATACTTCTGCTACCTTGGCTGTAAGAGCTTTAAATTGCCAATTTCATATGCTTAAATATCAGCAATATCTTGTGTCACTGCTTAAACAGAAAATGTTGACAAATTCAGAATGTGCAGAAAACAAAGAAATGCAGGATTTATTGCATGCAGCCGAACAAGTGGGAAAGCATACTTTGCAGTGTGGTTTTGATTCTCTAGAGGCCCTCCTGCAGGACCGCTGTTACAGGTTCTGTCATTAGGAGGCATGCTTGGTTAAAAGAACAGAATCTGCCTGATCATGTTAAAGCAAAACTATTAGACACTCCATTACAGCATGATACTTTGTTTGGTGTTAAAGCAGAAGAGGTGTTGAAGAAAATGGAGGACAAAGCTAAATCTAAGCAAACAGTCAAGGATTTCTTGCAGGTACAGCCTCCCAGATTTGCAGGAACTGGCCTACAAAGAATTGGGCCTTTCCAGTGTCAGGCCACAGAGAGGCAGATACAGACGCCCCAGAGGCAGATCACAGCCCCAAGGCTCGTACAGGACTAAACAATGGGGTGCTTCTACCTCCAAAAGAGGAGAGGAAAAATCTCAGCCATACAGGAAACAGTCTCAATGACTTTCCCCTGCCAGCACCGAGCACTTATCTTCTGGCAGCCCATTTGGGGGGGAAACTAGTACTTTTTTCACAAAATTGGCACATGATCACCCTGGACAAATGGGTCCTAAATATCGTATCACAAGGCTACAGGTTCCACTTTCACACCCTGCCAAGGCCAAACGGTATGCCAGACCTGACACGCAATCAATGGCAGAGGCACAAAAACAAGTTTCATCCCTCATGGACATGAGAGCTATTCAACTAGTACCACAGCAAGAGCAGGGACTAGGATTCTACTCAAGGCTATTCTTGGTGCTCAGAAAGGACAAAGCTTGGAGACCAATACTGGACCTGTCTATTCCTGGATATTCCAAAATTCAAAATGTTAACTCTGCAGCAGCTTCTGCCCATGCTGGGCAAGAGGGCTTGGCTTGTGACTTTAGACCTAAAAGAGGCATACCAGCATGTCCCAATCAGACAGTCATGCAGAAGATGCCTCAGATTTATAGCTGGCTCAATGCACTACCAATTCTCTGCACTGCCCTTTGGCTTGTCTACTGCGGCCAGGGTCTTCACAAAATGCCTGGCACCAGTGATTACATTTTGCAGACAGAGGAATACAAATATATTCTTACTTGGATGACTGCCTTATTCAAGCAGAGAACAAGGACATCCTACTACATCATCTGGCATTTGTAAAAAGGTTAGGTCTAGGGTACACAGTAAACGAAAAGAAATCAAAACATGTACCCTCTCAAGAGATAATATTCCTGGGTGCAAGCTTAAATACAGCTACCCAGATGGCTTACCTCATGCCAGACAAACACAGACAACTGACTACTTATTTCAAAATGTTGGCAACAAAGACCCAGTTATCTGCAAGAAAAATTTTGCAGTCTTTGGGCTTCATGGGATCCTGCATTCTGCTAATTCCATATGCAAGACTGCATATGAGGAAACTTCAATGGAATCTAAAAAGTGTTTGGACTCAACATTGCCACAGCCTGGAAACAATAATTACCCTCATTCCCTGCCTGCAACAGGAGTTTCGATGGTGGGCAAAAGCCTGTCACCACAACACGGGACAGCCATTCACCTTACCCACAGCCAGGCAAACATTGACAACAGATGCATCAGATTATGCCTGGGGGGCCCATATGGCAGGAAGATGCATTCAGGGCACATGGTCCACAAGTCAAATGCATCTACATATCAGTCAAAAAAAGATGCTAGCTGTTCAGAATGCCCTGACGGCCTTCAAGGATCTACTTCATCCAGGACAACTACTAATAAGGACGGACAATACTACAGTGATGTGGTACATAAACAAGCAGGGAGGCACACATTCCTACCCCCTCTGCAGGCTAGCCATGAACTTGTGGGACACAGCATTGACTTACCAAATACATCTGCAAGCACAATTCCTGCCAGGAAGGACAAATACTCTGGCAGACGAACTAAGCAGAAACCTAATGGATGCCCACGAGTGGAAATTGGATCCGCAAGTCTTCAGTATGATAACAAGGATCTGGGGATGCCCGGACATAGACCTATTTACCTCCCCTCACAACTACCAACTGCAGAAATTCTGCACAAGGACTTATCACAAGCAAGCATGGAAAGTGGATGCTCTATCTTTCAGCTGGAAAGACCTAACAGTATATGCCTCCTTTCCTCCTGTGCCTCTCCTCCCCAAGGTACTCCTCAGGGTCAGACAAGAGAAACCAAAAATGATACTGTTTGCCCCCAGACTGGCCCCGCCAGCACTGGTACCCAATCCTAAAGAGCTTGTCTCAATGCCCAGCTTGGACATTACCTCAAATTCCTCACTTATTGACCCAACAAGACAGTCAGATACTGCACAGCCAACTCAGGACCCCAAACATGGCAGCATGGCGGATAATGTAGCCAGTCAAGGCACACCTCTCTCTAAAGCAGTGATGGATGTTATTTTGGAGGCCAGGAGGCCTAGCACCAGAAAATCTTATGCAGAAAAATGGAAGTGATTCTGTGCGTGGAACCAGGCACAAGGTTTTGACACGATTGTTACAAATATTCCTCAGATTTTGCAATACTTAACTGAGATGCTTGATAAAGGCCTTTCCTTTTCATCAATTAAAATTCATGCCTCTGCCATTTCAGCTCATTACAATACAGAACCACCTATCTTTTCTCATCCATTAGTAAGGCAGTACCTCAGAGGGGCCAAAAACATAAGACCTCCAAGGAGAGCACCAATACCTGCATGGGACCTCAACTATGTCTTGGAAAAACTCACGCTGCCTCTGTTTGAACCAGCCTCTGCAGCTGATATAAAATTCTTATCCTGGAAAACAGCTCTGCTCCTAGCAATAACCACTGATAGATGAGTTTGAGTTACAGGCACTCATGGCTGTGGAACCTTTTATCATTTTCCGTCCTGACAGGATTTCTCTGCGGACTAACCCTACATTTATGCCTAAGGTAGTGTCAAGTGTGGCCCTTAACCAAACAATTCATTTGCCTACCTTTTATCCAAACCCACAGAATAAGGGTGAGAGAATTCTGCATTCTTTGGACATTCACAGGCAGCTACGCTTCTACTTGGACAGAACCAAAGCTTTCAGAAAGACTGAACAACTTCTAGTGGCATATGCTGCAGGATCACAAGGAAAGCCCATCTCAAAGCAGACTGTTTCAAAGTGGATAGGCCATTAGTTTCTGCTACTCATAGCATGGCAAATCGGTGCCTAAGGGCATTAGGCCACATTCAACCAGAGCAGCAGCCACTTCAGCAGCCTTCCTCAGAGGAGTACCAACCAAAGACATATTAGAGGCTGCAACTTGGAGTTCAGTGCATACTTTTACAAAGCACTATCACTTACCTCTCTACTCTAAATCCAGGGCAGGATTTGCCACTGCAGTTCTGCAGGGCCTGATAGCCTCTCCTAATCCTATTTAGCATCAGCCTCCCAACCTTAGCTTTGGGATTCAACCCAATTGTAAAGACAGCAACAGTGAAACACGATGAACAAAGTACAGTTGTGTACTTACCATAAATGTAGATGGTCGAGTGTATTCACTGTTGCAGTCCAGGTTACCCTCCCACCATCCCCCTTTTCCTTTGCTGGGACTTATCTGTACTTCTCTATCCTATACAGCCTGTGTGGTGTATTTGCTTGTAGATGAAGGAAAAATTGTTTTTTATGCATGCTTATTGGCATAATTTAGCCTACCATTTTAGGGGCACCTGACATCTGGGGCAAGAAAAACTGAAGAAAATGGCGTCGGCTGCATCTTTTATATCCCGGCACACTGACGTCAGGGAGGAGGCGACAGCAACCAACGCCGGACCTAGACTTTGGAATTCAGGTCGACTGCGGGTAGCCTGCCAGCAGGATAACCCAATTGTAATGACTGCAACAGTGAATACACTCTAACATCTACATTTATGGTAGGTAGACAACTGTACTATACTGATCAGGGATGTCTTTCCTTCTTGGGATTTGCTTTTTTTCTGAAATAGTTTCCTCCTCCTATTGTACAGCCTGTTTATTGCAGGGGTCCACCAAACTGGTTTCCTTCTCTTAGAGGAGTGAGTCTTGGTTTTGCTAGGGATGGCACGATCCATGCATCCTTGTAGGTGCTCATAGAGTGCATTTGTAAAGATTTCTGCATCTTGGGCAGCATTATCCTTTAGCGTGGGGGTTGTGAAACTTACCACCTCTGTCTTAAGTAAGGTGAAGTTTGCTTTAGAAATTTTTTTACTGTGGATGTTCTTCATCTCACATTGCTGCAGTCCTTACACTTGGGTAGTCCGCTGTCCTCGGTCGGCCCGAATATCAAAGTATAAGGCTGACGTCGGTCAAGGCGCATTAGACTGACATCAGGACGTCAGGGTACAAATGCGCATGACCGACGTCATATCCTCAGTCTTTTTTGCCGCATGGTCCGATGCAGAAGCAGCGTTGCAAGTGCCATTCGTTCTGAAATTTTGGTCGGAGTTTCAGACCGAGTCAAAGTTGGCTAAGTATCCAGTTACCGAATACTTTAGTTGTTTCTTGCCTCAGTGGTTTACCGGATGTCAGAAAAAGTGAATAACTGTATTTCTTGTGGGAAACAGATACCGCATAGAGATTATCATACTTTGTGTATTCCTTGCTTAGGGCCTGAGCACGACGTTGTTGGGTGTCGCTTTTGTGCTAGATTCAATAAGCATGCTATTAAGAGAAGGTTAGACTGTGCCAGGTTAGTCTTCGGGAAGCGGTGCAATTACAATATGCCGTCGGATGCTCCGACGCCCGCTTCTTCGAAGCGCAAGGATAAAGCAGCTAAGTCCAGGCAAGATGAGTCGTCCGTACCGGACGCCGGTTCTTTAGAGGTGTCGGTGGAGCCGGTGGTTCCACCGGAGGTTTCTCTGGAGTCCCAGGGGGAGACCTTGTTATTGCAGGATGTGGCCTCTCAGGAGGCAGGTCAGGCTGAAGGGGCTTCTCAGGTTGCTGTACTTCCCTCCCTTCCTAGGGTGGTTAGGCCTTCTCCTTCTGTTTCCAAGGCTTCTCCCAGAGGCAGGCCAGGTTTAGCTTCAGTTGGGGTCACTCCTAGTTCTTCAGGATCTGTGCCCAAGAAGCATATGCTTAAAATGGCAGAAGATTTGATTACTTTGATTAGAGGTTCTTTGCCCCCTCCTGATAAGAGGCCTAGGGTGGAACCTGAGTTGGGGAGTTTTGAGCAGGCTTCAGATGTTTCAGAGTCTTCGGCTGAAGACTTGCAGGAGTATTCTCCTTATTCTGATTCTGATGTGGATGAATTCTACCCCTTCTGCTTCTCCTCCTGAGGATTTTTCTTTTTCAGAGACTCTTCATTCCATGAGGGAGCATTTTAAGTGGGAAGGTCAGGACTTCTCTGATTCCAGGAAAAGGCTTAGGGAATTTTGTTTTACCCCAGCATAGGCCTTTGGCTATACCTCCTGTTCTGGATGTTGTGGAGGATGTGTTTGCAGAGGCTTCTCTTAATCCTGATTCTTTGCCTCCTGCTCCTGTTAAACCGGATAGGTACTATAGGGTGCCTGAAGCTCATAAGTTTCTTTTTAAGAGTCCTAGGGCGGACCCAGAAACTGTCAGTCAGGGGCCTAAGGGGGTTAAGGCTTCTGTTGTTAAAAATCCGGTTCCTCCAGATAAAGAGGCCAGGGCGTTGGATAGGTGGGGAAAGAAAGTCTATACTTCTTCCACCCTAGCTATGAGGGCTCTGAATTGCCAGATGTTCTTCATCTCACATTGCTGCAGTCCTTACACTTGGGTATAGCGCTGTCCTCGGTCGGCCCGAATACCAAAGTATATGGCTGACGCCGGTCATGGCGCATTAAACTGACGCCAGGACGTCAGGGTATAAATGCGCATGACCGACGTCATATCCTCAGCCCTTTTTTGCCGCGTGGTCCGATGCAGAAGCAAATTTGCGAGTGCAGGTTGGCGTCCTGAGATTTTCCGAAACCGGAGTTTCAGACCGAATCCAAGTTGGCTAAGTACCCCGTTGGGGAATATTTTGGTTTTTTCTTGCCTCAGTATTTTACCGGATGTCAGAAAAAGTAAATAACTGTATTTCTTGCGGGAAACAGATACCACATAGGGACTACCACAGCTTGTGTATACCGTGTTTAGGGCCTGAGCACGACGTTGTTGGGTGTTCCTCTTGCGCTAGATTTAACAAACGTACCATAAAGAGGAGATTAGACTGCGCTAGGTTAGTCTTGGAAGCGGTGCAATTACAAAATGCCGTCTGATGCTCCGGCGCCCGCTACCTCAAGAAACGCAAGGACAAAACACCTAGGCCTAGGTTAGAGGCACCAGCCGACCCGGACGTCGGTTCTTTAGAGACACGGTTGTGCCAGAGGCCCAAACAGAAGTTTCCTAGAGTCCCAGGGGAGACTTTGTTGTTACAGGATGTGTCTTCACAGGAGGTAGGCCAGGCTGAAGGGGCTTCTCAGGTAGCTGTTCTCCCTCTCTGCCTAAGGTGGTTAGGCCTTCCCCTACTGTTACAAAGGCTTCTTCCAAGAGTAGGCCAGGTTCAGCTGTAGCAGGTGCTCCTCCTAGTACTTCAGGCCCTGTGCCCAAGAGACATATGCTTAAGATGGCTGAAGATTTAATTACTATGATTAGGGTTCTATGCCCCTCCTGACAAAAGGCCTAGGGTGGATCCTGAATTTGGGAATTTTGAACAGGATTCTGATATTTCGAGTCTTGCTGAGGATTTACAGGAGTTTTCTCATTACTCTGATTCTGATGTGGATGACTCCACCCCTTCTGCTTCTCCTCCTGAGGATTTTTCATTCTCAGAGACTCTCCATGCCATGAGGGAGCATTTTAAATGGGAAGGTCAGGATTTCTCTGATTCCAGGAAAAGACTTAGGGAATTTTTGTTTTTACCTCAGCATAGGCCTATAGCTATACCCCTGTTCTTTCTGTGGTGGAAGATGTTTTGCAGAGGCTTCCCTTAACCCTGATTCTTTACCTCCGCTCCTGTTAAACCGGACAGATACTATAGGGTGCCTGAAGCTCACAAGTATCTTTTAAAAGCCCTAGGGCAGATCCAGAGACAGTTACTCAGGGGCCTAAAGGGGTTAAGGCTTCTGTGGCTAAAAATCCAGTTCCTCAGGACAAAGAGGCAAGAGCTTTAGACAGATGGGGTAAGAAAGTGTATACTTCTTCAACTTTAGCCATGAGGGCTTTAAATTGTCAATTCCACATGCTGAGATATCAAATCTATCTCCTTTCACAGTTAAAGTCTAAGGTAGATGCTCTGGCAGAAGGTATTGAATGTAAGGAGTTACAAGATCTGGTACATGTGTCTGAACAGGTGGGTAAGCATTCCTTACAATGTGGTTTTGATGCTGTACAGGCCTCTTCCAGGGTGGCTGCCACTGGTACTGTCCTTCGCAGGCACGCCTGGTTACGGATCAGAATTTAGCTGAGCATGTTAAGTCAAGGATCTTGGATGCCCCTTTACAATCTGATGTGTTGTTTGGTTCGCCTGTTGAAGCAGTTTTAAAGAAAATGGAGGACAAAGCTAAATCTATGCACACTGTTAAAGATTTTTACAGGTTCAACCACCAAAGTTTAGCAGAAACTGGCCAAGCAAGGCGTGGACATACCCTTCTTATGATTCCCAGTCTAGGGGTAGGTCTAGGCGTGCTAGGGCAGAGCTCAGGGTTCCTTTAGATCCAGGACAGGGGCTCACCTGCACAGTCTTCAGGGAGGGCAGGGGTCAGCCCTTTCAGACAGACCCAATGACCTACCTTTTCAACTGCCAGAACCTTCACGTCTTGCAGCACCTTTAGGAGGAAGACTGACACTTTTCAAAGAGAACTGGAGTTTAATTACCCAAGACAGATGGGTATTGGATATCATTCACCACGGTTACAGGTTTTATTTCCATACCTTACCACCGTTCAAGGGCATGCCAGATATTCCGCCCCAACACAAATTGGAAGCTCACAGACAAATATCCATATTGACACAGATAGGGGCCATACAACCGGTGCCTATGGCAGAAAGGGGCCTAGGATTTTACTCTCGCCTATTCCTAGTACCAAAAAAGGGGAACACGTGGAGACCAATTCTGGATTTGTCTATCCTCAACACCTTTCTGGACATCCCCAAGTTCAAGATGCTGACATTGCAACAGCTTTTACCCCTCCTGGGCAAGGATCACTGGATGGTAACTTTGGATCAACAAGAGGCTTACCTTCATGTCCCTATCACTCTAGGCTGCAGGAAGTATCTGCGTTTTCGAGCTGGAGATTCACACTATCAATTCTCTGCATTGCCCTTTGGCTTATCCACTGCACCCAGAGTATTCACAAAGGTCCTGGCTCCAGTGATAGCTTTTTTTCAGACGGAAAGGAATACAGATCTACCCTTATTTGGACGATTGCCTGATTCTGGCTCAGGGCAAGGACGAACTTCTACAGCATTTAAAGTATGTGATAACAGTGCTAAGATGCCTAGGGTATTCTGTGAACGAAACAAAGTCCAGTCTAGTACCCTCTCAGGACATGTGCTTTCTGGGTGTGAGACTGAATACAGCAGCCCAGATGGCCTTCTTGACCCCGGACAAACAAAAGAATCTTTCCCTTTACTTCCAACAACTATCACATCAGTCCGGGCTGACTGCAAGGACAGTCCTTCAAGCCTTAGGGTTCATGGCATCTTGTATTCTGGTGCTTCCCAATGCCAAACTGCATATGAGGAAGCTACAATGGTATCTCAAGAATCTATGGACACAGCACTGCCACGATCTGGACACTGTCATTCCAATAATACCTTGCATCCAAAAGGAATTCTTGTGGTGGGCTCAGCAATGTCACCTAAACAAGGGACTTTCTGTGACCCGGCGGAGGCAAGTCAGATTCTAACAACAGATGCCTCAGACAAAGCTTGGGGGGCTCATCTCAATGGAAAATGGATACAGGACAAGTGGCCTGCCAGACTACAACATCTACATATCAACCTAAAGGAGATGTTAGCAGTCCAGTTTGCATTAACAGCTTTCAAGGAATTACTTCTTCCGGGACAGGTGTTGATTCTAACAGACAACACTACCGTCTTGTGGTACATCAACATGCAAGGGGTACACATTCTTACCCTCTATGCAGACAAGCAATGATTCTATGGGAAACTGCTCTCAGTCTACAACTGGATCTTCAGGCAAGGTTTCTGCCGGGGGTGCAGAACTCCTTAGCAGATGTGTTAAGCAGGCAAATCATGGATCCCCACGAGTGGAAACTGGATCCTCAGGTATTCCAGCAATTAACAGTGTCATGGGGAACACCAGACATAGATCTGTTCGCTTCTCCTCTAAACCACCAGCTGCCAAAGTTTTGCACAAAAAGGATACACCAGGCAGCTTGGAAAACGGATGCTCTTTCTTTCAGTTGGAAAAATCTTCATGTATATGCCTTTCCACCACTTCCTCTACTTCTAAAGGTTCTGCTAAAGGTAAGCCAGGACAAACCAAGAATGATCCTGATAGCTCCAGATTGGCCCCGACAGCATTGGTACCCACTACTGAGAAATCTAATAAGGAAACCACCGTGGCCCCTGCCTTTGATTCCTCAACTGTTGTCTCAAAAGGACGGTCATTTACTCAATGTCAAGCTTCACTCTCTTCATCTCACAGCATGGCATATCCTGTTTTAGCTCATAGCAGGGCTCAACTTCCTCAACAAGTTTTGAATGTGATTATGGAAGCTAGGAGACCTAGTACAAGGAAAGTGTATGCGGACAAGTGGAAGAGATTTTTGCTTTGGAGTGCAGCAAAGGGTGTGGATGTTTCTGAGCCTGATTTAAGTGTGGCTCTTCTATATCTTACTGAGCTATTGGACAAGGGTTTGTCCTTCTCTTCCATTAAAATTCATGCTGCAGCAATTTCAGCTCACTATGACTGTGATCCACCTTTGTTTTCTCATTCTTTGTTCAAGCAATTTCTCAGAGGGGCAAAGAACATAAGACCTCCAAGAGCTCCTACTCCAGCTTGGGACCTCAATTATGTGTTGGAAAAGCTCACTCTGCCACCTTTTGAGCCTGCAGCTACGGCTGAGTTAAAATATTTGTCATGGAAGACTGCTTTTTTGTTGGCCATTACCTCTGCAAGAAGGGTTTCTGAATTGCAGGCCCTTATGGCTGTTGAGCCTTTCTTGATCTTCCATAAGGATAGGGTATCTTTACGCACTAACCCTTCCTTCATGCCTAAGGTGGTCTCAAGTGTGTCTTTAAACCAGTCTATTCATTTACCTACCTTTTATGCAGACCCCCAAAACAAGGGGGAAAAGATCTTGCATACTTTGGACGTGCACAGGCAGTTACGCTACTACTTAGATAGGACTAAGGGTTTCAGGCAGTCGCAACAGTTGTTTGTTTCTTTTGCTTTAGGTACTCAGGGCAAGCCTGTGTCAAAGCAAACTCTTTCTAAATGGATTGGGTTTTGCATTTCTTTTTGTTATTCTCAGCATGGCAAGCAGATCCCAACAGGGATCAGACCTCATTCCACTAGGGCTACTGCCACCTCTACAGCCTTTCTAAGGGGAGTGTCAACTAAGGACATTTTGGAGGCAGCTACTTGGAGTTCAGTACATACTTTCTCTAAGCACTACCACCTTCCTCTCTACTCTAAATCTAGGGCTGGGTTTGCCACTGCTATTCTACAGGGCATTTTGACAGCTCCTGCTTCTATTTGATTTGCCATCCTCCCTTACCTCTGCTTTGGGAATCTACCCAAGTGTAAGGACTGCAGCAATGTGAGATGAAGAACATAGTACAGTTTTGTACCTACCATAAATGTAGATGTTCGAAGATCCACATTGCTGCAGTCCAATTTACCCCACATCCGTCCCCTCTGTGTTTAGGGGTGGTTGTGTGGTTAGGTTAGTACTTTATTAGATAATTGTTAGAAGTTGTACATAGTTTGGGTGTGGGGGTGTTTAGTGTTTGGTAATTTTTTGATTTTACCCTGTTTAGGGTCTTCTGACATCTGGGGCAAGAAAAGACTGAGGATATGACGTCGGTCATGCGCATTTATACCCTGACGTCCTGGCGTCAGTTTAATGCGCCATGACCGGCGTCAGCCATATACTTTGGTATTCGGGCCGACCGAGGACAGCGCTATACCCAAGTGTAAGGACTGCAGCAATGTGGATCTTCGAACATCTACATTTATGGTAGGTACAAAACTGTACTTTTCACATGTTGAAATACCAAAACTATCTACTTTCTCAGTTGAAGTCTAAGGTAGATGCTCTGGCGGAAGGTATTGAGTGTAAAGAGTTACAAGATTTGGTACATGTCTCTGAACAAGTGGGTAAGCATTCTTTGCAATGTGGTTTTGATGCTGTACAGGCTTCGTCTAGGGTGGCTGCCACTGGGTCAGTTATTCGCAGGCACGCCTGGCTGAGGGATCAGAATTTATCTGACCATGTTAAGATGAGGATTTTGGATGCTCCTTTACAATCTGATGTGTTGTTTGGTTCACCTGTTGAGGCAGTCTTAAAGAAAATGGAAGACAAGGCTAAGTCTATGCAGACTGTTAAAGATTTTTTGCAGGTTCAGCCTCCGAAGTTTAGCAGAAATTGGCCTACCAAGGGGTGGACGTATCCTTCTTATGATTCCCAGTCTAGGGGTAGGTCTACACGTGGTAGGGGCAGAGCTCAGGGCTCTTTCAGGCCTAGAACAGGGAGTTCACCTGCACAGTCTTCTGGTGAGGGTAGGGGTCAGTCCTTTCGTAAACAGACCCAATGACCTACCTTTTCAGCTGCCAGAGCCTGCTAGTCTGGCAGCACCTTTGGGAGGAAGGTTGGCACTTTTCAAGGAAAATTGGAGTATAATTATCCAAGACAGATGGGTATTGGATATCATACACCGAGGTTACAGGTTTTATTTCCATACCTTGCCTCCTTTCAAAGGCATGCCAGACATTCCTCCTCAGCAAAGAATAGAGGCTCACAAACAAATTTCTCTGCTGCTCCGAATAGGGGCCATACAACCGGTCCCTCTGTCAGAAGTGGGCCTAGGATTTTATTCTCGCCTGTTCCTAGTACCAAAGAAGGGGAACACGTGGAGACCAATTTTGGATTTATCCATCCTCAACACTTATCTGGACATTCCCAAGTTCAAAATGTTGACGTTACAACAGCTTTTACCTCTGCTGGGCAAAGATCACTGGATGGTGACTCTGGATCTCAAGGAGGCTTACCTTCATGTTCCTATCAGGCTAAGTTGCAGGAAGTATCTACGTTCGGGCTGGGACTTCTCATTATCAGTTCTCTGCATTGCCCTTTGCCTTATCTACTGCGCCCAGAGTGTTCACGAAGGTTCTGGCTCCAGTGATAGCTTTCTTCAGGCTAAAAGGAATACAGATCTATCCTTATTTGGACGATTGCCTGATTCTGGCTCAAGGGAAGGACGAACTTCTTCATCATCTACATTATGTGATAGCAGTGCTAAGATGCCTGGGGTATTCTGTGAACGAAATAAAGTCCAGTCTAGTACCCTCTCAGGACATGTGCTTTCTGGGTGTGAGACTGAATACAGCATCCCAGATGGCCTTTTGACCCCGGACAAACAACAGAATCTTTCTCTTTACTTCCATCAATTGTCTCATCAGTCCAGGCTGACTGCAAGGACAGTCCTTCAAGCCTTGGAGTTCATGGCATCTTGTATTCTGGTGCTTCCCAATGCCAAACTGCATATGAGGAAGCTACAATGGTATCTCAAAATGTATGGACACAGCACTGCCAGGATATGGACACTGTCATTCAGATAATACCTTGCATTCAAAAGGAATTTTTGTGGTGGGCTCAGGAATGTCACCTAAACAAGGGACTCTCTGTGACCCGGCCAGAGGCGAGTCAGATTCTAACGACAGATGCCTCAGACAAAGCTTGGGAGCTCATCTAAATGGAAAGTGGATACAAGACAAGTGGCCTGCCAGACTTCTACATCTACATATCAATCTGAAGGAGATGTTAGCAGTCCAATTTGCATTAATAGCTTTCAAGGATTTACTTCTTCCAGGGCAGGTGTTGATTCTAACAGACAACACAACTGTCATGTGGTACATCAACAAGCAAGGGGAACACATTCTTATCCTCTGTGCAGACAAGCGATGATTTTGTGGGAGACTGCTCTCAGTTTACAGCTAAATCTTCAGGCAAGGTTTCTGCCGGAGCACAGAACACCTTAGCAGATGTGTTGAGCAGACAAATAATGGATCCCCACGAGTGGAAATTGGATCCTCAAGTTTTTCAGAAATTGACAGTGTCATGGGGAACTCCAGACATAGATCTGTTCGCTTCTCCACTAAACTACCAGCTGCCAAAGTTTTGCACAAAAGTTTTCATCCCACAGCCTGGAAAGTGGATGCTCTTTCATTCAATTGGAGCAATCTTCATGTGTATGCCTTTCCACCTCTGCCTCTCCTCCCAAAGGTACTTCTGAAGGTCAGACAGGACAAACCAAAGATGATTTTAATAGCTCCAGATTGGCCTCGACAACATTGGTACCCACTACTGAGAAGTCTGGTACGGGAGCCTCCATGGCCCTTACCTTTGATTCCACACCTACTGTCTCAGGAGAACAGTCATTTACTCCATGTCAAACTTCACTCTCTTCACCTGACAGCCTGGCATATTCTGTTTTAAACCCTGGAGGGTTTCAGCTTCCACAGCAAGTTTTGAATGTTATTTTGGAGGCCAGAAGGCCTAGTACAAGGAAAGTGTACGCAGATAAATGGAAGAGATTTTTATTTTGGAGTGCAGCAAAAGCATTTGATGTTTCTAAGCCTAATTTAAGTGTGGCTCTTCAATATCTTACTGAGTTACTGGACAAAGGTTTGTCCTTCTCTTCTATTAAGATTCATGCTGCAGCAATTTCTGCTCACTATGATTGTGACCCACCATTGTTTTCTCATCCTTTGTTTAAGCAATTCCTTAGAGGGGCAAAGAATATAAGACCCCCACGAAGAGCTCCTACTCCTGCTTGGGATCTCAATTTTGTGTTGGAGAAACTTACTCTACAACCTTTTGAGCCTGCAGCTACTGCTGAGTTGAAATATTTATCATGGAAGACTGCTTTTTTGTTAGCCATTACTTCTGCGAGAAGGGTTTCTGAATTACAGGCCCTTATGGCAGTTGAGCCTTTCTTAATTTTCCATAAGGATAGGGTATCTTTACGTACTAATCCTTCCTTTATGCCTAAAGTGGTTTCTAGTGTGGCTTTAAACCAAACTATTCATTTGCCTACCTTTTATGCAAACCCTCAAAATAAAGGGGAAAACATTTTGCACACTTTGGATATACACAGGCAGTTGCGATATTATTTGAGCAGAACTAAAGGGTTCAGGCAGTCTCAGCAGTTATTTGTTTCTTTTGCTTTGAGTTCTCAGGGCAAGCCTGTGTCAAAACAAACTATTTCTAGGTTGATTGGGTTTTGCATTGCTTTCTGTTATTCCCATCATGGCAAGGAGGTTCCAGCTGGGATTAGGCCTCATTCCACCAGGGCTACTGCCACGTCAACAGCTTTTTTAAGGGGGGTAGCAACTAAAGATATCTTGGAGGCAGCTACTTGGAGTTCAGTGCATACTTTCTCTAAGCATTATCACCTTCCACTTTACTCTAAATCTAGGGCTGGTTTTGCCACTGCTATTTTACAGGGCATTTTGGCAGCTCCTGCTTCTTTATAGTTGTGCCATCCTCCCTTACCTCTGCTTTGGGATTCTACCCAAGTGTAAGGACTGCAGCAATGTGAGATGAAGAACATAGTACAGTTTTGTACCTACCATAAATGTAGATGTTCGAAGATCCACATTGCTGCAGTCCAATTTACCCTCCCTCCTTCCCCTCTGTAGTTAGAGGCGGTTGTGTGGGTTGGATTGTAAATATTGTGTATATTGTACATATTATTAGTGCCAGGGTGGTTGGTTGTTTGTTTGTTGTCTTTGGGTTTTTGACCTTTCTTGTTGAGGTCTTCTGACATCTGGGGCAAGAAAAGACTGAGGATATGACGTCGGTCATGCACATTTGTACCCTGACGTCCTGATGTCAGTCTAATGCGCCTTGACCGACGTCAGCCTTATACTTTGATATTCGGGCCGACCGAGGACAGCGGACTACCCAAGTGTAAGGACTGCAGCAATGTGGATCTTCGAACATCTACATTTATGGTAGGTACAAAACTGTACTTTTCTTTAGTTGGGGGTGGTGGTGGGGTGTGGACAATCCAGAGTGATTAGTTTATGGTCTGATCTAGCCAGTGACGGGTTGACCTCCGGTGTGGAACACCTGTCGCCCATGTTGGTGATGACCAGGTCCAATATGTTTTCACCTCTGGTAGGGGAGTTTACCCAGCTGATCCAGGGCATTTGAGTTGATGAATTCCAGGAAGCGCTGGGCCTGGGAATTGGTACTTGAGTAGTTTTCCCAGTAAATGGTAGGGTAATTGAAATCGCCCAATATCAGGGTGATGTTCATCGTGCATACAGCTGCAGTCATCACTCTTGGGTTATCCTGCCATCAGACGGGTCCTCGGTCACCCGAATTCCAAAGTCTAGGTCCGGCGTCGGTTGTCGCTTCTTCCCTGACGTCAGTGCGGCAGGGGTATAAGAGAGGCAGCCGACGCCATTTTCTTCAGTCTTTCTTGCCGCGCGGTGCCCGAAGCAGAAGCAGTTCGCAAGTGCTGGTCGGCCAGCTCCTGAGATTTACGAACAGTATTTCAGCCGAAGTCTTCTTTAAAGCTAAGTACCCCGTTGGGGAAACTTTTCTTGCCTCAGACTGATGTCAGACAAAGTTAATAATTGCATTTCTTGTGGGAAGCAAATACCTCATAAGGATTTTCACTCTTTCTGTATACCTTGCTTAGGGCCAGACCACGACGTCTCGGCCTGCCATTTTTGTGCTAGGTTCAACAAGCGCACTATTAAGCGCCGGGCAGAGTTCGCCCTTCTTTATTTTGGCAAACAATTTAATTATATCATGTCGGATACACCGCCAGTTTTAGGCAAAAGACGCAAAGACAAGGACCGACATCCGAGGTCTGCACCGAGTACTGAGACCACGCTTAGGCCGACTACTGGTTCTCAGTGAGGCACCTACGCAGCCCCTGACTACCAATGAAACTATTTTACCGGTGACTTCAGTACCTGAGGTCGCAGGTTCCTCTGTCTCCATTCCCACTGCAGATACCGATGCCACTCTTGGGGAAACCGAAAATTTAGTGAGGCCTGCCATTTTTGAAGGCGTCTTAAGGTATACCACCTTCTCTATTAAATCCTTCAATAAATCTAAAGCTGCAATGAAAACTAAAAAACAGGGTCCTCCGACCTTCACTCAAGGCCCCATGCCTAAAAAAACGATGCTTAAAATGGCTGAGGATTTGATAACTCTCATCAGGGGTTCTCAACCCCCCTCAGACAAAAGACCCAGATTGGAGGAAGACTACCCTTCCTCAGACCAGGCTTCTATTACCTCAGACCATTACGCCTATTCCCCTTTTGAAGACTCTGATGCTGAGGAGTCTATTCCCTCTGTCCCCCCCCCCCCCCCGAGGACTACTCCTTTCGGGAAACCCTGCATACATTGAGAGAGCACTTCCACTGGGAAGGCCAAGATTACTCAGATTCCAAGAAAAGGAGAAAAGGCTCAGGGAATTTCTACTGCTCCCCCAGCATAGGCCCCTGGCTATCCCTCCTGTTTTAGATATTTTAGATGATGTGTACGCAGAAGCCAGTCTTAATCCAGACTCTTTACCTCCAGCCTCTGTTAAACCAGACAGGTATTACCGGGTTCCTGATTCTCACCAGTTCCTTTATAAAAGCCATACTGCTGACCCAGAAACAATTTCATAGGGTCCCAAGGGGATTAAGGCCTCTACTGCTAAAAACCCTTTACCTTCAGAGAGAGATTCCAGAGCATTAGAAAGGTGGGGGAAAAAGGTGTATACATCAGCCACTTTAACCATGAGGGCATTAAACTGTCTATTTCATATGTTAAAGTACCAACAGTTTTTGTTATCTCAGCTGAAAAGCAAAATGACACAAACAGAACAACCAGATTTGAAAGAGTTGCAGGATTTGTTGCATGGAGCAGAGCAAGTGGGTAAACATACCTTGCAGTGTGGTTTTGATGCTTTAGAGGCCTCATGTAGAGCTGCTGTCACGGGTCTGTCATAATGAGACATGCTTGGCTCAAAGAGCAAACCTTACCAGATCATGTCAAAGCAAAGTTATTAGATGCACCACTTCAAAAAGATGTATTGTTCGGTGTTAAAGCTGAGGAGGTACTAAAGAAAATGGAGGAAAAAGCGAAATCTATGCAAACAGTTAAAGATTTCTTGCAGGTGCAACCTCCATGCTTCAGCAGAAACTGGCCTTCAAAAAATTGGTCCTTTCCAGCCACGGACAGACCTCAAAGTGGCAGATACAGACGCCCAAGTGCTAGAGGACAACCTCAAGGATCTTACAGAGCTAGACAGTGGCAAGCACCAACCCCAAGAGGTGGGGAAGATAGACCACAGTCATTTAGAAAACAGACACAATGACTTCCCCCTATGCCTGCCAAACAAAGCTATAATGGCAGCACCTTTGGGTGGAAAACTGGCCTTATTTTCAAAAAAACTGGCACATTGTTATAAAAGACAAATGGATTCTGGATATTATAGACAGAGGCTACAGGTTCCACTTTCACACCCTTCCAAAAATGAGAGGCATGCCAAACCTGCCACAAAATCAATGGGCAGAGGCCCAAAGACAAATTTCCGCTCTCATGGATATGAAAGCAATTCAAGAGGTACCTGCGAAAGAACAAGGTCAAAGTTTTTATTCCAGACTATTTCTGGTACCAAGGAAGGACAAAGATTGGAGACCCATCTTAGACCTATCTATCCTAAACACATATCTTGAGGTACCAAAATTCAAGATGCTCACATTACAGCAGCTTCTTCCCATGCCTGGCAAGGAGTCTTGTCTGGTAACGTTGGACCTCAAGGAGGCATACCTGCATGTCCCTATCAGACAAGATTGCAGAAGATACCTCAGATTTCTTGCAGGTTCAACCCATTACCAATTCTCTGCATTGCCCTTTGGCTTATCTACTGCACCCAGAGTGTTTACGAAATGCCTGGCATCAGTAATTGCCTTCTGCAGACAACAAGGAATACAAATCTACCCATATCTGGACAACGGCCTGATCCAAGCAGACAGCAAGGACATTCTATTGCAGCATCTGACGTTTGTAATAAAACTGTTAAACTACCTGGGATACACAGTGAACAAAAAGAAATCAAAACTAATACCTTCTCAACAGATAATTTTCCTGGGTGCCAGCTTAAATACAACAACCCAGATGGCCTACCTCACGCCAGACAAACAAGGGCAACTGTCTCAATACTTCAACAAAATGGCAACTTTAACCAGACTAACTGCAAGGAAAGTCCTGCAGGCTCTGGGGTTCATGGCATCTTGCATCCTACTAATACCATGTGCAAAGCTGCATATGAGGAAACTACAATGGTACCTAAAAAACTTATGGTCTCAACACAGCCACAGCTTGGAAATGATACCACTCATTCCATGCCTTCAAAAGGAATTTTTGTGGAGGGCTCAAGCATGCCAAAGAAACACAGGTCTCCCTTTCTGTTTACCTCAAGCAACTCAAATCATCACAACAGACGCCTCAGACTACGCCTGGGGAGCACACATGGCAGATCAGTGCATTCAGGGAAAATGGTCCCAAAAAGAGAAGCACCTACACATCAACCAAAAGGAGATGCTAGCCGTGCAAAATGCTCTTATGACCTTCAAAGACCTACTCCATCCAGGCCAGCTATTAATAAGGACAGACAACACCACAGTCATGTGGTACATAAACAGGGGGGGACTCATTCATACCCCCTGTGCAGGCAAGCTATGACCCTGTGGAACACAGCACTGGAATTTCAAATTCAACTACAGGCACAATTCCTGCCAGGGAAGGAAAACACACTGGCAGACAACTTAAGCAGAAATATGACAGACCCACACGAATGGAAGTTGCATCCTCAAGTCTTCTCAAAGATAACTCAGGCATGGGGACAGCCAGACATAGATCTATTTGCTACCCACAGAAATTAACAGTTGGAAAAATTCTGTTCAAGGACCTATCATCCACAGGCCTGGAAAGTAGACGCACTCTCTTTCAATTAGACAACATTGACAGTCTATGCCTTCCTGCCTCTTCCTCTACTGACCAAAGTTCTATTAAAAGCCAGAGCAGAGAGGCCACAAATGATTCTCATTGCTCCAGACTGGCCACGACAGCACTGGTATCCTCTCCTAAAGAGCCTGTCACACTCACCACCATGGATCCTACCTCTAGTTCCTCTTCTGTTGTCCCAGCACAACTACAAAACCCTTCACAGCCAGCTCAAAACCTTAAATCTAGCTGCATGGAGAATACCTTAATTTCCCAACAGACTCTCCTCTCCAAGGAGGTGCAGGATGTCATCTTGGAGGCCAGGAGACCCTCTACTAGAAAAGCCTACTCTGCCAAATGGAAACGATTTTGTTCCTGGAATCAAGAAAAGGGCCAGAATCCTTGGGTAATAAATATACCTCAAATTCTACAGTACCTAGCTGAGATGTTAAACAGTGGCCTTTCCTTCTCCTCCATCAAGATCCACGCTTCAGCCATTTCAGCACAATACAATATAGATCCTCCTTTATTCTCACATCCTCTATTAAGGCAGTTCCTCAGAGGGGCAAAAAATATAAAACCCCCACGGAAACCACCAGTCCCTGCTTGGGACCTCAACTTCGTATTGGAAAAGCTGACCCTGCCTCCCTTTGAGCCGGCTTCTTCAACAGAGCTACAATACTTGTCGTGGAAAACAGCCTTCCTTCTGGCTGTTACCTCAGCACGCAGGTTTTCGGAGCTACAGGCCCTCATGGCTGTGCAACCATTCATCATTTTCCATCAGGACAGGGTTTCCTTACGAACCAACCCTACCTTCATGCCAAAGGTAGTATCCAGTGTAGCTTTGAATCAGACTATTCATTTACCTACCTTTTATCCAAATCCACAGAACAAAAGAGAGAGGCTACTAGATTTCTTGGACATTCACAGGCCAACTTCGTTATTACTTGGACAGAACAAAGTCATTCAGGAAATCTGAGCAGCTCTTTGTGTCCTATGCTACAGGTGCTCAAGGAAAGGCTATTTCCAAACAGACTATTTCAAAATGGATAGCCCACTGCATACGCTTTTGTTATTCATTTCATGGAAAATCAGTGCCTGTATACATCAGATCCCACTCCACCAGGGCTACAGCTACCACTGCAGCTTTCCTCAGGGGGGGGGTCCCTACCAAGGACATTTTGGAAGCAGCTACTTGGAGTTCAGTGCACACTTTCTCCAAGCAATACCACCTTCCACTATACTCAAAATCTAGAGCAGGCTTTGTCACAGCAGTCCTGCAGGGCATCCTAGTTCCGCTTAGTACCTACCACCCTTACTTAGCTTTGGGATTCTACCCAAGTGTGATGACTGTAGCTGTATGCACGATGAACGTAGTACAGTTTTGTACCTACCATAAATGTAGATGTTCGAGTGCTCATACAGCTGCAGTCCAGGTTACCCTCTCTCCATCCCCTCTTAGGACAGGGCTTATGACAAACACTTTTATCATACAACCTATTTGGGGTATTCCTTTATGGTGTATTTGCTTGCAACTACTGTTTTGGTTTATCTATATTGCATGTTTGCATAATATTATGTTTTGCCTTCCTTCTGGGGGCACCTGACATCTGGGGCAAGAAAAACTGAAGAAAATGGCGTTGGCTGCCTCTTTTATACCCCTGCCGCACTGACGTCAGGGAAGAAGCAACGACAACGGACGCCGGACCTAGACTTTGGAATTCGGCTGACCGAGGACCCGCCTGACGGCAGGATAACTCAAGTGTGATGACTGCAGCTGTATGAGCACTCGAACATCTACATTTATGCAGCTGTACCACACCTACAGATTGTGTGCAATTCTAACCCTGTCCACTGTAAATACTATACAAGTGTATTAATGTATTTTTGATTTCTCCCAATATCTTAAACTTGTGTTTCTTTAATCTGATGCACTTTGTAAATAATTTTTTTTGACTGATTGCTTTGAAATAGTTTATAAGTAATGATTGTTGAGCATTTATTTATTTTGATTTGTCAAAAATATATTTCTGTCATTGTTTTGGAACTTTTCTCCCCAGACCTTTACTGAAAATGAGCATTTCACTTGCCAGACTAACTTTCCCAGTAAACAAAAGCAGATAAGTAAATGCACTCCATTACTACAGGAATACAATAATGTTATGTAGTCCAATCTTGCCTTCATTCTTACCCGTGGGTTCAGAGCCGAGCCTCGGCTCCAACTCGGCCGTACTGTAGCTCGAAGTCTTCAATTGGCTCGTGGCTGAGGTATCCCATCATGCAACAGGTCTATTCCCCAGATCTCGTTTGCCGCTCGTTAAGCTCGGACGTGGTCTCGCTTTTGGCTGTGGCTAAGTATATTGTTTATAAAATTTTTATAAACTGTTGACTTGTTGCTCGAAAAAGCTATTTTCATAGCTCTGTGTGTGTGCGGTAGTGGTGTTTTACTGCCTGTATTTTTTCTCTGGCTGTTTTTTGTGCCCTTGTCTGGCTGTTTGGGTATCCCGTTTGTTTCCTTTCCCACACGGGCTAGGCCCGTTAAAGTTAGAGGACCTAGTCCTCCCCATTGTTTCTGTGTGGTCTTTGGTTTGGTGCTCCATTATATTCGCGTTTAGTGTTGTGTCTGGCTAGTGGTGCTTTCCTGCCTTTGTTTCCCCGCTAGGCCTGTTTGAGTTGGAGGACCTAGTCCTCTGTGTTGTTTTCCTGCTGGTTTGTGGGCCGTTTGAGTTAGAGGCTCTGTTTCTTGTTAGTTGGGTCTAGTGCGTGTACGTATTAATTTGTTCCTTTCAGCATGTCCAAGGATCCTAAGGAACACAGGCCTTTGGACTTTAAAAAGTGTGTTGAATGCAGCAATAAAATGTCTTTAACTGATGGGCACTCTGAGTGCATGTACTGTTTGGGGGCTATTCACCTCTAAGAGTCCTACTTGTTTGGTCATTCCTTCAGCGCCCATGTGCTACAGGAGAGGAAGAACAAGCTCATTTTGAAAGGACTGCTTAAACACTCCGAGGAAGACTTGGCTAAGTCTTACAGTGCATTATCCTCTCCAGCTAAAAAGGGCAAAAAGACTTCCAAGAAGCACTCTCCGGCTCCGTCTGTTTCTTCGGAGCCACCAGAGAAAGTTGCTAGAACAGCTTCTCCTCCTTCGGTTCCATTGCCCTCAGTGCCGAAAGAACGTAGTCTTTTGACTATGTCCGTATCGGCTCCGAGCCTTTTGTAGCCGGTCATGGATATTTTGGTTTGGAGCCGATCTCCAGTTTTTCGACCGGGTTCTCCTTCATGCAAGTACCCTTCTGTAGGGAGATCCAGATCTCCTACTTTATCTTCCAGGTCTTCCAGGACCCTTTCCGATGAGGACATTGATAGGGTGGTGAAGAAACTGCTTCAGTCATCGGTGTTGGCTAAATTGATTTCGGCTCTGACCCAGTCAGTTCCGGAGCTTATGGCCTCTTCATCCTTTGTTGTTCCTCCTCCAAGCCTTTCTCGGCCTTCGGAGCCAGAGTTGTCGGTGCTGTCGAGCCCCATTAGGTCTGTTCCAGTAGCCTCGCCTGGCCTCTCCGTTCCGATTTCCGCTCCGACCCTATCAGTTCCGTCCACTGAGTCAAGGATTCACGGTTCTCCAGTCTAACCCGAGGGGGTGGTCTTGGCCTGAGTGAGCTTGGACCTGACATCAACTTCAGACCTCATCTCCTCGGTGCCGAGGGCTACTACTGTTTCATCTTCAGTTAAGTCGGCCTTCAGAGTCAGGAGAATCAGCCTTCGAGATTATGAGGAGTGTGCTGGCCAGGTCATCAGCTGCATCCTACGGCACCGATACTCTGCCCCTCCAGCACCGGTGTCAGTTTTAGATCACGGTCTATCCATGGGCAGCGGAGACCCTAAGCCTCAGGATTCCTCCATGAGTGGTCCCCAACTTTCTGTCGTCTCCCCAGAGTTTTTGCCTGAGGAGCCCGCTAGAAAGAGTGTGTGCAAGAGGAAACACCTGGACTCCCCGGATGAGTCTCATACGTCAGATACTGACATCAAGGAGTCAGAGGGGTCCCCCAAGTCGTCTTCTGAAGATATCTCTTTTTCAGATATCCTGGAGATCCTGAAGCAGAGAGGTGGCTGGCCATCCAAATACCCTTCTGATGAGGAGTCTGTGTTCCTGAAGGCTTTCCGGTCTTAACTCTCCACCTCTTGGGTTTCTCCCCCTTTTGATGAGCTATTAGATCTTGTCTGTCGAAAGGTGTGGGAAACTCCTGACACTGTGGAACCTGTCCCAAGAAGACCCAATACGTTTTTGTCTGCCCCCACTGACAAGGAGTATCTATCTAAAGGCGTTCCAGTAGATGCCATGGTGGTGGCAGCGGCCACCAATGAGGAACTTGCTGAAACTTCGTCTACCGTCCATCTGCCTAACAAAGAGTCTTGGGCTATGGACAGGTATGGGAAGCGTGTGTTTACCTCAGCGGCCTTTACACTGCAGTCGCTGAACTACTTGATGCATTTTACGAGGCTCCAGAGAGATCTCCTAAAAGAGCTAGGAGATTCTCTACAGGGTATCATTTCTGATGCCATGGCACAGAAGGTCACTGCACAGATGTCTAACCTAAATTCCCTTACCAACTCCTCCATGAGGCTGATTTCATATGCAGCTGACGGAGCGAATAGGGCTGCAAGTTCTGGAGTCTCTCTTAGGAGACACCCCTGGATATGCGCCTGTGCAATTTCGCGGAAGCCTTCAAGTCTGTGTTCACCAGTGCCCTATTTGATGGTTCATCGTTATTCGGAACCAAGGTGAAGGACACTCTCACTAGGTGCAAGCAGGAAGGAAAAACCCTGTCTGCAGTGGGAGTCCATTTTTCCATGTCTTCTAGACCTTACCCCAAGGGCCAGAAGGGTGGGAAAATGTGGTTCAGGAAGTCGCAGAGGTTTTTTCAGGGCGCACAAAGTGATTCCCCCTCTGGAGGCAGGGGAGGTGGTGGAAATTGAGGTAGACACCGCCCTAGAGGCAGAGGAGGCCCACGTAACCAGGGGGACCGTGATTCCTTTTGTGGTTCTTCCTACCAGCTCTCCTAAAGGGAGGCCCGACTGTGCATCTCTGGAGCCAGTCGGGGACGCATTTCTTTATACCCAGAAGCCTGGCAAGATGTCACCCAAGATGAGTGGGTATTAAAGATAATTTCCAGAGGTTATCATATCCCCTTCTCTTCTCCCCCGCCATCCAAGAGAATCACAGACATTCCACCCAGTCACAGGGATTCCGCAACTTTAGAAATAAAAAAGTTGCTTCCAAAGGGAGCCATCCAGCCTGTCCCCACCGACCAAATAGGTTAAGGGACTTGCTCCAGATTCTTTTTGGTGCCGAAAAGAACAGGGGACTTGAGACCCATTTTGGATCTCAGCCATTTGAACCTTTATGTAGAGAAGTCCAATTCCGCATGGTCACGTTGCAGTCAATTCTCCCATTATTAGGGAAAGATGTGTGGATGTGCTCGATCGACCTCAAGGATGCTCACTACCATATCAAAATGGACAGGGCATCTAGAAGTCGCCTATGCTTCCGGCTGGGAGCCAGTCATTTTCAGTTTCGCTCCCTGCCTTTTGGTCTCACCACAGCCCCCAGGGTGTTCACCAAATACATGGCAGTGGTAACAGCTCACTTGAGACGTCAGGGATTCCAAGTGTTTCCGTACCTGGACGACTGGCTCCCGTCTGCCACCACCAGGCATCTACTGCTACAGACCAGGGACGCCACTATTGCACTGTGCCAATGTCTGGGAATTGCCTTGAATTGGGAAAAGTCTGCCATGTTGCCCTCACAGCGTGTTACCTTTATCGGCTCCGAATTAGACATGGTGCTCATGAGGGTTTTCCTACCAAAAGAGAGAATTCATGTTTTACAGCAGCAGGTCTACGCTTTGCTACCACTGAAAGTCAAGGCAAAAGTGGTCCTCAAGTTGTTAGGGACCTTAGCTGCCACGATTATGCTAGTTCCTCTTGCAAGTTTACACATGAGGCTTCTTCAGTGGCTACTTTTTGCCCAATGGTCTCTACAGCATCTCCCGCTCTTCCATCTTATTTTAATTACAGACAGGTGCAAGCAGGATCTACGCTGGTGGCTTCAGACCAGCAATCTCAATGCGGGTATGCCTTTTGTTCTTCTTTCTCTGGTTGCCACGGTGACCACGGATGCCTCCCAGATTGGGTGGGGGGGCATTATCTCGGCAAGACAGTCCAAGGCAAGTGGCAAGAACACGAGATCCATTTGCATATCAATGTCTTAGAGATGAGAGCGGCGCTATTAGCATTGCAAGCACTTCAAGGCTTTCTTCCTCATGGGACAATTGCAATCCACTCAGAAAACATGTCAGTGGTATGGTTTCTGAACAAACAGGGAGGACCAGGTCGTATCACCTTTGCAGAGATTCCACAAACGTTTGACCAAAGAGGAATCCCAAGAACTATGTAGAGACACACGTTGTCCTAAACGCAATTTATTTAACACAAACAGTTACACAGCGTTTTCGCCACACTCATAAGGTGGCTTCATCAGAGGAAAAAGGGGGCAGCCAGAATCAACACTTTAAATACAAAAAAGTTAATTACAGGCAAGTGCTACCAATTAACAGTGAATTAAGCACCAAAAAACCTTTATGCAGGCTGAGGCACTAAAACACCAAACTGCAAAAAGTGCCTCACTGTTTAAAAATTCACTGTTTGAACATGTTGAGAAAATGCCTGTAAACATATGTTTATAAAACATCATTTGACATATCAATGCCCAATTTTTCAAAAAACACAAGGTATAATCCAAGATAAAAAATGTACACAGATGAAAAAAGGTATAACAAACACCTGTGTACTTATAATAAGATTAACTAAAAAAATAATAATAAAAACAAGCATTCAGAACAAGGCAGAATCTCACAGGAAATTGCATTACTTTGCAATACAAATGTATACCATTTTAAATGCAAGGTATTTTATAGAATAAAAAAGACCTGTTCATGTGAAAGAGACCATATGTAATATATAAAATTAAGAAATTAAAAGTACCTGCTAACAGAGCAAGTACCAACACAAGAACAGGGTACACTGGCACCAGGTAAAACACTACTAAAGCCACAAAGTGTGGACTATTATAAAAAAGCCATGAAAAAGTGTCGTAACAATTGAGGTACCTTGTAGTAGAAACACAAGAGAAGTAAAAAACATTCTTATCTCATATAAGATTTTAATTTAAGGTAAGGTGCAATATTGCAGCTTTCATTCAGCCCCGGAGGGTTGAAAGCATTAAGCTTAAGCTGCCAAAGAAGCTCACACGTTTCAAGTATAAGGGCAGTCGGCCCACCACGAGGTGGGACTGGGAGATGGTCAATACCCATAAAAGAGAAAACATGCCCAGGAAAGGGACAAATGTGCTTGGCTAACGCATTTTCACATCTCTTATTTCTAACTGCATATAAATGCTGGTACATTCTGTCCTTAAGTCTTCTATCCGTCTTACCGACGTAGAAGAGTGGGCAGCATGTGCAGAAAGCGATGTAAACAACTGATTTAGTGTCACAGGTGATACGGTGGCGGATAAAATATTTTCGCCCTGCTACACAAAAAGTGCTGCCTGTTTTAATGTATGAACAGAAGTTACAATGACCACAAGAAAAAGAGCCATTAGATCTAACACTGCAGGCGCCAAAAGAGCTCTGTAAGAGTTCTTTAATGTTCCTACCCCTTCTGAACACTACAAAGGGCTTATCACCCAATTTATCACCTACAAGTCCATTACTGGTTATAAAAAACCAGATGTTCTTCATTCCACATTGCTGCAGTCCTAACTATTGGGTAGTCCGCTGTCCCAGTCGGCCCGAATACCAAAGTATATGGCTGACGTCGGTCAAGGTGCATTAGACTGACGTCAGTACGTCAGGGTACTAATGCGCATGACCGACGTCATATCATCAGTCTTTTTTGCCGCATGGTCCGATGCAGAAGCAGTTTTGCGAGTGCAGGTTGGCGTTCTGAAAGTTTCTGAAGTCAGAGTTTCAGACCGAATCAAAGTTGGCTAAGTACCCCGTTGGGGAATATTTTGGTTTTTTCTTGCCTCAGTATTTAACCGTATGTCAGAAAAAGTGAATAACTGTATTTCTTGTGGGAAACAGATACCTCATAGGGATTACCATACTTTGTGTATACCTTGTTTAGGTCCTGAGCACGACATTGTTGGATGCCGCTCTTGTGCTAGATTTAACAAACGCACTATTAAGAGAAGGTTAGACTGTGCCAGGTTAGTTTTTGGGAAGCGTTGTAATTATAAAATGCCGTCGGATGCTCCGACGCCCGCTCGCCAAAAAGCGCAAGGACAAAGCAGCAAAGCCTAGAGTGGAAGAACCGACAGTCCCGGACGTCGGTTCTTTAGAAGGCTCAGTGGAGCCGGAGGTTCTGCCAGGAGTTTCTTTGGAGTCTCAGGGAGAGACTTTACTGTTACAGGATGTGTCCTCTCAGGAAGTAGGCCAGGCTGAAGGGGCTTCTCAGGTGGCTGTTCTTCCCTCTCTTCCTAAGGTGGTTAGAGCCTCCCCTTCTGTTTCCAAGGCCTCTTTGAGAGGCAGGCCAAGTTTCGCTTCAGTGGGGGTTTCTCCTACTGCTTCAGGGTCTTTGCCTAAGAAACACATGCTTAAAATGGCAGAGGATTTGATTACTATGATTAGAGGTTCTATGCCCCCTCCTGATAAGAGGCCTAGGGTGGAACCTGAGTTTGAGAGTTTTGAGCAATGTTCGGAGGCTTCTGAGTCTTCGGCTGAAGACTTGCAGGAGTATCCTCCTTATTCTGATTCTGATGTGGATGATTCTACTCCTTCAGCTTCTCCTCCTGAGGATTTTTCATTTTCAGAGACTCTGCATTCCATGAGGGAGCATTTTAAATGGGAAGGTCAAGATTTCTCTGATTCCAGGAAGAGGCTTAGGAATTCTTGTTTTACCCCAGCATAGGCCTTTAGCTATACCTCCTGTTCTGAATGTGGTGGAAGATGTTTTTGCAGAGGCTTCCCTGAATCCTGATTCTTTGCCTCCTGCCCCAGTTAAACCGGATAGGTACTATAGGGTGCCTGAAGCTCATAAGTATCTTTTAAGAGTCCTAGGGCAGACCCGAAACTGTCTCTCAGGGGCCTAAAGGTGTGAAGGCTTCTGTTGTTAAAAATCCTGTTCCTCCTGATAAAGAGGCAAGGGCTTTGGATAGATGGGGAAAGAAAGTGTATACTTCTTCCACTTTAGCCATGCGGGCGTTGAATTGTCAGTTTCACATGTTAAAATATCAGAATTATCTCCTTTCACAATTGAAGTCTAAGGTGGATGCTCTGGCAGAAGGTATTGAGTGTAAAGAGTTGCAGGATTTAGTTCATGTGCCTGAACAGGTGGGTAAGCATTCCTTGCAGTGTGGTTTTGATGCTGTGCAGGCCTCCTCGAGGGTGGCTGCCACTGGTTCTGTTCTTCGTAGGCACGCCTGGTTGAGGGATCAGAATTTAGCTGAGCATGTTAAAACAAGGATTTTGGATGCTCCTTTACAGTCTGATGTGTTGTTTGGTTCGCCTGTAGAAGCAGTTTTAAAGAAAATGGAGGACAAGGCTAAGTCTATGCAAACTGTTAAGGATTTTTTGCAGGTGCAGCCTCCGAAGTTTAGTAGAAATTGGCCTACTAAGGGGTGGACATATCCTGCTTATGATTCCCAGTCTAGGGGTAGGTCTAGACGTGGTAGGGGCAGAGCTCAAGGTTCTTTTAGGCCTAGAACAGGGAGTTCACCTGCTCAGACTTCTGGTGAGGGCAGGGGTCAGTCCTTTCGTAAACAGACCCAATGACCTACCTTTTCAGCTGCCAGTACATTCTCGCCTGGCAGCACCTTTGGGAGGAAGGCTGGCTCTTTTCAAAGAAAATTGGGATTTAATTACCCAAGACAGATGGGTTTTGGATATCATTCACCACGGTTACAGGTTTTATTTCCATACCTTGCCTCCTTTCAAAGGCATGCCAGACATTCCTCCTCTACAAAGAAAAGAGGCTCACAAGCAAATTTCTCTGTTGCTCAAATAGGGGCCATTCAGCCAGTTCCTGTGCCAGAAAGGGGCCTAGGATTTTATTCTCGCCTGTTCCTAGTACCGAAGGGGAACACGTGGAGACCAATTTTGGATTTATCTATCCTCAACACTTATCTGGACATTCCCAAGTTCAAAATGTTGACGTTACAACAGCTTTTACCTCTGCTGGGCAAAGATCACTGGATGGTAACTTTAGATCTCAAGGACGCTTACCTTCATGTGCCTATCAGACTAAGTTGCAGGAAGTATCTGCGTTTTCGAGCTGGATATTCTCATTATCAGTTCTCTGCATTGCCCTTTGGCTTATCTACTGCGCCCAGAGTATTCACAAAGGTTCTGGCTCCAGTGATAGCTTACTTCAGGCTAAAAGGAATTCAAATCTATCCTTACTTGGACGACTGCCTGATTCTGGCTCAAGAAAAGGAAGACCTTTTACAGCATTTGGAATTTGTGATAGCAGTGCTAAGATGCCTAGGGTATTCTGTGAACGAAATAAAGTCCAGTCTAGTACCCTCTCAAGACATGTGCTTTCTGGGTGTGAGACTGAATACAGCAGCCCAGATGGCCTTTTTAACCCCGGACAAACAAAAGAATCTTTCCAGTTACTTCCATCAACTATCTCTTCAGTCCGGGCTGACTGCAAGGACAGTCCTTCAAGCCTTAGGGTTCATGGCATCTTGTATTCTGGTGCTTCCCAATGCCAAACTGCATATGAGGAAGCTGCAATGGTATCTCAAAATGTATGGACACAGCACTGCCAGGATTTGGACACTGTCATTCAAATAATACCTTGCATTCAAAAGGAATTTTTGTGGTGGGCTCAGGAATGTCACCTAAACAAGGGACTCTCTGTGACCCGGCCAGAGGCGAGTCAGATTCTAACGACAGATGCCTCAGACATTGCTTGGGGAGCTCATCTAAATGGAAAGTGGATACAAGACAAGTGGCCTGCCAGACTACAGCATCTACATATCAACATGAAAGAGATGTTAGCAGTCCAGTTTGCATTAATGGCTTTCAAGGAGTTACTTCTTCCAGGGCAGGTGTTGATTCTAACAGACAACACAACTGTCATGTGGTACATCAACAAACAAGGGGAACACATTCTTACCCGTTGTGCAGGCAAGCAATGATTTTATGGGAGACTGCGCTCAGCTTGCAACTAACTCTTCAGGCAAGGTTTCTGCCGGAGCACAGAACTCCTTAGCAGATGTGTTAAGCAGACAAATCATGGATCCCCACGAGTGGAAACTGGATCTTCATGTATTTCAAAATTGACAGTGTCATGGGGAACTCCAGACATAGATCTGTTCGCTTCTCCACTAAACCACCAGCTGCCAAAGTTTTGCACAAAGAGGTTTCATCACACAGCTTGGAAAGTGGATGCTCTTTCTTTCAGTTGGAAAAATCTTTATGTGTATGCCTTTCCACCTCTGCCTCTTCTCCCAAAGGTGCTCCTAAAGGTCAGACAAGACAAGCCAAGGATGATTTTAATAGCTCCAGATTGGCCTCGGCAACACTGGTACCCATTACTGAGGAGTCTGGTAAGGAAGCCTCCATGGCCTTTACCTTTGATTCCACACCTGTTGTCTCAGAGGGACGGTCACCTGCTCAATGTCAAGCTTCACTCTCTTCATCTAACAGCCTGGCATATTCTGTTTTGAAACACAGCAGGTCTCAACTTCCTCAACAAGTTTTAAATGTGATTATGGAAGCCAGAAGACCTAGTACAAGGAAAGTGTACGCAGAAAAATGGAAGAGATTTTTATTTTGGAGTGCAGCAAACAATTTGGAGATTTCTGAGCCTAATTTGAGTGTGGCTCTTCAATATCTTACTGAGTTATTGGACAAAGGTTTGTCTTTCTCTTCCATTAAGATTCATGCTGCAGCAATTTCAGCTCACTATGATTGTGACCCACCATTGTTTTCGCATCCTTTGTTCAAGCAATTTCTTAGAGGGGCAAAGAATCTAAGACCCCCACGTAGAGCTCCTACTCCTGCTTGGGATCTCAATTTTGTGTTGGAGAAACTTACTCTACAACCTTTTGAGCCTGCGGCTACTGCTGAATTGAAATACTTGTCACGGAAGACTGCTTTTTTGTTGGCCATTACTTCTGCAAGAAGGGTTTCTGAATTGCAGGCCCTTATGGCGGTAGAGCCTTTTTTGATTTTTCATAAGGATAGGGTATCATTACGTACTAATCCTTCCTTTATGCCTAAGGTGGTTTCTAGTGTGGCTTTAAACCAAACTATTCATTTGCCTACTTTCTATGCAGATCCCCAAAATAAGGGGGAAAAGATTTTGCACACTTTAGATGTGCACAGGCAATTGCGTTATTATTTAAGCAGGACTAAGGATTTTAGGCAGTCTCAGCAGTTGTTTGTTTCTTTTGCTTTGAGTTCTCAGGGCAAGCCTGTGTCAAAACAAACTATTTCTAAGTGGATTGGGTTTTGCATTGCATTTTGTTATTCCCATCATGGCAAGGAGATTCCAGCTGGGATTAGGCCTCATTCCACTAGGGCTACTGCCACTTCTACAGCATTTCTAAGGGGGGTGGCAACTAAGGATATTTTGGAGGCAGCTACTTGGAGTTCAGTGCATACTTTCTCTAAGCATTATCACCTTCCCCTCTACTCTAAATCTAGGGCTGGTTTTGCCACAGCTATTTTGCAAGGCATGTTGTCAGCTCCTGCTTCCTTATGATTTGCCAGCCTCCCTTACCTCTGCTTTGGGATTCTACCCAATAGTTAGGACTGCAGCAATGTGGAATGAAGAACATAGTACAGTTTTGTACCTACCATAAATGTAGATGTTCGAGGATCCACATTGCTGCAGTCCAATTTACCCTCCCTCCTTCCCCTCTGTGTTTAGGGGTGGTTGTGTAGGTGAGGTTATACTCTGGTAATTTTGTATATATTGTATATATTTTTGGTGCAGGAATGTTTGGAATTTTTGGTTTTGGCCTTGTCTTTTTTTTAGGGTCTTCTGACATCTGGGGCAAGAAAAGACTGAGGATATGACGTCGGTCATGCGCATTAGTACCCTGACGTACTGACGTCAGTCTAATGCGCCTTGACCGACGTCAGCCATATACTTTGGTATTCGGGCCGACTGGGACAGCGGACTACCCAATAGTTAGGACTGCAGCAATGTGGATCCTCGAACATCTACATTTATGGTAGGTACAAAACTGTACTTTTTTGAAAAGGATATTCTGTATTTCATAGGAATTCACTCCAAATGTGGAAATGAAACAACAAGATGTGGCCTTGTACGATGTTGGTTCAGTAGAAGAGACAGGGCCAGTCAAGTTGTCAATAGCACTAAGATTATTGTCAACCTCGGTACTAGGTAGCACTTCCAACGAAAGAAGGGGTCTATAAAAACCACTATTTCTTTTATTAAAGACCTCTTCTGTTAACTCAGACACAAGAGCCCCTGGGTAACCTCGATTAACAAAAAGGTCCCCCAAAAATTGGCACTCAAGGTTAAAGTCTGTCAGTTGACTACACATCCTCACCGCCCTCACAAGTTGCCCTTTAACTATTGCCTTTCTAAGTTTAAAGGGGTGAGAGCTAGTGAAGTGAAGAAAGGAATTCACATATGTGTCTTTCCTGTAAATTGTAGATTTTAACCTTCCCGTAGTACCAGCCCTGGTAAGTTTTACATCAAGATAATTCATACTGTCCACATCAAAATTAAAAGTAAATTTGAGAAAGGGTGTTGTACTGTTGATATAGTTGACAAAGGATTGTGCTAATAAGGAGTCACCCCTAAAAAGAATAAAAATGTCATCAAGGTAACGAGTGTAGTAAAACTATTTACCATTCCACTCGGAGTTATTTAGTACAAAATTTCTTTCCCAATATGACATAAACAGGTTGGCCACGGCAGCCCCGCATGGGGAGCCCATTGCCACGCCTTTTTTTTGGATGTAAATGTCTCTTTCAAACATAAAGAAATTAGATGACAAGATGATGTTTAACAATTCAGTAACATTGTTGATGACATTAATGGGGGCCCCAAGCTCATGCAAAAGCAAGTCAATCCACTCAACTGCCTCCTGGTGTGGTATGGATGTGTACAAATCGACTACATCTATAGTCAGAAAATTAACATCCATATCCAACACCAACTCGTTCAGGTCAGAAAGAAATGACCACGAGTCTTTACATATACTAGGTATACTGTCCACATACTGGTTCAACAAAGCGTCCACAAATTTAGAACAAGGGTAGGTGAGGGATAACCTACTATCTATCAGTGCTCTCATAGGTGGATCCCCAAGATTTTTATGAATCTTGGGGATCCCAAACATGACGGGGGTCTTGGCATACAAGATGTCTATGTATTTGTAGGTCTCCTCATCTATTCTGCCATTAATAAAAAAATCCCTCAAGTAGCCCCTAATCCTGCTAGCACTGGTGTTCATCTCATTAACAGATGAGATTTCATATGATTCAGAATCAAGAACCCTGTGCATTCTTTCTACATAATCCGCCTGTTCGAAAATGGCCAAACCGCCACCTTTGTCAGGCTTGATAATCCTAACCCCTACACTACGAAGGTCACCCAAAGCCTCCAGTTGTTCTTTAGAAATATTGAAGCAGCTGGGACCAGCATTGGGCCGCTTCAGCAGAAACCTAATATCCAACTCACAAGCGCTCTCAAACATGAAATTGTTGGACTCTAAGACTCTTAAGCTTAGGAAAATGCAATTAGAAACTGCGTATTTCAACCAGTGTCTAAGTGAGGGTATTGTCCCTAAGGGACTGAGGAGCAATTTTGTACCTTCTAGTTTGCTTAATAGTAATGTCTTTTTGGCTGATTTAAAGTCTCTTTTTCAGTCGCAGGGTTTGCATCTGCTTGAGCTGCTTGTCAAACATTACTCTTTATGTATAACTGACTTGACGAAAGAGGTTTGTTTGCTTGATGAGGAAATCAAGATTAATAACGCTTTTTTACAATTTAAATATGACCACTCACGGATTTTCTCCAGTATTGATACTTATATGGTTAAGCTGAAAACAAATAAAGCCAAAAAATTGCATAGGGATAGGTTATCCTATTCTAGGGATATGGCCTTCCCCAATCTGCGAGCCCAAACTAATGCTACTGGGGTGTCTGATTCACCTGAACCACCTGAAGCTAATGGTGTTGCTGGTTCTGATACTGTAGACAGCCAGGACACTTCATTGCGAAATGACCAACCTTTACGTAGGAGCAACCGTAATAAAAATAGGCAGGATACTAGTGGGGGGAATATTGATATGATTTCTTCTGCTTGTTATAACAGCGCACCTAACACTAGTAATGCTTTTTTAGGGAACAGGAACAACAGGGGACGGCGCAGGGGGAATGGGAACTGGAACAACTAGACACAGACCCCCTCCATGCCCGTTGTCACGAACAATAAAGGTGATTTTACAATTTATAATTTCTCACACCTCACTTTGGAACCAGAACTTGTTGAGTTATTAGCTCTGGGTAACACCTTTGTCCCTTCGAGCAAATGTGACTTGGCTAAGGTTTTACTAGACTTAAAATGCTATGTACGTAAATTGAATTTGAAACTCCTGTTTAACCTCTCTGCAGAACCCTGTGTTCCGAAATTAAAACTTCCTAGTGTATTCAATCCACCCCTCCATGTGGCTCTCAAAATGTTTGAGAGCGCTTGTGAGTTGGATATTAGGTTTCTGCTGAAGCGGCCCAATGCTGGTCCCAGCTGCTTCAATATTTCTAAAGAACAACTGGAGGCTTTGGGTGACCTACGTAGTGTAGGGGTTAGGATTATCAAGCCTGACAAAGGTGGCGGTTTGGCCATTTTCGAACAGGCGGATTATGTAGAAAGAATGCACAGGGTTCTTGATTCTGAATCATATGAAATCTCATCTGTTAATGAGATGAACACCAGTGCTAGCAGGATTAGGGGCTACTTGAGGGATTTTTTTATTAATGGCAGAATAGATGAGGAGACCTACAAATACATAGACATCTTGTATGCCAAGACCCCCGTCATGTTTGGGATCCCCAAGATTCATAAAAATCTTGGGGATCCACCTATGAGAGCACTGATAGATAGTAGGTTATCCCTCACCTACCCTTGTTCTAAATTTGTGGACGCTTTGTTGAACCAGTATGTGGACAGTATACCTAGTATATGTAAAGACTCGTGGTCATTTCTTTCTGACCTGAACGAGTTGGTGTTGGATATGGATGTTAATTTTCTGACTATAGATGTAGTCGATTTGTACACATCCATACCACACCAGGAGGCAGTTGAGTGGATTGACTTGCTTTTGCATGAGCTTGGGGCCCCCATTAATGTCATCAACAATGTTACTGAATTGTTAAACATCATCTTGTCATCTAATTTCTTTATGTTTGAAAGAGACATTTACATCCAAAAAAAAGGCGTGGCCATGGGCTCCCCATGCGGGGCTGCCGTGGCCAACCTGTTTGTCATATTGGGAAAGAAATTTTGTACTAAATAACTCCGAGTGGAATGGTAAATAGTTTTACTACACTCGTTACCTTGATGACATTTTTATTCTTTTTAGGGGTGACTCCTTATTAGCACAATCCTTTGTCAACTATATCAACAGTACAACACCCTTTCTCAAATTTACTTTTAATTTTGATGTGGACAGTATGAATTATCTTGATGTAAAACTTACCAGGGCTGGTACTACGGGAAGGTTAAAATCTACAATTTACAGGAAAGACACATATGTGAATTCCTTTCTTCACTTCACTAGCTCTCACCCCTTTAAACTTAGAAAGGCAATAGTTAAAGGGCAACTTGTGAGGGCGGTGAGGATGTGTAGTCAACTGACAGACTTTAACCTTGAGTGCCAATTTTTGGGGGACCTTTTTGTTAATCGAGGTTACCCAGGGGCTCTTGTGTCTGAGTTAACAGAAGAGGTCTTTAATAAAAGAAATAGTGGTTTTTATAGACCCCTTCTTTCGTTGGAAGTGCTACCTAGTACCGAGGTTGACAATAATCTTAGTGCTATTGACAACTTGACTGGCCCTGTCTCTTCTACTGAACCAACATCGTACAAGGCCACATCTTGTTGTTTCATTTCCACATTTGGAGTGAATTCCTATGAAATACAGAATATCCTTTTCAAAAACTGGTTTTTTATAACCAGTAATGGACTTGTAGGTGATAAATTGGGTGATAAGCCCTTTGTAGTGTTCAGAAGGGGTAGGAACATTAAAGAACTCTTACAGAGCTTTTTTGGCGCCTGCAGTGTTAGATCTAATGGCTCTTTTTCTTGTGGTCATTGTAACTTCTGTTCATACATTAAAACAGACAGCACTTTTTGTGTAGCAGGGCGAAAATATTTTATCCGCCACCGTATCACCTGTGACACTAAATCAGTTGTTTACATCGCTTTCTGCACATGCTGCCCAGTCTTCTACGTCGGTAAGATGGATAGAAGACTTAAGGACAGAATGTACCAGCATTTATATGCAGTTAGAAATAAGAGATGTGAAAATGCGTTAGCCAAGCACATTTGTTCCTTTCCTGGGCATGTTTTCTCTTTTATGGGTATTGACCATCTCCCAGTCCCACCTCGTGGTGGGCCGACTGCCCTTATACTTGAAACGTGTGAGCTTCTTTGGCAGCTTAAGCTTAATGCTTTCAACCCTCCGGGGCTGAATGAAAGCTGCAATATTGCACCTTACCTTAAATTAAAATCTTATATGAGATAAGAATGTTTTTTACTTCTCTTGTGTTTCTACTACAAGGTACCTCAATTGTTACGACACTTTTTCATGGCTTTTTTATAATAGTCCACACTTTGTGGCTTTAGTAGTGTTTTACCTGGTGCCAGTGTACCCTGTTCTTGTGTTGGTACTTGCTCTGTTAGCAGGTACTTTTAATTTCTTAATTTTATATATTACATATGGTCTCTTTCACATGAACAGGTCTTTTTTATTCTATAAAATACCTTGCATTTAAAATGGTATACATTTGTATTGCAAAGTAATGCAATTTCCTGTGAGATTCTGCCTTGTTCTGAATGCTTGTTTTTATTATTATTTTTTTAGTTAATCTTATTATAAGTACACAGGTGTTTGTTATACCTTTTTTCATCTGTGTACATTTTTTATCTTGGATTATACCTTGTGTTTTTTGAAAAATTGGGCATTGATATGTCAAATGATGTTTTATAAACATATGTTTACAGGCATTTTCTCAACATGTTCAAACAGTGAATTTTCGCTTGTGAGGTACTTTTTGCAGTTTGGTGTTTTAGTGCCTCAGCCTGCATAAAGGTTTTTTGGTGCTTAATTCACTGTTAATTGGTAGCACTTGCCTGTAATTAACTTTTTTGTATTTAAAGTGTTGATTCTGGCTGCCCCCTTTTTCCTCTGATGAAGCCACCTTATGAGTGTGGCGAAAACGCTGTGTAACTGTTTGTGTTAAATAAATTGCGTTTAGGACAACGTGTGTCTCTACATAGTTCTTGGGATTCCTCTTTGGTCAAACCTTTGCAGAGAGGCAATTTGAGTGTGGCAGTGGGCAGTATCTTCCTGGCACTTTCTAGTGGCAATGAACATACTGGGGAAGTCCAACGTGATTGCCGACAGGCTGGGCAGAGCTATTCTGATGCCTCACGAGTGGTCCCTGAGCGAACAAGTGGCAGAACGGATTTTCCGCAGATGGGGTCAGTCTTGCTGCAATCTATTTCCCAGCCCCCTCAATGCCAAATGCAGCAGCTACTTCACCCTTATCCCCCCCAAAGGGGGAGGCACCCAGGGACACTCTAGTTCACGATTGGCCCTCCGGACTTCTCTATGCCTTCCCTCCAATCCCCCTGATAACGAAGGTTATTTGGAAAGCACAATCCTTGGGAAGCAAAATGATACTGATTGCACCACACTGGCCTCGTCAGATCTGGTTTCCTTTTCTCCACCCTTATCTAATGGACGATCCATGGATTCTGGACCCAGAGCCAGATCTGTTAACTCATATGTCAGGGCAGTTCCACCCCTCCATTCAGACCCTCATGTTGACAGCATGGCTGCTCCAATTCCGTCCCTAGTCAGGCTTCATGATTTTTCACTGGAGGTGATTCATATTCTGTCTTCTTCCCACAAGCCTTTTACTGGGAAGATTTATTCCAGTAAGTGGAAGAGATTCTCCATTTGGGCTCATGAAAGGCATATTGATCCATATACAGCTCCCATTTCATCAGTTTTAGAATTTCTTTCTCAATTGTTCAGCCAGGGATCAGCTGCAGCAACTATCAAAGTGCAGTTGGCAGCCATTTCTACTTTTCATGTTGCTAATGAACCCAATCTAATGGGGCACAGACTTTGTAGGGCTTTTCTGAAAGGGACTATGCTACTTCGACCTCCAATCTTTGATCTTGTAATGCTATGGGACTTTAATTTTGTGTTACAATGGTTTACCTCGGCTCCTTTTGAGCCCGCGGCAACCTGTGACATAAAATTTTTGTCTTGGAAGACAATCTTTTTGATAGCCATCACTTTGGCTTGGCAGGTCTCTGAACTCCATGCTTTATTGGTTCGGCCCCCTTACTTGGTATTTCACAAGGATATGGTTTCGCTAAGACCTAATACTTCCTTTATGCCTAAGGTTCTTCGGTGGTCAACCTCAACCAGTCCATTGAGTTGCCTGTATTTTTCCCTGAATTCTCTAACAGGGTAGAATTTAAGTTTCATCAGCTAGATGTCCACAGACAATTGTGTTTCTATTTACATAGAACAAAAGATATTAGGAAATCTGATCAACTCTTTGTCTTGTTTTCAAACAGTAGACTCGGGACTCCAGTTTCTAAAGTAACTCTGTCCAGATGGATTTCAAGTTGCATTTGCTTAATCTATACTTCAAATGGCAAGGAATTACCCTTTAAAGTGAATGCTCATTCTACACGTTTGGTGTCTACTACTGCTTGTCAAGCTAGGATGTCTATGGATGATATTTGTGCTGCAGCCACTTGGGCATCTCCTCATACCTTTATTAGTCACTACAAATTGGATCTGATATCTAAAGGCAGGTCCTCCTTTGGTTTCCACAGTGCTCAGGAGTATTTTCCAGTGAGCCACCCATGGGTAAGAATGTAGGCGAGATTGGACTACATAACATCAAGAAGTTATGTACTCACAATAACGTTTGATGTATGTAGTCCATCTCGCCTCACATTCTTACTAACCCACCCACCTACCATCTCCTGGAGGACCTAGAGATCTAGTCTCTGTTTTCAGCACTCCTTTTTGATGTGTTGAGTTGGTTCTTCCTCTCAGCGTCTTGGTGTATGTGTATGTGAGCTTGCAGCAAACAAGATCTGGGGATAGGCGTGTTGCAGCATGGGATACCTCTTAGCCACAAGCCAGTTGAAGACTTCGAGCTAGAGTATGGCCGAGTCGAAGCCGAGGTTCAGCTCCGAACCCACGGGTAAGAATGTGAGGCAAGATGGGCTACATACATCGAACGTTATGGTGAGTACATAACGTCTTGTTTTGTTTAATCACTCTAACTTCACCCTCACGATCAAACCATACCAGCTGTAACTCCTGTGAATTATTGCTAAATTATATTATACCAACTCAACAGGAACATCTTTAAACTGATTTTAATTTTTCTTCCAAGTATAAGACTTCATATACTCCTCACTTAATTTTTGTACCAAAGCAGTTCACTATATTCCAAACTTTATGTATTCACTATATTCACAGAATTATATGCCCAACACCCTAACTCTGAAACTTCACATTTTCAACATGTGGCTCTTATCTGTGGGAACTTTTTTTTCCCCAAGTCTTGTAAGGGGTATCATACTTCTCAACTGCTCAGAACTTGGCAGAATGTCTAGATTTTTGTCTTATTTTTGGTCTGTCCGTCATAGAATTTGTGATTTTCCTAACAAATCGGTGAGGACTGCAGCCTCTTAATAATGACTGATGTTTGAATTTCAGACTTCATATCCTTCATAAAACTTGTGGTAATGCAAAGCCAGTTATTCTAGCAATTTTCTAAGTTTATAAGAGCAGTGTTTAAAATCTGTCCCTGAATTTGTCCCTTCTTCCTCCATTATTTTGGCTTTGTCCAAAATTCATTAAGAGGCTGTGATACCTAGGGGGTATAGAAATATTTGTGGAAATATTTCCTTGCAGAAATTCTTAAATTTTCTTGATTTAGTTGCATATCTGCAGATAAAGCATATTTCCCTTTGTTGATCACGTATAATATCTCTGTTGAATTGTTCACTCCATGTGCTGTTAATTCTGTACTTTGTCTTCTTAAATCTAATATTACCTTTATGTTCTTATTGCTGTCTTCTGGTCTGTCCTAACACCAGTTATTTGTGGGTTAATAAAGTTACTATCCATCCTCTGTGTATCTTCATTCAACTGTAACATTAGACTTGTATGCACAAGTTTGTATATGTTAGTAACCCAAAGGTATGTCCAGCTTCATCCCATTGTATTACCTTATCTGCTTCCAAAATCTTAATTCTTTGTTCTTTCTTTTTGGAATGCTCATTAGTTTCTTCCATGTCTTTCTTTTTGTATATAGTATATCCTATTGGTGGTGGTATATTTTTCCAGGATGAAACTTCCTTTAAAGTAAATACCTGCTGAAAAGTTTTATGTATATAAGGCTATACATAATGCTCTTTGTATTCCTTTCGTAAATTTTTCCAAATGGTCATGTGGTCTGGTAGTTGCATTATTGGTCACTTTATCTGTCATACCCTTCTAACAGGGCATGTGTTCCAAGTTCCAAATCAAATATATTAACCTAGGCTTGTGTGGCCTTGTATTCCTCCAGGTCTTGAGGTCCCAAACCACCCCGTTCATTTGTCTGTATTAGTTTTTCCCCATTGCCTTGTTTCTGTTCTGTTATACCAAGTAAACTGATTAATTTCCTTTTTCTCATTCTTGCACATATGATTACTTTGTTGATGCTTGTAAGCCTGAACTACACAAAGAGCCATTGGGTCTAAAAACATCTTAATCAGTTGTTATTTGTCTCCGTTCATAATTAAAAATGTACATAGTTTTGTTTTATTTCTAATCTTTGAAAAATACTTCCCTCATTTCTTTAGCTGCTTGCACAACATCCAGTTTCAGACAAATTCCCAAGTATCTCAACTTATCACCACATAAAAATGGGAAGTTCTGTAGGAAGTCATGTGTTGGGGCATAATTCATACTGTAGCCTTTGGTTTTGCTTCATTTACTTTATATTCTGCTAAATTAGTAAAGTATTTGTTTATCAATTAAAATTTTTATGTTGCATTATGTACATCATTCGATCACTGCTGCAGTAGTCTTAGCTGTGTGGGTTTCATCCTGGATAGGTTATAACAGCTGGCCAGCTCTCAGAACTGAAGGGCACCTTCTACACACCTAAACCTTTGGTAGCTTGATCAAAGCTGAAGAAAATCAATGGTTTGGTCTCCAAGCCCTTCAAAGCTTTCCTGCCTCCAAGTGTTCCTCTTGTGGGCTTTCGAGGATCAACAGTTGGCTAATAGTTTTCCATTGCTGTGCTGATTATGTTCCCTTGGGGGGACGACTTCCATGTTAATTTTTTATACCAAAAAAATTACTACTACTGTAAAGTTAATTAAATTAAGCTTGGGAAAAAAAAGTGTTTTAATGGACTATCATGTGACTTTCCAACACCTTTTTAATGTTAAGTGCGAATTATTCCTTTTGTGGAAAAACATTATTAAAGCTATTTTTTCCATGTTTTTCTGCTTAAAACTTACTTTAAATTACCTTTGGGCCTGGGTTGTCTTTAAAGTGCTTTTACTGTGTTTTTAGTGGGGGAAAATGTTTTAGTATTTAACTGATTTTCTTCATCTCACATTGCTGCAGTCCTTACATATGGGTAGTCCGCTGTCCTCGGTCGGCCCGAATACCAAAGTATTAGGCTGACGTCGGTCAAGGCGCATTTGACTGACATCAGGACGTCAGGGTACAAATGCGCATGACCGACGTCATATCCTCAGTCTTTTTTGCCGCATGGTGCGATGCAGAAGCAGCGTTGCAAGTGCCGTTCGGCGTTCTGAAATTTTTCGAGTTCGGAGTTTCAGACCGAATCAAAGTCGGCTAAGTACCCCGTTGGGGAATATTTTGGTTTTTTCTTGCCTCAGTGTTTTACCGGATGTCAGAAAAAGTGAATAACTGTATTTCTTGTGGGAAACAGATACCGCATAGGGATTATCATTCTTTGTGTATTCCTTGTCTGGGGCCTGAGCACGACGTTGTTGGGTGTCGCTTTTGTGCTAGGTTCAATAAGCGCACTATTAAGCGAAGGTTAGATTGTGCTAGGCTGGTCTTGGAAGCGGTGCAATTATAATATGCCGTCGATTCTCCGGCCCACTTCTTCAAGAAGCGCAAAGACAAAGCAGCTAAACCCAGGCCAGCTGAGGCCACCGTTCCGGACGCCGGTTCTTTAGAGCGTCAGTGGAACCGGTGGTTCGACGGAGGCTTCTCTGGAGTCCCAAGGGAGACTTAGATATTGCAGCATGTGGCCTCTCAGGAGGCAGATCAGGCTGAAGGGCCTTCACAGGCTACTGTGCTTCCCTACCTTCCTAGGGTGGTTAGGCCCTCTCCTTCTGTTTCCAAGGCTTCTCCCAGAGGCAGGCCAGGTTTAGCTTCTGTTGGTGTCACTCCTAGTTCAGCAGGGTCTGTGCCCAAGAAGCACATGCTTAAAATGGCAGAAGATTTGATTACTCTGATTAGAGGTTCTTTGCCCCCTCCTGATAAGAGGCCTGGGGTGGAGCCAGAGTTGGGGAGTTTTGCGCAGGCTTCGGATGTTTCAGAGTCTTCGGCTGAAGACTTGCAGGAGTACTCTCCTTATTCTGATTCTGATGCAGATGATTCGACTCCTTCTGCTTCTCCTCCAGAGGATTTTTCTTTTCAGAGACTCTTCATTCCATGAGGGAACATTTTAAGTGGGAAGGTCAGGACTTCTCTGATTCCAGGAAAAGGCTTAGGGAATTTTTGCTTTTACCCCAGCATAGGCCCTTGGCTATACCCCCTGTTCTGGATGTTGTGGAAGATGTGTTTGCAGAGGCTTCACTTAATCCTGATTCTCTGCCTCCTGCTCCTGTTAAACCGGATAGGTATTACAGGGTGCCTGAGGCTCATAAATATCTTTATAAGAGTCCTAGGGCGGACCCAGAAACTGTTAGTCAGGGACCTAAGGGTGTCAAGGCCTCTGTTGTAAAATTCCGGTTCCTCCAGATAAAGAGGCCAGAGCTTTGGATAGATGGGGAAAGAAAGTCTATACATCTTCTACCTTAGCTATGAGGGCTTTGAATTGCCAGTTTCATATGTTGAAATATCAAAACTATCTTCTTTCTCAATTGAAGTCTAAGGTGGATGCTCTGGCGGAAGGCATTGAGTGTAAGGAATTACAAGATTTGGTGCATGTTTCTGAACAGGTGGGTAAGCATTCTTTACAATGTGGTTTTGATGCTGTACAGGCCTCGTCTAGGGTGGCTGCCACTGGTTCAGTTCTTCGCAGGCACGCCTGGCTGAGGGATCAGAATTTATCTGACCATGTTAAGACAAGGATTTTGGATGCTCCTTTACAGTCTGATGTGTTGTTTGGTTCACCTGTGGAGTCAGTCTTGAAGAAAATGGAAGACAAGGCTAAGTCTATGCAGGCTGTTAAAGATTTTTTGCAAGTTCAGCCTCCAAAGTTTAGTAGGAATTGGCCTGCTAAGGGGTGGGCGTATTCTTCTTATGATTCTCAGTCTAGGGGTAGATCTAGACGTGGTAGGGGAAGAGCTCAGAGCTCTTTCAGACCTAGAACAGGGAGTTCACCTGCACAATCTTCGGGTGAGGGCAGGGGCCAGTCCTTTCGTAAACAGGCCCAATGACCTACCTTTTCAGCTGCCAGATCCTTCTTGCCTGGCAGCACCTTTGGGAGGAAGGTTGGCACTCTTCAAGGAAAATTGGAATTTGATTACCCAAGACAAATGGGTATTGGATATCATACACCAAGGTTACAAGTTTTATTTCCATACCTTGCCTCCTTTCAAAGGCATGCCGGACGTTCCTCCTCAGCAAAGACTAGAGGCTCACAAACAAATTTCTCTGCTACTTCAAATAAGGGCCATACAACCGGTCCCTCTGCCAGAAGTGGGCCTAGGATTTTATTCCCGCCTGTTCCTAGTACCAAAGAAAGGGAACACGTGGAGACCAATTTTGGATTTATCTGTCCTCAACACATATCTGGACATTCCCAAGTTCAAAATGTTGACGTTACAACAGCTTTTACCTCTGCTGGGCAAAGATCACTGGATGGTGACTCTGGATCTCAAGGTGGCTTACCTTCATGTTCCTATCAGACTCAGTTGCAGGAAGAATCTGCGTTTTCGGGCTGGGACTTCTCATTATCAGTTCTCTGCATTGCCCTTTGGCTTATCTACTGCGCCCAGAGTGTTCACGAAGGTTCTGGCTCCAGTGATAGCTTTCTTCAGGCTAAGAGGAATACAAATCTATCCTTATTTGGACGATTGCCTGATTCTGGCCCAAGGAAAGGACGAACTTCTTCATCATTTACAGTATGTGATAGCAGTGTTAAGATGCCTGGGGTATTCTGTGAACGAAATAAAGTCCAGTCTAGTACCCTCTCAGGACATGTGCTTTCTGGGTGTGAGACTGAATACAGCATCCCAGATGGCCTTTTTGACCCCGGACAAACAAAAGAATCTTTCTCTTTACTTCCATCAATTGTCTCGTCAGTCCAGGCTGACTGCAAGGACAGTCCTTCAAGCCTTGGGGTTCATGGCATCTTGTATTCTGGTACTTCCCAATGCCAAACTGCATATGAGGAAGCTACAATGGTATCTCAAAATGTATGGACACAGCACTGCCAAGATATGGACACTGTCATTCAGATAATACCTTGCATTCAAAAGGAATTTTTGTGGTGGGCTCAGGAATGTCACCTAAACAAGGGACTCTCTGTGACCCGGCCAGAGGCGAGTCAGATTCTAACGACAGATGCCTCAGACAAAGCTTGGGGAGCTCATCTAAATGGAAAATGGGTACAAGACACGTGGCCTGCCAGACTTCAACATCTACATATCAACTTGAAGGAGATGTTAGCAGTCCAATTTGCATTAATAGCTTTCAAGGATTTACTTCTTCCAGGGCAGGTGTTGGTTCTAACAGACAACACAACTGTCATGTGGTACATCAACAAGCAAGGGGAACGCTTTCTTATCCTCTGTGCAGACAAGCAATGATTTTGTGGGAGACTGCTCTCAGTTTACAGCTAAATCTTCAGGCAAGGTTTCTGCCAGGAGCACAGAACTCCTTAGCGGATGTGTTGAGCAGACAAATTATGGATCCCCACGGTGGAAATTGGATCCTCATGTATTTCAGAAATTGACAGTGTTATGGGGAACTCCAGACATAGATCTGTTCGCTTCTCCACTAAACTACCAGCTGCCAAAGTTTTGCACAAAAGGTTTCATCCCACAGCCTGGAAAGTGGATGCTCTCTCATTCAATTGGAGCAATCTTCATGTGTATGCCTTTCCACCTCTGCCTCTCCTCCCAAAGGTACTCCTGAAGGTCAGACAGGACAAGCCAAACATGATTTTAATAGCTCCAGATTGGCCTCGACAGCACTGGTACCCATTACTGAGAAGTCTGGCACGGAGCCTCCTTGGCCTTTACCTTCGATTCCTCACCTGCTGTCTCAGGAGAACAGTCATTTACTCAATGTCAAACTTCACTCTCTACATCTAACAGCCTGGCATATTCTGTTTTAAACCCTGGAGGGTCTCAGCTTCCACAACAAGTTTTGAATGTTATTTTGGAGGCCAGAAGGCCTAGTACAAGAAAAGTGTACGCAGATAAATGGAGGAGATTTTTATTTTGGAGTACAGCAAAGGACTTTGATGTTTCTAAGCCTAATTTAAGTGTGGCTCTTCAATACCTTACTGAGTTACTGGACAAAGGTTTGTCCTTCTCCTCTATTAAGGTTCATGCTGCAGCAATTTCTGCTCACTATGACTGTGACCCACCATTGTTTTCTCATCCTTTGTTTAAGCAATTCCTTAGAGGGGCAAAGAATATAAGACCCCCACGTAGAGCTCCTACTCCTGCTTGGGATCTCGATTTTGTGTTGGAGAAACTCACTCTACAACCTTTTGAGCCTGCAGCTTCTGCCGAGTTGAAATATTTATCATGGAAGACTGCTTTTTTGTTGGCCATTACCTCTGCGAGAAGGGTTTCTGAATTACAGGCCCTTATGGCGGTTGAGCCTTTCTTAATTTTCCATAAGAATAGGGTATCTTTGTGTACTAATCCTTCCTTTATGCCTAAAGTGGTTTCTAGTGTGGCTTTAAACCAAACTATTCATTTGCCTACTTTTATGCAAACCCCCAAAATAAAGGGAAAAGATTTTACACACTTTGGATATACACAGGCAATTGCGATATTATTTGAGCAGAACTAAAGGGTTCAGGCAGTCTCAGCAGTTATTTGTTTCTTTTGCTTTGGGTTCTCAGGGCAAACCTGTTTCAAAACAAAGTATTTCTAAGTGGATTGGTTTTGTATTGCTTTCTGTTATTCCCATCATAGTAAAGAGGTTCCAGCTGGGATTAGGCCTCATTCCACTAGGGCTACTGCCACTTCTACAGCTTTTTTAAGGGGTGGCTACTAAAGATATTTTGGAGGCAGCTACTTGGAGTTCAGTGCATACTTTCTCTAAGCATTACCACCTTCCACTTTACTCTAAATCTAGGGCTGGTTTTGCCACTGCAATTTTACAGGGCATTTTGGCAGCTCCTAATGCTTTATAGTTTTGCCATCCTCCCTTACCTCTGCTTTGGGATTCTACCCATATGTAAGGACTGCAGCAATGTGAGATGAAGAACATAGTACAGTTTTGTACCTACCGTAAATGTAGATGTTCGAAGATCCACATTGCTGCAGTCCAATTTACCCTCCCTCCTTCCCCTCTGTAGTTAGAGGCGGTGGTGTAGATGTCCTTCATGGATGCATCTGCAGTCATAACAAGTGGGTTGTCCTGTCGTCAGGCAGCCCTGCAGTCGGCCGGATTCCAAAGTCCGGGTCCGGCTTCGGCTGATGTCGCACTCCACCCGACGTCATCTCTGTTGGTCCTCGGGTATAAAAGCATCAGCCGACGCCATTTTCCTCAGTCTTTCTTGCCGCGCGGCGCCCGAAGCAGAAGCTGTTCGCAAGTGCCGGTCGGTCGGATCCAGAGATTACTTCTACCGAATACTACTTCGAAGACTTCTAAAGCTAAGTACCCCGTTGGGGACTCTTTCTTGCCTCAGCCGATGTCAGAAAAAGTTAACAATTGTTTAACCTGTGGGAAACAAATACCTCATAAAGATTTCCACTCTTACTGTCTGCCTTGTTTAGGCCCAGCCCACGACGTAGCAGCCTGTTCGCCTGTGCCTCTTTCAACCGGCAACGCTTAGGCGCCGGTCGGAGTTTGCAGAACAGTTTTTCGGTACTGATTTTGCGTACATTATGCCGCCGGATCCTCCGACTACCCAATCTACCAAAAACGCAAAGATAAAGACCGACACTCGCGGTCCGCGGTTTCGCCGAAACCACGGTAAAGCAAACATGAGTGTCTCGGTTTCGGCGAAACCGAGAAAACTGATCAAAGTACAGCTGAACCTATTCTTACAACTGAGGCCCCTGCTACAACTCTTGAATCGACCTCAGAAATTGTACCCACTACGGTGGTTGACTTATCAGACACCATCCCTTGGATGTCTCTACCCCAGCACGTGGTGCTGCTAGGCCTCCAGCAGCCATGTCCATTAAGGCCTTCGCCAGGGCTAAAGCAGCCAAGACTACTAAATCAGTGCCTGTTAAACCCCCACATCCAGGCCCTCTTCTAGTTCTCAAATGCTTTCTTTGGCAGAAGATTTAATTTCTTTAATTAGAGGATCTCAATCTCACCCAGACAGGGCCTCTCAGCCCCCAGAGAAGAGACCTAGGACAGAGCCCCCTGAGCCAGTGTCTTCTGATGATTCTGCTGATGAATCAGACATAACTGACCAGCCAGAGGCTCCCTTCTCCAATTTTGAAGATTCTGATGCTGAAGAATCCATTCCAGCTGCTTCCCCACCAGAAGAATTCTCCTTTGGGGAAACCTTGCATGCCATGCGAGAACAGTTCCAATGGCAGCAACAGGATTTTTCAGACTCCAGGAAAAGACTTAGGACCTTTCTGCACCTCCCACAGCACAGGCCCTTGGCTATACCTCCTGTTCTCTCTGTGGTGGATGATGCTTTCAATGATGTTTGCTCCTCCAGACTCTTTACCCCAGCCCCTGCCAAACCAGACAGATTTTACAGGGTGCCAGATACTCATCACCACCTTTACAAGGCCCCTCTTGCAGACCCAGAAACTATATCCCAGGGTCCCAAGGCAGTAGCAGCGACCACAGCTAAAACCCTATTCCTTCTGAAAGGGAAGCAAGGTCATTAGACAGATGGGGTAAAAGGTCTACACTTCAGCTACTCTCTCAGCTAGAGCTTTAAACTGTCAGTTTCACATGATACAATACCAAGAGTTTATGCTTGATCAGTTAACTAAAAACTAACCACTGATGAATCTCTTGATAAGAAATATGTATTAGAGATGGTAAATAACATACAACAAGTTAGCAACCATTCCTTAAAATGTGGCTATGATGCACTGGAGGCTTCATTTAGATCAGCCATGACAGGCACAGTGATAAGAAGGCATGCATGGCTAAAGGAACAAGCTTTACCGGATCATGTTAAAGCTAAGTTGCTAGATGCTCCTATGGACAAGACAAGTTTGTTTGATACACCTGCCCAGCAGGTTATGAAGAAAATGGAAGAAAAGGCAAAATCTGTTCAAACTGTCAAAGATTTCTTGCAGGTTCAACCCCCAAGGTTTAGCAGGAACTGGCCTGCCAAAAATTGGTCCTTTCCTGACTCCACAAAATTTCAAAGGGGCAGGAACAGACGTTCCAGAGGCAGAAACCAATCCAGAGGAGGGGCCTACAGAGGACGACAGTGGCAAGGTAACAACAGAGGCACAGACACAGCCACTGCCACTACATCAGCACAACCACAGTGACTTAATCCTAACTCCGCCTACCAGGGAACAAATAGCAGCTCCTCTAGGCGGAAAGTTAACCTTATTTTCAAAGAACTGGCACTACATAACAAAAGACAAGTGGATTTTACAAACCATAGATCAAGGTTAGGGGTTTCACTTCCAGACTCTACCAGTCAAAAGAGGAATGCCAAATCTACCTCCAAATCAAAAAACAGAGGCTCTACGCCAGATAATGGAGTTAGCAAACATGAGAGCTGTGGAAAGAGTGCCAACAACAGAACAAGGAAAGGGGTTCTATTCCAGACTATTCCTAGTTCCAAGAAAGGAAAAAAGTTGGAGACCAATTCTCGACCTGTCCACCTTAAATACATACATCATTGTCCCAAAATTGAAAATGCTGACCCTACAGCAACTTCTTCCCATGCTGGGCAAGGAGTCTTGGCTGGTAACTCTAGATCTCAAGGAGGCATACCTGCACGTCCCCATTCGACCAATCTGCAGAAAATACCTCAGATTTCTTGCAGGATCAGAGCACTATCAATTCTCAGCATTGCCCTTTGGCTTATCTACTGCGCCCAGAGTATTCACAAAATGCCTGGCATCAGTAATCGCCCATTGCAGACTACAGGGAATTCAAATTTACCCATACCTGGACGACTGCCTACTACAAGGGGACAACAAAAGCAAGCTGACAACAGATTTACAAAGGGTCATTTACTTGCTACAAGGACTGGGATACACAGTCAATTTACAAAAGTCAAGGCTGATACCATCCCAAACAAGGACATTCTTGGGCTGAATTGGACACAGTACAACAAATGGCATTCCTGACTACAGAAAAACAAAAGAACTTCCTCTTTACTTCTTGGCACTAACAAAACTGAACAAGTTAACAGCAAGAAAAGTTCTGCAGGCCTTGGGCTTCATGGCATCATGCATAATCTTGGTCCCATTTGCCAGACTACATATGAGGAAACTACAGTGGTACCTAAAGAATTTATGGTCCCAACACAGACACAGTCTAGAAACAGAAATCCCACTAATTCCATGCTTAAAACAGGAGTTCCTATGGTGGGCTCAGGCATGCCAGTCAAACCCAGGCCTACCCTTTTGCAGATGTCAACCAAGCCAGACCATCACAACAGACGCTTCAGACCTAGGATGGGGCCCACATGCTGGACAAATGCGTGCAAGGATTGTGGACACAGGATCAACTTCACCTACACATCAATCTAAAAGAAATGCTGGCAGTAAAACTGGCAATCCAAAAGTTCAAACCATTCCTCAAAGAGGGCCAGTTGATGATAAGGACAGACAACACCACAGTCATGTGGTACATCAACAAACAGGGAGGCACTCATTCATACCCCTATGCAGAATGACCTTGGAGCTGTGGACCCTGGCACTCAGCTACAACATTCAGTTACAGGCAATATTTGTACCGGGAAAGACAATACTCTAGCAGACATATTAAGCAGAACCACTTGGATGCCCACGAATGGAAGCTGCACCGGACATCTTCAAGACCATCTCAAAGAAATGGGAATGCCACAGATAGACCTATTCGCATCACCTCTCAATCACCAGCTCAAAAATTCTGCATAAGGACATTCCACCCACTAGCATGGAAAGTGGACTCACTCTCCTTCAACTGGAAAGGCCTAACAGCATATGCATTCCCACCTCTTCCTTTGATACACAAGGTACTACTAAAAATCAAGGAAGAACGTCCAAGGATAATCCTGATAGCTCCAAACTGGCCAAGACAACACTGGTACCCACTACTGAAGAGCATGTCTCGAACAATATGTGGCCAATACCCTGATGCCTTTGATGTTAACTCAGAACAACTACAGCATCATACATCCAAACCTAAAACGCTGCAACTGACTGCATGGAACATCGCATAGCAGCAGCTAATCCAGAACTTTCCCAAAGAGTTAAAGACATTATTCTTGAAGCACGCAGACCTTCAACAAGAAGGAACTATGCTGGAAAATGGAAAAGGTTTGTCATTTGGAGTACGGAAAGAGGAAAAGATGTGTCAAACATAGATATGCCTAACATTCTGGAGTATCTGGCGAACTCCTTCATTCAGGCCTGTCCTACTCCTCCATCAAGATACATGCATCAGCTATTTCAGCAGAATACAGCTTTGATCCACCTGTTTTTCACCCTTTGCTCAGGCAGTTCCTCAGAGGAATCAAGAATGTAAAACCTCCAAGGAAACCACCATTACCAGCTTGGGATTTAAACTTTGTGCTAGAAAAGTTGACACTATCACCCTTTGAACCAGCAGCAACAGCAGACCTACAACACCTGTCATGGAAAACTGCTTTCCTACTGGCAATTACTTCAGCAAGGAGGGTTTCAGAACTACAGGCCTTAATGGCAGTGCAACCCTTCCTAATCTTCCACCAAGATAGAGTGTCCATGAGGACTAATCCTACATTTATGCCCAAGGTGGTATCCAGAGTATCTTTAAACCAGGCCATCCACCTACCTACCTTCTTTCCCAACCCACAAAACAGAGGGAAAGAATACTGCATACCTTGGATGTACATAGACAGCTACGCTACTACTTGGACAGAACAAAAATAGCAGAAAGACTGACCAACTTTTGTAGCCTATGCAACAGGAAGGGAAGGAAAAGCTATTTCCAAACAGACAATCTCCAAATGGATAGGAAATTGCATACGATACTGTTACTCCTTCCATGGAAAACCAATTCCACAGAACATAAGACCTCATTCTACAAGGGCAACAGCCACTACCACAGCCTTCTTACGAGGAGTGGCAACCAAAGACATTATTGAGGCTACTTGGACCTCCGTGCATACATTTGCCAAGCATTATAATTTGCCTCTATATTCCAGATCCCGAGCAGGATTTGCCACTGCTGTACTGCAAGGGATCCTAAACGCACCATAATCCACTTTTATCCTCCTCCCCTAGTTGGCTATGGTATTCTACCCACTTGTTATGACTGCAGATGCATCCATGAAGGACATAGTACAGTTTTGTACCTACCATAAATGTAGATGTCCGAACTGGATAGCATCTGCAGTCAGGATTACCCTCCGGCCTCCCTCTGTGGTACTCCTGGGGTGTTTACCCTCCGAATAGCTAGCTGTTGGGGGGGAGTCTTTTATGGTGTATTTGTTTGTATATATGTACATATATGCTTATTTTTTGTGTTTACCTCTATCTATTTGGAAACATTGGCATCTATCCAAATTTTAGCCTGCAAGAGGGCTACTGGCATCTGGGGCAAGAAACACTGAGGAAAATGGCGTCGGCTGATGCTTTTATACCCGAGGACCAACAGAGATGACGTCGGGTGGAGTGCGACATCAGCGAAGCGGACCCGACTTTGGAATCCGGCCGACTGCAGGGCTGCCTGACGACAGGACAACCCACTTGTTATGACTGCAGATGCTATCCAGTTCGGACATCTACATTTATGGTAGGTACAAAACTGTACTTTTGGGTTGTGAATATTGTAAATATTGTAAATATGATTAGTGCAGGGGTGGTTGGTTGTTTTTTGCTGTCTTTTGGTTTTGGCCTTTCTTTTTAGGGCCTTCTGACATCTGGGGCAAGGAAAGACTGAGGATATGACGTCGGTCATGCGCATTTGTACCCTGACGTCCTGATGTCAGTCTTAAGCGCCTTGACCGACGTCAGCCTAATACTTTGGTATTCGGGCCGACCGAGGACAGCGGACTACCCATATGTAAGGACTGCAGCAATGTAGATCTTCGAACATCTACATTTATGGTAGGTACAAAACTGTACTTTTCACCCACCATAGGTCTCAGTGATACCCATGTTTCTGGGTTCATTTCCAGCTTCCCTGTGGAAGAACTTCTGTTCTTACTTCCAGCCACAAAAAGAAAATTTCCAGACAGACTGCCCCTTCGGCAGGTTGCAGATTTCCTTCAGCCACAGGTGGGTGAGACTGCTGTCTGTTTCTGGTTCCTTAGACCATTCATCTTTTACCAAGGTTCCATCTGGTTTAGTCCCTTCAATCACCATGGACTGGGGGGGGGGTTACACAAATTCTCTGCAGCTGTTGAAGTGCCCTTGGCAGGCAAGAGAGAACCACTATTGTGTGTTTCAGAAGAGGGTATATTTCTCTGTATAGTCAGACTGGAGTGCCTGTCCACAGGGATGATTAATCTGACAGGAGTCAGTCTGCTTCTAAAGAAATTCCTGTCAAAAAGAAGCACAATGTTAAACATTTATCTTCCCCCATCTTTTCCTTTAGACAGAAGTGATTTATTCAGCTTAGCCTAGGCTCTTAACCCTGCTATTTCTGGTGTTACTGATAACATAAAAGGGCATTCTTCATTTTCTTAAGATTCCCAGTATATTAGAGCATACAAAATACTTCATTATAAGAATAAGTCAGAGGAGGTTAGAAAGGCTTGGGAAGAGAGACTGGGTAAGCAATTCACAAAGAAACATGGGGGGGTGATAGATGTATGTCTCCTAATATTCAACACAGAAGAGAAGATTTAGGATCTTTGTTTGGAAGTGTTTACATAGGTATATTTATACCCCAAGTAGACTCCAAAGAATTTTTCCTCAGGTAAACAGCAAACTTTGGAGGTGTGATGGGGAAGAAAAAGGTAATTGGGAATACATTTTCTGGGAGTATAATGAGTTGGCATACTGTAAAGACTCTTTGCAGACTACTTTGTCAGAGATACTGAGTGAGCAAGTTGGTGTAACTAAGGAAATTATTTTTTTTGAGCTGTGGTACAGTTGGAATTGCTTTAACATAGTAAGGCCTTGCTGAGTTTAATTATGGTGGCTGCCAAAAAAGCAATTACTAGAAAATGGAAATCAAAGTCTAAACCAACTGTACTAGAAGTAGTGAATATAGAAACCAAGATAAAACAACTGGAATTGGGCTCTTTAGAAAAGGGTAGGAGCAAATTACATTGTGGGAAAATACATGCATAGGAGGAACAAGGTTTAAAAGAAGGCAGGAGCTAAATGAGCCATGTAGTGTTTGACTGATAGTGACTGGATTGATTATAAGTGCTGTATAATGTTTGCAAATAAAATTATCAATATGGTTTGTGATGTCTCATGTTTGCAAGTAAAATTATGTCAATATGTTTTGATCTGAAGTAAACTTCATTTTATCTGCAACCTGTGGGTATACAGATCCGTATCGGATCCGAGCTGGCAACTTTTTTTCTAGCATCTGCTCCAAGCTCCTCCCCTTACCCATAATGCACTACCATCTCCTACCTTCCCTCAGATCTCGTTTGCCGTGCAGTAGTGTGCATCGTGGTCTCCTTTGCTCTGAGCTCAAGGATAGTGAGTGTTATTAATACTTAATCTCTTGTGTCAGAGTGATTTTTTTCCCTTCCTCCCCTTTTTAGTATATCGCTTGTTCGTCGGTTTAAAAAAAAAAAGTTAAATTTGGTAGAGTAGTTGTTAGGCCTGCCCTTCCCCTACCTGTGTTTGTGTGTGGTTTTTCTGGTAGGTAGTGTAGCCAAAATCTGTTTTCAAGAAATGTACAATGTGTGGCCATAAGCTCTCCCCGGCTGATGGTCACACTCTGTGTGTGATTTGCTTGGGAGTGGCAAATTTGTCCACTCAATGTGCTATCTGCACCGGGTTCACTCCTAGGGCCCTCAGGGATCGAAAGGCCAAGTTAGTAGCCAAAGGCCTTCTCCCACTTCCATGCTGGAATCTGCCACAGCCTCGGTACCTAGTGCTCAACCCCCCACCCAGACAGGGACTCAAACTCCCTCTTCTTCTGGTGCTGGGCCTAATAAAGACAAATCTACAGTCAGTGTTGCTGACAAGGAAAAGGACAGAGAAAGGCGCAAAGAGGATAGGGACAAGAGATAGGGACAAGAGAAAGGGCCGACCTCGCAAGAGGTCCTCGGACAGAGAGCTCTTTCTTAGTCCCCCTTCTAAGGCCATGAGGCCAGTTTCTCCATGGGCTCCGGTCTCCTTGTTTCTCACTGGAGCCATTGGAACATTCGGATCCGAGGCCTTCCTCCCCGTCATTGCACAGACCAGCCAGATCCGAGTCGGTGGCCTCTTTGAGGTCGAATGAGTTTATCGGACTTGGACATGGACAGGATGATGCGGAGATTCATTCAGACCCAAATACAGATGGGAGTCTTGCCAGGCCCCTCTTCCTCTGGAGGGGGGACCTCCATGCCCTTTTTCCGCCCCATCTCTCCTTCCTCAATCCGTGCTTTGGCTTCGGGGCTGTTGGATTAGAGGATTTTCGGAGCTGGTAGCTCGGCGCCAACGGTTCTTCCAACCTTGACTCCGGCTGTTACCTTGAGTTCCTTGGATCTGATTAGTTCAGATCCGAGCGGGACTCGGAGCCACGGACATGGAGTCAGACTCGAGGGAATGGATTCTTCGGTTCTGACCTTTTTGGATATGACCCGTTTCCTCAGACCTCACGCTACCCTTGCTTCGGCTCCAGTCCCCGCTTCAGATCCGGGGAGGGCGTCTTTCTTGATGGGTGCTAAGGAGGTCCGCTCTCCCCCGGCCTTTGAAGTGGTGGAGAGGGTTCTCTCCCAGGGAATGAGACCCCAGCCCATCCCCTCGAATTCCACCCAGGCCCCCCTGGATTTGGCGACGACTCCCTTCATCCTGTCTTGGGGACAGCACGTGCCAGAGGATCCCCAGGTTAATTTTCCTGAGAAACCCCCTGCGGCTCATGAATCCTCTTCTGAGAGTCCCACTGAAGAGCGTCACCGTAAGCGCAAGTGCAAATGGAGGCACTTGGACTCCCTCGAGTCCCTCACTATGGACACTGACTTAGATTAAAGAGAAGGTTCCCCCAGGTCACCTCCCGAAGACGTCTCCTTTGGAGAAATCATGGAGATCCTCTGCCAGAGGGGGAGGTTGGTCAGCCCCAAAACCTTCTGGGGATGAGTCAGTGTTCCTGGAGGCCTTTGGCATGGGCCCATCTACTTCCTGGGTGTCCCCACCAGTGGAACCCTTGCTGGACCTTATCACCACACAGTTCATGGGAGTCTGACACCATAGAGCCCATCCCCAAATGCCCTGACAACATTTTATCTCCCCCTTCCGACACGCAACCTTGGTCTAAAGGAGCCCCAGTTGATGCTATGTTGGTTGCAGCGGCCACCAAGAAGGAACTAGCACAGAAGAGTTCCTCAGTCCACCCTCCAGACAAGGAGTCCAGGTCGGTGGATAGGTTTAGGAAGCGCATCTGTTCCTCTGCAACCTTTTCAATCCATGCGCTGAACTATTTGGCACATGTGATCCGGCTTCAGCGAGACCTTGCTTCGGAATTTGCTGAGTCACCCCCAGAGTCTTTATCGCCGCAGGACAAACAGTTGTTCTCTGCGAAAATGTCTACTCTGAAGTCAGTCCCAAACACGTCTATGCGGCTCCTTTCCCATGCCAAGGAAGGAGCAGCTAGGGCTGCTGGAACAGGCATAGCCATGAGGCGTCATGCCTGGCTCAGGTTATGTCACTTTGCGGACCCTTTCAAGGTATCATTTATCAACGCTACCTACGATGGTTCTTCCTTTTTTGGGAAGGCAGTATGCAACATACCTGTCCAGAGTAAAAAGGACGGGAAGACTTTGTCTGCCATCGGGATCCACTTCTTTAACCCTCAGCAGTCCTTCTGTAGGGATCAAAGAGGGCAGAAGAAGATGTGGTTCTGAAAATCTCAGATGTTCTTCATCTCACATTGCTGCAGTCCTTACACTTGGGTAGTCCGCTGTCCTCGGTCGGCCCGAATATCAAAGTATAAGGCTGACGTCGGTCAAGGCGCATTTGACTGACATCAGGACGTCATGGTACAAATGCGCATGACCGACGTCATATCCTCAGTCTTTTTTGCCGCATGGTCCGATGCAGAAGCAGTATTGCAAGTGCCGGTTGGCGTTCTGAAATTTTTCGATTCCGGAGTTTCAGACCGAGTCAAAGTTGGCTAAGTACCCCGTTGGGGAATATTTTGTTTTTTTCTTGCCTCAGTGGTTTAACGGATGTCAGAAAAAGTGAATAACTGTATTTCTTGTGGGAAACAGATACCGCATAGAGATTATCATACTTTGTGTATTCCTTGTTTAAGGCCTGAGCACGATGTTGTTGGGTGTCGCTCTTGTGCTAGATTCAATAAGCGCACTATAAAGAGGAGATTAGATTGTGCCAGGTTAGTCTTGAGCGGTGCAATTATAAAATGCCATCGGATGCTCCGGCCGCTTCTTGAAGAAGCGCAAGGACAAAGCAGTTAAGCCTAGGCTAGAAGAACCGTCCGTGCACGCCGGTTCTTTAGAGGTGTCGGTGGAGCCGGTGGTTCCGCCGGAGGTTTCTTTGGGATCCCAGGGAGAGACTTTGCTATTGCAGGATGTGGCCTCTCAGGAGGCAGGTCAGGGTGATGGGGCTTCTCAGGTTACTATACTCCCCTCCCTGCCTAGGGTGGTTAGGTCCTCTCCTTCTGTTTCCAAGGCTTTTCCCAGAGGCAGGCCAGGTTTAGCTTCAGTTGGTGTCTCCCCTAGTTCTTCAGGAACTGTGCCTAAGAAGCATATGCTTAAAATGGCAGAAGATTTGATTACTTTGATTAGGGGTTCTTTGCCCCCTCCTGATAAGAGACCTAGGGTGGAGCCTGAGCTAGGGAGTTTTGAGCAGGCTTCGGATGTTTCAGAGTCTTCGGCTGAAGACTTGCAGGAGTACTCTCCTTATTCTGATTCTGATGTGGATGATTCTACTCCTTCTGCTTCTCCTCCTGAGGATTTTTCTTTTCAGAAACTCTTCATTCCATGTGGGAGCATTTTAAGTGGGAAGGTCAGGACTTCTCTGATTCCAGGAAAAGGCTTAGGGAATTTTTGTTTTACCCCAGCATAGGCCTTTGGCTATACCTCCTGTTTTGGATGTAGTGGAAGATGTTTTTACAGAGGCTTCTCTTAATCCTGATTCTTTGCCTCCTGCTCCTGTTAAACCGGATAGGTATTACAGGGTGCCTGAAGCTCATAAGTATCTTTTAAGAGTCCTAGGGCAGACCCAGAAACTGTTAGCCAGGGGCCTAAAGGTGTTAAGGCTTCTGTTGTCAAGAATCCGGTTCCTGCAGATAGAGGCCAGGGCCTTGGATAGATGGGGAAAGAAAGTTTATACTTCTTCCACTCTAGCTATGAGGGCTTTGAATTGCCAGTTTCACATGTTGAAATACCAAAACTATCTCCTTTCACAATTGAAGTCTAAGGTTGATGCTCTGGCGGAAGGTATTGATTGTAAAGAGTTACAAGATTTAGTACATGTTTCTGAACAGGTGGGTAAGCATTCTTTGCAATGTGGTTTTGATGCTGTACAGGCCTCGTCTAGGGTGGCTGCCACTGGGTCAGTTCTTCGCAGGCACGCCTGGCTGAGGGATCAAAATTTATCTGACCATGTTAAAACAAGGATTTTAGATGCTCCTTTACAATCTGATGTGTTGTTTGGTTCTCCTGTTGAGGCAGTTTTAAAGAAAATGGAAGACAAGGCTAAGTCTATGCAGACTGTTAAAGATTTTTTGCAGGTTCAGCCTCCAAAGTTTAGTAGAAATTGGCCTACTAAGGGGTGGACGTATCCTTCTTATGATTCCTAGTCTAGGGGTAGATCTAGACATGGTAGGGGCAGAGCTCAGGGCTCTTTCAGGCCTAGAACAGGGAGATGTTCTTCATTCCACATTGCTGCAGTCCTAACCATTGGGTAGTCCGCTGTCCCAGTCGGCCCGAATACCAAAGTATATGGCTGACGTCGGTCATGGCGCATTAGACTGACGTCAGTACGTCAGGGTACTAATGCGCATGACCGACGTCATATCCTCAGTCTTTTTTGCCGCATGGTCCGATGCAGAAGCAGTTTTGCGAGTGCAGGTTGGCGTTCTGAAATTTTCTGAAGTCGGAGTTTCAGACCGAATCAAAGTTGGCTAAGTACCCGTTGGGAATATTTTGTTTTTCTTGCCTCAGTATTTAACCGGATGTCAGAAAAAGTGAATAACTGTATTTCTTGTGGGAAACAGATACCTCATAGGGATTACCATACCTTGTGTATACCTTGTTTAGGGCCTGAGCACGACGTTGTTGGATGCCGCTCTTGTGCTAGATTTAACAAACGCACTATTAAGAGAAGGTTAGACTGTGCCAGGTTAGTTTTTGGGAAGCGTTGTAATTATAAAATGCCGTCGGATGCTCCGACGCCCGCTTCGTCCAAAAGCGCAAGGACAAAGCAGCAAAGCCTAGGGTGGAAGAACCGGCAGTCCCGGACGTCGGTTCTTTAGAAGGCTCTGTGGAGCCGGAGGTTTTACCAGGAGTTTCTTTAGAGTCTCAGAGAGAGACTTTACTGTTACAGGATGTGTCCTCTCAGGAGGTAGGCCAGGCTGAAGGGGCTTCTCAGGTGGCTGTTCTTCCCTCTCTTGCTAAGGTGGTTAGAGCCTCCCCTTCTGTTTCCAAGGCTTCTTTGAGAGGCAGGCCAGGTTTAACTTCAGTGGGGGTTTCTCCTAGCTCTTCAGGATCTTTGCCTAAGAAACATATGCTTAAAATGGCAGAGGATTTGATTACTATGATTAGAGGCTCTATGCCCCCTCCTGATAAGAGGCCCAGGGTGGAGCCTGAGTTTGAGAGTTTTGAGCAGTGTTCGGAGGCTTCTGAGTCTTCGGCTGAAGACTTGCAGGAGTTTCCTCCTTATTCTGATTCTGATGTGGATGACTCTACTCCGTCAGCTTCTCCTCCTGAGGATTTTTCATTTTCAGAGACTCTGCATTCCATGAGGGAGCATTTTAAATGGGAAGGCCAAGATTTCTCTGATTCCAGGAAGAGGCTTAGGGAATTCTTGTTTTTACCCCAGCATAGGCCTTTAGCTATACCTCCTGTTCTGAATGTGGTGGAAGATGTTTTTGCAGAGGCTTCCCTAAATCCTGATTCTTTGCCTCCTGCCCCAGTTAAACCTGATAGGTACTATAGGGTGCCTGAAGCTCACAAGTATCTTTTAAGAGTCCTAGGGCAGACCCGAAACTGTCTCTCAGGGGCCTAAAGGTGTTAAGGCTTCTGTTGTTAAAAATCCTGTTCCTCCTGATAAAGAGGCAAGGGCTTTGGATAGATGGGGAAAGAAAGTGTATACTTCCTCCACTTTAGCCATGAGGGCGTTGAATTGCCAGTTTCACATGTTAAAATATCAAAATTATCTCCTTTCACAATTGAAGTCTAAGGTGGATGCTCTGGCGGAAGTTATTGAGTGTAAAGAGTTGCAGGATTTAGTTCATGTGTCTGAACAGGTGGGTAAGCATTCACTGCAATGTGGTTTTGATGCTGTGCAGGCCTCCTCGAGGGTGGCTGCCACTGGTTCTGTTCTTCGTAGGCACGCCTGGTTGAGGGATCAGAATTTAGCTGAGCATGTTAAGACAAGGATTTTGGATGCTCCTTTACAGTCTGACGTGTTGTTTGGTTCGCCTGTGGAAGCAGTTTTAAAGAAAATGGAGGACAAGGCTAAGTCTATGCAAACTGTTAAAGATTTTTTGCAGGTGCAGCCTCCGAAGTTTAGTAGAAATTGGCCTACTAAGGGATGGACATATCCTGCTTATGATTCCCAGTCTAGGGGTAGGTCTAGACGTGGTAGGGGCAGAGCTCAAGGTTCTTTTAGGCCTAGAACAGGGAGTTCACCTGCTCAGATTTCTGGTGAGGGCAGGGGTCAGTCCTTTCAGAACAGACCCAATGACCTGCCTTTTCAGCTGCCAGTACATTCTCATCTGGCAGCACCTTTGGGAGGAAGGCTGGCTCTTTTCAAAGAAAATTGGGATTTAATTACCCAAGACAGATGGGTTTTGGATATCATTCACCACGGTTACAGGTTTTATTTCCATACCGTGCCTCCTTTCAAAGGCATGCCAGACATTCCTCCTCTACAAAGAAAAGAGGCTCACAAGCAAATTTCTCTGTTACTCCAAATAGGGGCCATTCAGCCAGTCCCTGTGCCAGAAAGGGGCCTAGGATTTTATTCTCGCCTGTTCCTAGTACCAAAGAAGGGGGACACGTGGAGACCAATTTTGGATTTATCTATCCTCAACACTTATCTGGACATTCCCAAGTTCAAAATGTTGGCGTTACAACAGCTTTTACCTCTGCTGGGCAAAGATCACTGGATGGTAACTTTAGATCTCAAGGAGGCTTACCTTCATGTGCCTATCAGACTGAGTTGCAGGAAGTATCTACGTTCGAGCTGGAAATTCCCATTATCAGTTCTCTGCATTGCCCTTTGGCTTATCTACTGCCCAGAGTATTCACAAAGGTTCTGGCTCCAGTGATAGCTTACTTCAGGCTAAAAGGAATTCAAATCTATCCTTACTTGGACGACTGCCTGATTCTGGCTCAAGAAAAGGAAGACCTTTACAGCATTTGGAATATGTGATAGCAGTGCTAAGATGCCTAGGGTATTCTGTGAGCGAAATAAAGTCCAGTCTAGTACCCTCTCAAGACATGTGCTTTCTGGGTGTGAGACTGAATACAGCAGCCCAGATGGCCTTTTTAACCCAGGACAAACAAAAGAATCTTTCCATTTACTTCCATCAACTATCTCTTCAGTCCGGGCTGACTGCAAGGACAGTCCTTCAAGCCTTAGGGTTCATGGCATCTTGTATTCTGGTGCTTCCCAATGCCAAACTGCATATGAGGAAGCTGCAATGGTATCTCAAAATGTATGGACACAGCACTGCCAGGATTTGGACACTGTCATTCAAATAATACCTTGCATTCAACAGGAATTTTTGTGGTGGGCTCAGGAATGTCACCTAAACAAGGGACTCTCTGTGACCCGGCCAGAGGCGAGTCAGATTCTAACGACAGATGCCTCAGACATTGCTTGGGAGCTCATCTAAATGGAAAGTGGATACAAGACAAGTGGCCTGCCAGACTACAGCATCTACATATCAACATGAAGGAGATGTTAGCAGTCCAGTTTGCATTAATGGCTTTCAAGGAGTTACTTCTTCCAGGGCAGGTGTTGATTCTAACAGACAACACAACTGTCATGTGGTACATCAACAAACAAGGGTGAACACATTCTTACCCGTTGTGCAGGCAAGCAATGATTTTATGGGAGACTACGCTCAGCTTGCAACTAACTCTTCAGGCAAGGTTTCTGCCGGGAGCACAGAACTCCTTAGCAGATGTGTTAAGCAGACAAATCATGGATCCCCACAGTGGAAACTGGATCTTCATGTATTTCGAAATTGACAGTGTCATGGGGAACTCCAGACATAGATCTGTTCGCTTCTCCACTAAACCACCAGCTGCCAAAGTTTTGCACAAAGAGGTTTCATCACACAGCTTGGAAAGTGGATGCTCTTTCTTTCAGTTGGAAAAATCTTCATGTGTATGCCTTTCCACCTCTGCCTCTTCTCCCAAAGGTGCTCCTAAAGGTCAGACAAGACAAGCCAAGGATGATTTTAATAGCTCCAGATTGGCCTCGGCAACACTGGTACCCATTACTGAGGAGTCTGGTAAGGAAGCCTCCATGGCCTTTACCTTTGATTCCACACCTGTTGTCTCAGAGGGACAGTCACCTGCTCAATGTCAAGCTTCACTCTCTTCATCTAACAGCCTGGCATATTCTGTTTTGAAACACAGCAGGTCTCAACTTCCTCAACAAGTTTTAAATGTGATTATGGAAGCCAGAAGACCTAGTACAAGGAAAGTGTACAGAAAAATGGAAGAGATTTTTATTTTGGAGTGCAGCAAAGAATTTGGAGATTTCTGAGCCTAATTTGAGTGTGGCTCTTCAATATCTTACTGAGTTATTGGACAAAGGTTTGTCTTTCTCTTCCATTAAGATTCATGCTGCAGCAATTTCAGCTCACTATGATTGTGACCCACCATTGTTTTCGCATCCTTTGTTCAAGCAATTTCTTAGAGGGCAAAGAATATAAGACCCCGTAGAGCTCCTACTCCTGCTTGGGATCTCAATTTTGTGTTGGAGAAACTTACTCTACAACCTTTTGAGCCTGCGGCTAATGCTGAATTGAAATACTTGTCATGGAAGACTGCTTTTTGTTGGCCATTACTTCTGCAAGAAGGGTTTCTGAATTGCAGGCCCTTATGGCGGTAGAGCCTTTTTGATTTTCCATAAGGATAGGGTATCATTACGTACTAATCCTTCCTTTATGCCTAAGGTGGTTTCTAGTGTGGCTTTAAACCAAACTATTCATTTGCCTACTTTCTATGCAGATCCCCAAAATAAGGGGAAAAGATTTTGCACACTTTAGATGTACACAGGCAGTTGCGTTATTATTTAAGCAGGACTAAGGATTTTAGGCAGTCTCAGCAGTTGTTTGTTTCTTTTGCTTTGAGTTCTCAGGGCAAGCCTGTGTCAAAACAAACTATTTCTAAGTGGATTGGGTTTTGCATTGCATTTTGTTATTCCCATCATGGCAAGGAGATTCCAGCTGGGATTAGGCCTCATTCCACTAGGGCTACTGCCACTTCAACAGCATTTCTAAGGAGGGTGGCAACTAAGGATATTTTGGAGGCAGCTACTTGGTGTTCAGTGCATACTTTCTCTAAGCATTATCACCTTCCTCTCTACTCTAAATCTAGGGCTGGTTTTGCCACAGCTATTTTGCAAGGCATGTTGACAGCTCCTGCTTCCTTATGATTTGCCAGCCTCCCTTACCTCTGCTTTGGGATTCTACCCAATGGTTAGGACTGCAGCAATGTGGAATGAAGAACATAGTACAGTTTTGTACCTACCATAAATGTAGATGTTCGAGGATCCACATTGCTGCAGTCAATTTACCCTCCCTCCTTCCCTCTGTGTTTAGGGGTGGTTGTGTAGGTGAGGTTATACTCTTGTAATTTTGTATATATTGTACATATTTTTGGTGCAGGAATGTTTGGTGTTTTTGGTTTTGGCCTTGTCTTTTTAGGGTCTTCTGACATCTGGGGCAAGAAAAGACTGAGGATATGACGTCGGTCATGCGCATTAGTACCCTGACGTACTGACGTCAGTCTAATGCGCCTTGACCGACGTCAGCCATATACTTTGGTATTCGGGCCGACTGGGACAGCGGACTACCCAATGGTTAGGACTGCAGCAATGTGGATCCTCGAACATCTACATTTATGGTAGGTACAAAACTGTACTTTCTCCTGCACAGTCTTCAGGTGAGGGCAGGGGTCAGTCCTTTCGTAAACAGACCCAATGACCTACCTTTTCAGCTGCCAGAGCCTTCTCGTCTGGCAGCACCTTTGGGAGGAAGGTTGGCACTTTTCAAAGAAAATTGGAGTTTAATTACCCAAGACAGATGGGTATTGGATATCATACACCACGGTTACAGGTTTTATTTCCATACCTTGCCTCCTTTCAGAGGCATGCCAGACGTTCCTCCTCAACAAAGAATAGAGGCTCACAAGCAAATTTCTCTGTTACTCCAACTAGGGGCCATACAGCCGGTTCCTATGCCAGAAGTGGGCCTAGGATTTTATTCTCGCCTGTTCCTAGTACCAAAGAAGGGGAACACGTGGAGACCAATTTTGGATTTATCTGTCCTCAACACTTATCTGGACATTCCCAAGTTCAAAATGTTGACGTTACAACAGCTTTTACCTCTGCTGGGCAAAGATCATTGGATGGTAACTTTGGATCTCAAGGAGGCTTACCTTCATGTTCCTATCAGACTAAGTTGCAGGAAGTATCTGGGTTTCGGGCTTGGGACTTCTCACTATCAGTTCTCTGCATTGCCCTTTGGCTTATCTACTGCCCAGAGTGTTCACGAAAGTTCTGGCTCCAGTGATAGCTTTCTTCAGGCTAAAAGGAATACAGATCTATCCTTATTTGGACGATTGCCTGATTCTGGCTCAAGGAAGGGAAGAGCTTCTTCATCATTTGGAATATGTGATAGCAGTGCTAAGATGCCTGGGGTATTCTGTGAGCGAAATAAAGTCCAGTCTAGTACCCTCTCAGGAAATGTGCTTTCTGGGTGTAAGACTGAATACAGCATCCCAGATGGCCTTTTTGACCCCGGACAAACAAAAGAATCTTTCCCTTTACTTCCATCAACTATCTCATCAGTCCGGGCTGACTGCAAGGACAGTCCTTCAAGCCTTAGGGTTCATGGCATCTTGTATTCTGGTGCTTCCCAATGCCAAACTGCATATGAGGAAGCTGCAATGGTATCTCAATGTATGGACACAGCACTGCCAGGATCTGGACACTGTCATTCAAATAATACCTTGCATTCAAAAGGAATTTTTGTGGTGGGCTCAGGAATGTCACCTAAACAAGGGACTCTCTGTGACCCGGCTAGAGGCGAGTCAGATTTTAACGACAGATGCCTCAGACAAAGCTTGGGGAGCTCATCTAAATGGAAAGTGGATACAAGACAAGTGGCCTGCCAGACTTCAACATCTACATATCAACCTGAAGGAGATGTTAGCAGTCCAGTTTGCATTAATAGCTTTCAAGGATTTACTTCTTCCAGGGCAGGTGTTGATTCTAACAGACAACACAACTGTCATGTGGTACATCAACAAGCAAGGGGGAACACATTCTTATCCTCTATGCAGGCAAGCAATGATTTTGTGGGAGACTGCTCTCAGTTTACAGCTCAATCTTCAGGCAAGGTTTCTGCGGGAGCACAGAACTCCTTAGCAGATGTGTTGAGCAGAAGAATTATGGATCCCCACAGTGGAAATTGGATCCTCATGTATTTCAGAAATTGACAGTGTCATGGGGAACTCCAGACATAGATCTGTTCGCTTCTCCACTAAACCATCAGCTGCCAAAGTTTTGCACAAAAGGTTTCATCCCACAGCTTGGAAAGTGGATGCTCTTTCTTTCAATTGGAGCAATCTTCATGTGTATGCCTTTCCACCTCTGCCTCTCCTCCCAAAGGTACTTCTAAAGGTCAGACAGGACAAGCCAAGGATGATTTTAATAGCTCCAGATTGGCCTCGACAGCACTGGTACCCATTACTGAGAAGTCTGGTACGGAAGCCTCCATGGCCTTTGCCTTGATTCCACACCTGTTGTCCCAGGAGGACAGTCATTTGCTCAATGTCAAACTTCACTCTCTTCACCTAACAGCCTGGCATATTCTGTTTTGAACCATAGAGGGTCTCAACTTCCACAACAAGTTTTGAATGTGATTTTGGAAGCTAGAAGGCCTAGTACAAGGAAAGTGTACGCAGATAAATGGAAGAGATTTTTATTTTGGAGTGCAGCAAAGGATTTTGATGTTTCTGAGCCTAATTTAAGTGTGGCTCTTCAATATCTTACTGAGTTACTGGGCAAAGGTTTGTCCTTCTCTTCTATTAAGGTTCATGCTGCAGCAATTTCAGCTCACTATGACTGTGACCCACCATTGTTTTCTCATCCTTTGTTCAAGCAATTTCTTAGAGGGGCAAAGAATATAAGAGTAGAGCTCCTACTCCTGCTTGGGATCTCAATTTTGTGTTGGAGAAACTCACTCTACAACCTTTTGAGCCTGCTGCTACTACTGAGTTGAAATATTTATCATGGAAGACTGCCTTTTTGTTGGCCATTACCTCTGCAAGAAGGGTTTCTGAATTACAGGCCCTTATGGCGGTTGAGCCTTTCTTAATTTTCCATAAGGATAGGGTATCTTTACACTAATCCTTCCTTTATGCCTAAAGTGGTTTCTAGTGTGGCTTTAAACCAAACTATTCATTTGCCTACTTTTTATGCAAATCCCCAAAATAAAGGGGAAAAGATTTTGCACACTTTAGATGTACACAGGCAGTTGCGATATTATTTGGACAGAACTAAAGGGTTCAGGCAGTCTCAGCAGTTATTTGTTTCTTTTGCTTTGAGTTCTCAGGGCAAGCCTGTGTCAAAACAAACTATTTCTAAGTGGATTGGGTTTTGCATTGCTTTCTGTTATTCCCATCATGGCAAGGAGATTCCAGCTGGGATTAGGCCTCATTCCACTAGGGCTACTGCCACTTGACAGCTTTTGAGGGGTGGCAACCAAGGATATTCTGGAGGCAGCTACTTGGAGTTCAGTGCATACTTTCTCTAGGCATTATCACCTACCACTTTACTCTAAATCCAGGGCTGGTTTTGCCACTGCTGTTTTGCAGGGCATTTTGGCAGCTCCTGCTTCCTTATAGTTTGGCCATCCTCCCTTACCTCTGCTTTGGGATTCTACCCAAGTGTAAGGACTGCAGCAATGTGAGATGAAGAACATAGTACAGTTTTGTACCTACCATAAATGTAGATGTTCAAGATCCACATTGCTGCAGTCCAATTTCCTCCCTCCTTCCCTCTGTAGTTAGAGGTGGTTGTGTGGGTTGGGTTGTAAATATTGTGTATATTGTATATATTGTACATATAATTAGTGCAAGGGTGGTTGGTTGTTTTGCTGTCTTTTGGTTTTGACCTTTATTTTTAGGGTCTTCTGACATCTGGGGCAAGAAAAGACTGAGGATATGACGTCGGTCATGCGCATATGTACCCTGACGTCCTGATGTCAGTCAAATGCGCCTTGACCGACGTCAGCCTTATACTTTGATATTCGGGCCGACCGAGGACAGCGGACTACCCAAGTGTAAGGACTGCAGCAATGTGGATCTTCGAACATCTACATTTATGGTAGGTACAAAACTGTACTTTTTCCCCGGATTCTCAGGTAGAGGGGGACAGGATCGACGCCTACCCAGAGGTAGAGGGGGTCCCAGGAATTTTGGGTTTAGAGAACCATTTTCTGATAGACCCGGTCAGCAGCCCTGAGGGGTTGCCCGATTGTCCTACTCTGGAGGCAATTGTGGGAAGATTGTCCTTACACCCTGCGGTATGGGAGTCCATTATGACAGATCGCTGGGTGTTACAGATAATATCCAGAGGTTACACTATTCCATTTGTTGCCTCTCCAAATATTCCAGAACACCTCCCAGATGTTCCACCCACTCACAGGGAGGCCGCAGCACTAGAGGTTTCAAAGCTGCTTCTCAAATGAGCCATCGAACAGGCCCCTCCCCCCCGATCAGGCATCTACTCAAGGTTCTTTTTGGTGCTAAAAAAGACGGGGGACCTCAGGCCCATTCTAGACCTGTCAGCATTGAACCTGTCTGTAGCCAAACAGAAATTCTGGATGGTCACCCTACAGTCTATGCTATCTTATCTTTGAGAATGCGACTGGATGTGCTCGTTAGACCTCCAGGATACTTACTAACACATCAAAATACACAAACTCCAGGAGGTTTCTGTGCTTCTGGCTGAGAGCCAGTCATTTTCACTTCAGAGCCCTACCCTTCGGTCTCACCACAGCCCCCAGGGTGTTCACCAAGGTAATGGCAGTTGTAGAGGCTCACCTGAGGCTTCAGGGTATTCAGGTGATGATCATAGTGTTTCACTGTTGTAGTCATTACTGTTGGGGTTATCCTGCTCGCAGGCTACCCTCAGTCGGACAGAATTCCAAAGTCTAGGCCCGGCGTCAGCTGCTGTCACCTCTTCCCTGACGTCAGAGCGCCAGGGGTATAAAAGATGCAGCCGACGCCATTTTCTTAAGTCTTTCTTGCCGCGCGGTGCCCGTAGCAAAAGCAGTTTGCAAGTGCCGGTCGGCAGACTCCTGAGATTTTCAAATCTGAATTTCAGAACCAAAGTCTTCATTAAAGCGAAGTACCCCATTGGGGGAAACTTTTTTCTTGCTCCAGGCCGATGTCAGAAAAAGTTAACAATTGTATTTCTTGTGGGAAGCAAATACCTCATAAGGATTTTCACTCTTACTGTATTCCTTGCCTAGGCCCTGATCACAACATTGCTAGCTGTCGCTTTTGTGCTAGATTTAACCAACGCACTATCAAGCGTCAGTTAGATTTTGCATTTCATTACTTTGGCCAAAGATTTAATTATATAATGCCGTCAGACCAGCCGACAACCAGAGTTTACAAAAAATGCAAGGAAAAGGACAAGGATAGGCATCTGAGGTCCAAAACCGATGATGAAGCCTCTACTAGGCCAGTCGCTGGTTCTCAGTGAGGTGCTTTCGCAGCCCCTGACACCCGCTACCGACTCCCACATGGAGCTGACTGGGCCTCTGGATACTCAAGGTATTGGACACTCGGAAATCATTCCCTCAGATGAGTCCAGAGCCGCTGAGCAGGCATCGGCTTCTGAGGGTGTCTTCAGACCTACACAACTATATATTAAGCCATCCTCAGCTTCAAAGACTAAAGCAGCTCTAAAGACAAAGAAACAAGTACAACATTCTCGTACTCGGACTTCCATGCCTAAAAAACAGATGCTCAAAATGGCCGAAGACCTAATTACTTTGATCAGGTGCTCCCATCCCCCTCCTGAAAGAGGCCTAGGCAAGAGACAGTATGATTCTTCTGATCAGGTATCTATTTCCTCTGATTCCTCTTCTGAACAGGATTCCTCCATACTTCCCTAAGAGGATTCTGATGCTGAAGAATCCATTCCTTCAGCCTTTTCCTCCTGAGGATTATTCTTTTGGGAAAACCCTGCATAGTATGAGGGAGCATTTCCACTGGGAGAGGCAAGATTATTCTAAATCTAAGAAAAGGCTCAGATAATTACTGCTTCTTGCTCAGCACAGACCCCTTGCTATTCCACCTGTTCTAGACATTGTAGATGATGTATTTTCAGAGTCCGGACTGTCCCCTGACTCTTTACCCCCTGCACATGCTAAGCCAGACAGGTACTACAGGGTCCCAGATTCTCATAAATTCCTATATAAAAACCCCGCTGCTGACCCAGAAACTATATCTCAGGGTCCCAAGGGGGTTAAAGCTTCCACTGCAAAAAACTCTGTCCCCTCTGATAGGGATTCTAGGGCTCTAGACAGATGGTGGAAAAAAGTCTACACTTCTGCTACCCTGGCTGTAAGGGCTTTAAATTGTCAGTTTCATGTGCTTAAATATCAACAATATTTAATGTCACTGCTTAAACAGAAAATGTTGACAAATACTGAATGTTGAGAGAACAAGGAATTGCAGGATTTATTGCATGCAACTGAACAAGTGGGAAAGCATACTTTGCAGTGTGGATGTTCATCGTGCATACAGCTGCAGTCATCACACTTGGGATTATCTGCCGTCAGGCGGGTCTTCGGTCGGCCGAATTCCAAAGTCTAGGTCCAGCGTCAGTTGTCGTCGCTTCTTCCCTGACGTCAGTGTGGCAGGGGTATAAAAGAGGCAGCCAACGCCATTTTCTTCAGTCATTCTTGCTGAGCGGTGCCCGAAGCAGAAGCAGTTCGCAAGTGCCGGTCCGCCAGCTCCTGAGATTTACGAATAGTATTTCAGCCAAAGTCTTCTTTAAAGCTAAGTACCCCATTGGGGAAACTTTTCTTGCCTCAGACCGATGTCAGACAAAGTTAATAATTGCATTTCTTGTGGGAAGCAAATACCGCATAAGGATTTTCACTCTTACTGTATACCTTGCTTAGGGCCAGACCACGACATCTCGGCCTGCCGTTTTTGTGCTAGGTTTAACAAGCGCACTATTAAGCGCCGGACAGAGTTAGACCCTTCATTATTTTGGCAAAAAAATTAATTATATCATGTCGTCGGATGCACCGACGCCAGTTTTAGGCAAAAAACGCAAGGATAAGGACAGATATCCGAGGCCTGCACCGAGTACTGAGATCACGCTTAGGCCGACTACCGGTTCCTCAGCGAGGCGCCTACGCAGCCCCTGACTACCGATGAAACTACTTTACCGGCGACTTCATTACCCAAAGTCGCAGGATCCTCGTTCTCCATTCCCTCTGCAGATACCGACGCCACTTTTGGCGGGGAAACCGAAAATTTAGCGAGGTCTGCCATTTCTGAAGGTGTTTTCAGGCCTACCACCTCCTCTATTAAATTGTACACTAAATCTAAAGCTGCAATGAAAATTAAAAAACAGGGTCCTCAGACCCCCTCTCAAGGCCCCATGCCTATGAAACAGATGCTTAAAATGGCTGAGGATTTGATTACTCTCATCAGGGGTTGTCAACCCCCCTCAGACAAAAGACCCAGGTTGGAGGAAGACAACCCTTCCTCAGACCAGGCTTCTATTACCTCAGACCATTCTGAGGACCAGGATTACGCCTATTCCCCATTTGAAGACTCTGATGCTGAGGAGTCTATTCCCTCGCCCCCCCCCCCCCCCCTGAGGACTACTCTTTTGGGGAAACCCTGCATACATTGAGAGAGCACTTCCACTGGGAAGGCCAAGATTACTCAGATTCCAAGAAAAGGCTCAGGGAATTTCTACTCCTTCCCCAGCATAGGCCCCTAGCTATTCCTCCTGTCTTAGATATTTTGGATGATGTGTACGCAGAAGCCAGTCTTAATCCAGACTCATTACCTCCAGCCCCTGTTAAACCAGACAGATATTATCAGGTTCCTGATTCTCACCAGTTCCTTTATAAAAGCCATACTGCTGACCCAGAAACAATTTCACAGGGTCCCAAGGGGATTAAGGCCTCTACTGCTAAAAACCCTTTACCTTCAGAGAGAGATTCCAGAGCATTAGAAAGGTGGGGGAAAAAGGTGTATACATCAGCCACTTTAACCATGAGGGCATTAAACTGTCAATTTCATATGTTAAAATACCAACAGTTCTTGCTATCTCAGCTGAAAAGCAAAATGACGCAAACAGAACAACCAGACTTGAAAGAGTTGCAGGATTTGTTGCATGAAGGAGAACAAGTGGGGAAATGTACTTTGCAGTGTGGTTTTGATGCTTTAGAGGCCTCATGTAGAGCTGCTATCACGGGGTCTGTCATACGTAGACATGCTTGGCTCAAAGAGCAAACTTTACCAGATCATGTCAAAGCAAAGTTATTAGATGCACCACTACAAAAAGATGTATTGTTCGGTGTTAAAGCTGAGGAGGTACTAAAGAAAATGGAGGAAAAAGCGAAATCTATGCAAACAGTTAAAGATTTCTTGCAGGTGCAGCCTCCATGCTTCAGCAGAAACTGGCCTTCAAAAAATTGGTCCTTTCCAACCACAGACAGACCCCAAAGGGACAGATACAGATGCCCAAGGGGTAGAGGACAACCTCGAGGATCTTACAGAGCTAGACAGTGGCAAACACCAGCCCCAAGAGGTGGAGAAGATAGACCACAGTCATTTAGTAAACAGATGCAATGACTTTTCCCCTATGCCTGCCAAGCAAAGCTATAATGGCAGCACCTTTGGGCGGAAAACTGGCCTTATTTTCAAATAACTGGCACATTGTTACAAAAGACAAATGGATTCTGGATATTATAGACAGAGGCTACAGGTTCCACTTTCACACCCTTCCAAAAATGAGAGGCATGCCAAACCTGCCACAAAATCAATGGGCAGAGGCACAAAGGCAAATTACAGCTCTCATGGATGTGACAGCAATTCAAGGTACCTGCAAAAGAACAAGGTCAAGGTTTTTATTCAAGGCTATTTCTGGTACCAAGGAAGGACAAAGACTGGAGACCCATCTTAGACCTATCTATTCTAAACACGTATCTAGAGGTACCAAAATTCAAGATGCTCACATTACAGCAGCTTCTTCCCATGCTGGGCAAGGAGTCTTGGCTGGTAATGTTGGACCTCAAGGAGGCATACCTGCATGTCCCTATCAGACAAGATTGCAGAAGATACTTCAGATTTGTTGCAGGTTCAACCCATTACCAATTCTGTGCATTGCCTCTTGGCTTATCTACTGCGCCCAGAGTGTTTACGAAATGCCTGACATCAGTAATTGCCTTCTGCAGACAACGAGGAATCCAAATCTACCCATATCTGGACGACTGCCTGATCCAAGCAGACAGCAAGGACATTCTATTGCAACATCTGGCATTTGTAATAAAATGCTAAACTGCCTGGGGTACACGGTGAACAAAAAGAAATCAAAACTAATACCTTCTCAACAGATCATTTTCCTGGGTGCCAGCTTAAACACGACGACCCAGATGGCCTACCTCACGCCAGACAAACAAGGGCAACTGTCTCAATACTTCAACAGAATGGCAACTTTAACCAGGCTAACTGCAAGGAAAATCCTGCAGGCTCTGGGGTTCATGGCATCTTGTATCCTACTCATAACATTTGCAAAGTTGCATATGAGGAAACTACAATGGTACCTAAAAAACTTATGGTCTCAACACAGCCACAGCTTGGAAACAATTATACCACTCATTCCATGCCTTCAAAAGGAATTTTTGTGGTGGGCTCAAGCATGCCAAAGAAACACGGGTCTTCCTTTCTGCTTACCACAAGCAACTCAAATCATCACAACAGACGCCTCAGACTACACCTGGGGAGCACACATGGCAGGTCAGTGTATTCAGGGAAAATGGTCCCAAAAAGAGATGCACCTACACATCAACCAAAAGGAGATGCTAGCCATGCAAAATGCTCTTATGACCTTCAAAGACCTACTGCATCCAGGCCAGCTATTAATAAGGACAGACAACACCGCAGCCATGTGGTACATAAACAGGGGGGAACGCATTCATACTCCCTGTGCAGACAAGCCATGACCCTGTGGAACACAGCACTGGAATTACAAATTCAACTACAGGCACAGTTCCTGCCAGGGAAGGAAGACACACTGGCAGACAACCTGAGCAGAAATATGACAGACCCACACGAATGGAAGTTGCATCCTCAAGTCTTCTCAAAGATAACTCGGGCATGGGGACAGCCAGACATAGATCTATTTGCTACCCACAGAAATTACCAGTTGGAGAAATTCTGCTCAAGGACCTATCATCCACAGGCCTGGAAAGTGGACGCACTCTCTTTCAATTGGACAACATTGACAGTCTATGCCTTCCCGCCTCTACCTCTACTGGCCAAAGTCCTATTAAAATCCAGAGCAGAGAGGCCACAAATGATTCTCATTGCTCCAGACTGGCCACAACAGCACTAGTATCCTCTCCTAAAGAGCCTGTCACACTCACCACCATGGATCCTTCCACGAGTTCCTCTTGTTTTGTCCCAGCACAATTACAAGACCCTTCACAGCCAGCTCAGAACTCTAAATCTAGCTGCATGGAGAATACCTTAATTTGCCAACAGACTCTCCTCTCCAAGGAGGTACAGGATGTCATCTTGGAGGCCAGGAGACCCTCTACTAGAAAAACCTACTCCGCCAAATGGAAACTATTTTGTTCCTGGAATCAAGCTAAGGGTCAGAATCCTTGGGTAAGAAATATACCTCAGATTTTACAGTACCTAGCTGAGATGTTAAACAGTGGCCTTTCCTTCTCTTCCATCAAGATCCACGCTTCAGCCATTTCAGCACAGTACAATACGGATCCTCCTTTATTCTCACATCCTCTTTTAAGGCAGCTCCTCAGAGGGGCAAAAAATATACAACCCCCACGGAAACCACCAGCTCCAGCTTGGACCTCGACTTCATATTGGAGAAGCTGACACTGCCTCCTTTTGAGCCGGCTGCTACAGCAGAGCTACAATACTTGTCATGGAAAGCAGCCTTCCTTCTGGCTATTACCTCAGCATGTAGGGTTTCAGAGCTACAGGCCCTCATGGCTGTACAACCATTCATCATTTTCCATCAGGACAGGGTTTCCTTACAAACCAACCCTACCTTCATGCCAAAGGTAGTATCCAGTGTGGCTTTGAATCAGACTATTCATTTACCTACCTTTTATCCAAATCCACAGAACAAAGGAGAGAGGCTTCTACATTCCTTGGACATTCACAGGCAACCGTATTACTTGGACAGAACAAAGTCATTCAGAAAATCTGAGCAGCTCTTTGTGTCCTATGCTACAGGTGCTCAAGGAAAGGCTATTTCCAAACAGGCTATTTCAAAATGGATAGCTCACTGCATACGCTATTGTTATTCATTTCATGGAAAATCAGTGCCTGTATACATCAGATCCCACTCCACCAGGGCTACAGCTACCTCAGCAGCTTTCCTCAGGGGGGTCCCTACCAAGGACATTTTGGAAGCAGCAACTTGGAGTTCAGTGCACACTTTCTCCAAGCACTACCACCTTACACTATACTCTAAATCTAGAGCGGGCTTTGCCACAGCAGTCTTGCAGGGCATTCTAGCCCCTCCTAATTCCGCTTAGTACCAGCCGCCCTTACTTAGCTTTGGGATTCTAGCCAAGTGTGATGACTGCAGCTGTATGCACGATGAACATAGTACAGTTTTGTACCTACCATAAATGTAGATGTTCGAGTGCGCATACAGCTGCAGTCCAGGTTACCCTCCCTCCATCCCCTCTTAGGACAGGGCTTATGCCAAACACCCTTATCATACAACCTATTTGGGGTATTCCTTTATGGTGTATTTGCTTGCAACTACTGTTTTGATTGATCTACTTATGTATGTTTGCATAACATCATGATGTTCATCGTGCATACAGCTGCAGTAATCACATATGGGTTCTCTGACGTCAGGCGGGTCCTCGGTCGGCCGAATTCCAAAGTCTAGGTCCGGCGTCGGTTGTTGTCGCTTTCTTTCCTGCCATCAGTGCGACAGGGGTATATAAGACACAGCCAACACCATATTCTCCAGTCTTTTTTGCCGTGCGGTGCCCGAAGCAGAAGCAGTTCGCAAGTGCCGGTCGGCCAGCTCCTGAATTTACAGAAAATTGGAAACCGAAGTCTTCTTTAAAGCTAAGTACCCCGTTGGGGAAACTTTTCTTGCCTCAGACCGATGTCAGACAAAGTTAACAATTGTATTTCTTGTGGGAAGCAAATACCGCATAAGGATTTCCATTCGCTCTGCATACCTTGTATAGGCCCAGACCACGACGTCTCGGGCTGTCGCTTTTGCGCTACTTTCAATAAACGCACTATTAAGCGTCGGGCGGAGTTCGCCTAACATTGTTTTGGTAAAGCCTTTGATTATAAAATGTCGTCGGAGACTCCGACTACCGTTTTGTCCAAAAAAATTAATGACAAGGACCGATACGCGAGGTCCGCGATCTCCACCGACACCACGCCAAAACCGGCTACACGTGGTCCGGTTCTCAGTGAGACGCCTATGCAGTCCCTGACTACCAACGACACTTCCTTGGCGGTGTCTTCTGTAACCGAGACCGCAGGTACCTTGGCCCTTACTCAGACTACAACCACCGAAGCCACTGTGAGTGTTCAGCCTCCTAATGTGGACAGGTCCACTTCCACCCAGGGTGTGTTTAGACCCTCATCTTCCTTTTCCATTAAGGCCTTTACTAAATCCAAATCAGCCATGCATCCCAAGAGGCCTGTTGCTCAGGGCCCATCCCCAGGCCCCATGCCTAAAAAGCAGATGCTTAAAATGGCTGAGGATTTAATTACTCTTATCAGGGGTTCCCAACCCCCTCCAGACAAGAGACCCAGAGTGGAGGAAGATTCTCCCTCTTCTGAACAGGGCTCCATTTTCTCAGAGCATTCTGATGTAGAGGAACACTCGTACTCCCCTTATGAAGATTCTGATGCAGAACAGTCCATTCCTTCTGTATCTCCCCCAGAGGACTTTTCTTTTGGAGAAACCTTGCACACCTTGAGGGAACATTTCCATTGGGAAGGCCAAGACTTTTCTGATTCCAAGAAAAGGCTTAGGGAATTTCTTTTGTTACCTCAACGCAGACCTCTGGCTATACCTCCTGTCTTGGACATACTTGATGATGTTTACTCGGAGGCTTGTCTTAATCCGGATTCCCTGCCTCCTGCTCCAGTCAAGCCTGATAGGTACTACAGAGTTCCTAACTCTCACCAATTTCTTTTCAAAAGCCATAATACTGACCCTGAAACCATTTCTCAAGTACCCAAGGGAATGAAGGCCTCTACTGCCAAGAATCCACTACCTTCCGAAAGAGAATCTAGATCCTTAGGTGGGGAAAAAAGGTATACACCTCGGCCACCCTAGCCATGAGGGCCTTAAATTGTCAGTTCCATATGCTTAAATATCAGCAGTTTCTGTTATCACAATTAAGAAATAAAATGTCTCAACCTGAACAACCAGATTTGAAGGAATTGCAGGATATGATGCATAGTGCAGAACAAGTAGGTAAACACACCTTACAATGTGGCTATGATGCCTTAGAGGCCTCAAGTATAGCTGCTGTTACAGGATCAGTCATTCGTAGACATGCCTGGCTTAGGGAACAAAGCTTGCCTGATCATGTTAAAGCTAAACTACTAGATGCTCCTTTACAAAAGGCTGTACTATTTGGTACTAATGCTGAGGAGATACTACGGAAAATGGAAGAAAAAGCTAAATCTATGCAAACTGTCAAGGCTTTTCTACAGGTACAACCACCTCGTTTTAGCAGAAATTGGCCTTCTAAAAACTGGTCCTTTCCAGCCACGGACAAGCCCCAAAGAGGTAGATACAGGCACACAAGGGGCAGAGGACAATCTCAATGATCATATAGAGGCAGACAGTGGCAAACTCCAGCACCAAGAGGTGGCGAAGACAGTGCACAACAATACAGAAACAAACCCAATGACTTCCTCCTTTTCATGCCAAACAAGTCTCAGCTGGCAGCTCCCTTGGGAGGAAAGCTGGCATTATTTACAAGAAATTGGCATACTATCACAACAGACAAATGGATCCTGGACATTATAAACAGAGGCTACAGATTTCATTTTCACACTCTTCCAAAAATGAGAGGCATGCCAAACCTGCCACACAATCAAAGGGCAGAGGCACAAATACAAATTTCAAAACTCATGGACATGAAAGCTATCCAAGAGGTACCTACTCATGAACAAGGTGAAGGTTTTTATTCCAGACTTTTTCTGGTACCAAGGAAAGGAACCGACTGGAGACCCATTTTGGACTTACCCGTCCTAAATACATTTCTACTCGTACCAAAATTCAAGATGCTCACATTACAGCAGCTTCTTCCCATGCTGGGCAAGGAGTTTTGGCTGGTAACATTGGACCTCAAGGAGGCATACCTGCATGTCCCAATCAGACAAAGCTGCAGAAGATGCCTCAGATTTCTTGCAGGTTCAATCCACTATCAATTCTCTGCATTGCCCTTTGGCTTATCTACTGCGCCCAGAGTATTCACGAAATGCCTGGCATCAGTAATTGCCTACTGCAGACTTCAAGGGATACAAATTTACCCTTATTTGGACGACTGCCTGATCCAAGCAAGCACATACTTCTGGAACATCTGGCTTATGCAACACGGTTACTGAATTCTCTGGGATATACAATCAACAAAGAGAAATCCAGGCTAACACCATCTCAGAAAATAACTTTCCTGGGTGCCAACTTGGACACAAACACCCAGATGGCCTACCTTACGCCAGAAAAACAGGGGCTACTAACTCAGTACTTCAGAATACTAGCAAAATGTACCAGGCTTACTGCAAGGAAAATCCTGCAGGCTCTGGGTTTCATGGCATCTTGCATTCTTTTAATCCCATGTGCAAAGTTGCATATGAAAAAACTTCAATGGTACCTAAAAAAAACTATGGTCTCAAAACAGCCACAATTTGGAAACAATAATACCAATAATTCCATGTTTGCAAAAGGAATTTCTATGGTGGGCCCAAGCATGTCAAACAAATACAGGTATCCCATTCTGCAAGCCTCAAGCAAATCAAGTCATCACAACAGACGCCTCAGATTACGCCTGGGGGGCGCAAATGACAGGCAGGTGCATTCAGGGCAAATGGTCCCAAAAGGAAAAGCACCTTCACATCAATCAAAAAGAAATGCTAGCAGTGATAAATGCAATTACAGCATTCAAGGACTTCCTGCATCCAGGACAATTATTGATAAGAACAGACAACACCACAGTAATGTGGTACATAAACAAACAAGGAGGAACACATTCATACCCCCTGTGCAGACTAGCCATGACACTTTGGAACTTGGCTCTGGAATGGCAAATCGAACTTCAAGCACAGTACTTGCCAGGGTTGGAAAACACGCTGGCAGACAATCTAAGCAGAAATATGACAAATCCGCACGAATGGAAGTTGCATCCTCGGGTGTTTACAAAGATAATCCAAGCGTGGGGGAGGCCAGACATAGATTTCTTCGCCTCCCACAGGAATCATCAATTGGAAAAGTTTTGTTCAAGGGCCTTTCATCCAAAGGCCTGGAGAGTGGACGCCCTTTCATTCAGTTGGACAGCATGGACAGTGTACGCTTTCCCACCTCTGCCTCTTCTGTCCAAGGTGCTCTTGAAAGCAAGAGCAGACAGACCGAAGATGATACTGATTGCTCCAGACTGGCCAAGACAGCACTGGTACCCTCTCCTGAGGAGCCTAACACATACTCCTCCCTGGCCTCTACCTCGAATGCCTCTTCTGCTGACTCAGCACAACTACAAAACTCTTCACAGTCAGCTGAAAACACTCAATCTAGCTGCATGGAAAATTCCTTAACACCACAACAGACCCTACTCCCCAAAGAGGTGCAGGACATCATTCTGGAGGCCAGAAGGCCATCTACTAGAAAGGCTTACTCCACAAAATGGAAACGGTTTTGCTCTTGGAATGAGAAAAAAGGCCAGGACCCTAGAACACTGAATTTGCCTCAGGTATTACAGTATCTAGCTGAGCTGCTGAACAGTGGACTTTCATTTTCCTCCATAAAAATCCATGCCTCAGCCATTTCTGCAGAATTCAACACGGATCCACCTTTATTCTCTCACCCACTGTTAAGACAGTTCCTCAGAGGGGCTAAGAATATAAGACCACCAAGGAAACAACCAGTGCCAGCCTGGGATCTTAATTACATTCTAGAAAAATTAACATTGCCTCCCTTTGAACCAGCTGCCTCAACAGATTTGCAATATTTGTCCTGGAAAACCGCTTTCCTTCTGGCCATTACCTCAGCTCGTAGGGTTTCGGAACTACAAGCCCTCATGGCTGTGCAGCCCTTTCTCATCTTCCATCAGGACAGGGTTTCCCTTCGAACCAACCCATCATTTATGCCTAAAGTGGTATCCAGGGTAGCTTTAAATCAAGCCATACACTTACCTACCTTTTACCCCAATCCCCAAAACAAAGGGGAAAGGCTGCTACATTCCTTAGACATCCATAGACAGCTACGTTATTATTTGGACAGAACAAAGCCTTTCAAGAAATCAGAACAACTTTTTGTGTCCTATGCTATAGGAGCTCAAGGGAAGCCTGTTACCAAACAGACAATTTCAAAATGGATAGGCCACTGCATACGATTTTGTTACTCCTATCATGGGAAATCTGTCCCTACAGGCATCAGATCCCACTCCACCAGCGCCACAGCTACCTCTACAGCCTTCCTCAGAGGAGTTCCTACCAAAGATATTTTGGAGGCAGCCACTTGGAGTTCTGTGCATACCTTCGCAAAACACTACCACCTGCCTTTGTATTCTAAAACTAGAGCAGGCTTTGCCACTGCTGTGTTGTAAGGCATTCTGGCTCATCCCAGTTCCACCTAGTGCCTACCACCCTGTGCGTAGCTTTGGGATTCTACCCATATGTGATTACTGCAGCTGTATGCACGATGAACATAGTACAGTTTTGTACCTACCATAAATGTAGATGTTCGAGTGCTAATACAGCTGCAGTACAGGTTTCCCTCCCTCCTTCCCCTCTTGGTAAAGGACTAGTGGCTAACACCTCTTCACACAACCTAATTTGGGTTATCCTCCTATGGTGTATTTGCTTGCAACTACTGTTTTTTGATTACATTGCATTGCTTGAATATATATTTATATATATATATATATATATATATATATATATATATATATATATATATATATATATATATATATATAATTTATGTATTGCCTTCCTTCTGGGGGCACCTGACATCTGGGGCAAGAAAGACTGAAGAATATGGCGTCGGCTGTGTCTTGTATACCCCTGTCGCACTGACATCAGGAAAGAAAGCGACAACAACCGACGCCGGACCTAGACTTTGGAATTTGGCCAACCGAGGGACCGCCTGACAGCAGAGAACCCATATGTGATTACTGCAGCTGTATTAGCACTCGAACATCTACATTTATGGTAGGTACAAAACTGTACTTTCCCCTTGCGTTCGGAGCGGAGCCATAGGTCTCGCTCCTCCAGGTCTTCCAGGATGTCGGACCATGACCTAGAGAGGGTAGTCAGCAGACTTTAAAAGTCGCAGGCGCTGGCCCAGATGTCCTTCAAGAATGCAACTGCAGTCCTTACATATGGGTTGTCCTGCCTCAGGCAGCCCTCGGTCGGCCGGATTCCAAAGTCTGGGTCTGGCGTCGGCTGATGTCGCCTCATCCCCGACGTCAGAGCGGCTGGGGTATAAAAGCATCAGCCGACGCCATCTTCCTCAGTCTTTCTTGCCGCGCGGTGTCCAAAGCAGAAGCAGTTCGCAAGTGCCGGTCGGTCAGCTCCTGTGTTTTACGTATCCGAAGTCATCAAAAAGCTAAGTACCCCGTTGGGGAACCTTTTCTTGCCTCAGCCGATGTCAGAAAAAACTGAAAAAGTTAATAACTGTTTGTGTTGTGGTAAACAAATACCTCATAAGGACTTCCATTCTTACTGCCTCCCCTGCCTTGGCCCAGACCACGACGTCTTGGCTTGTGCCGCCTGTGCTTGCTTCAATAAGCGCACACTCATGCGCCGGGCAGAGTTTGCTGAAGACTTTTTTGGCGATAAATATTCTTATAATATGCCGTCGGAACAACCGACACCACATATTTCCAAAAAACGGAAAGACCGGGACCGACATTCTCGGCCCTCAACTTCCACCGACACCACGCCAAAATCTACCGCGAGTGCATCGGTCTCTTCTGAGGCGGTTGTTCCGCCGCTCCGGACCGATGACACCGCTTTACCGATCACTCCTGCCCTGGAGCCTGCGCTGGTGCCGGTTGTTGATTTTCCTCCAGAAACTGAAGCTCAGGATTTACCTGAGACCATACCCGTGGACAAGGTGACTCCAGCACGTGGGGCAGCTAGGCCCCCTATGTCTATGTCTATCTAGGCCTACACACGTGCTAAGGCTGCCAGCCAGGCTAAGTCTCACCCTCCTAAAGCCTTGCCTCAGCCCACTGCTGATAAACAAATTATGACTTTAGCTGCAGATTTAATTTCCTTAATCAGAGGCTCGCAGGCCCATCCTGACAGAGGTTCTCAGCCACCTTCTGACAAAAGGCCCAGGGTTGAGCATACAGACACCCTTTCTTCAGATGAAGCCTCTAGTGACTCTGATCACTCGGATACCCAGGAAGAGTCCTTCCAGGTCTTCGAGGATTCTGATGCGGAGGAATCTATTCCTTCTGAGGATATTTCTTTTGGGGAAATTCTCCACTCCATGAGAGAGCATTTTCAGTGGCAAGGTCAGGAATTCTCCAACTCCAGGAAGCGGCTTCGTACCTTCCTTAAGCTTCCCCAACACAGGCCTTTAGCTATCCCTCCAGTGTTACATGTACTGGATGATGTTTACTCAGATTCGAGTGCTTCTCCTGATTCTCTCCCCCCTGCTCCTGTCAAGCCGGACAGATACTACAGGGTTCCTGAGACTCACAAACATTTATTTAAGGCCCATTCTGTTGATCTAGAAACAATTTCCCAGGGGCCCAAAGGGGTGGCCACATGCACGGCCAAAAATCCTTTGCACTCAGACAGGGAAGCTAGGTCCCTGGAGAGGTGGGGCAAAAAAGTTTATACCTCAACCACACTTGCCATGAGAGCCCTTAATTGCCTTTTTCATATGTTTCAGTATCAGGATTTGCAGAAAAAGTTAACCTCTCCTGAGCCTTTAGATAGAAAGGCCTTGCAGGATTTGGTCCATAACACTCAGCAGGTTAGCAATCATTTCCTTCAGTGTGGTTATGATGCATTGGAAGCTTCATGTAGGGCAGCTATGACAGGTGCAGTCATTCGTAGACATGCATGGTTGAAAGAATAGGCATTGCCAGATCATGTTAAAGTAAAGCTTCTAGATGCACCTCTGGAAAAACACAAGCTATTTGGTGCTAATGCTCAGGATGTGTTGAAATCAATTGAGGAAAAGGCTAAATCAGTGCAAACAGTCAAGGATTTCCTCCAGGTTCAGCCACCAAGGTTCAGCAGGAATTGGCTTTCTAAGAATTGGTCCTTTCCAGACACTGACAAGTTTCAAAGGGGAAAAAACAGGCGTACCCGAGGAAGAGGGCAATACAGAGGCTCCTACAGAGGACGCCAATGGCAGCCGACTAATCAGAGAGGTGGCGCAGGGACATCCCCTGCTCCACAGGGACAATCACAATGACTTGACTTTGACACCGCCGACCAAGGCTCAAAGAGAAGCACCTTTAGGTGGAAAATTATCCTTATTTTCAAAAAATTGGCACATTTTAACAAAGGACAAATGGATTCTGGACATAATAGACCAAGGCTACAGGTTCCACTTCCATACTTTACCAACAAGACAAGGCATGCCAAACCTGCCACAAAATCAAAGGGCAGAGGCATTCAAACAAGTTTCAAAGCTGTTAAAAATCAAAGCAATAGAAAAGGTTCCTCCTCAGGAACAAGGCCAGGGATTTTACTCAAGACTGTTCCGTGTTCCAAGAAAAGAAAAGCAATGGAGACCTATACCGGACTTGTCCGCTCCAAACACTTTTCTCATTGTACCAAAATTCAGAATGCTGACGCTACAGCAACTCCTTCCCATGCTGGGCAAGGGGTCTTGGCTGGTTACTCTGGACCTCAAAGAGGCATACCTGCATGTCCCAATCAGACACAGTTGCAGAAGATACCTCAGATTTCTTGCAGGGCCAGAGCATTATCAATTCTCAGCATTGCCTTTTGGCTTATCTACTGCGCCCAGAGTATTCACGAAATGCCTGGCATCAGTAATTGCACACTGCAGACTCCATGGGATACAAATATACCCTTACCTGGACGACTGCCTTATACAAGCTGACAGCGAGCAAGCCTTGACAAAAAACTTGAATTATGTCATTTACTTACTACAGGCTTTGGGATACACAGTCAACTTACAAAAATCAAGACTCCTGCCATCCCAACAAATAATTTTTCTAGGAGCCAAACTAGACACAGAATCACAAATGGCTTACCTCACAGAAGAGAAGCAAGAGCAATTACCACATTACTTCAAAAGCCTAGCAAAGCTCACCCAGATGACTGCAAGGAAAATCCTGCAGGCCCTGGGTTTCATGGCATCTTGCATTCTACTGATTCCACTGGCAAGACTATACATGAGAAAACTACAATGGTACCTAAAAAGTTTATGGTCTCAACACAGCCACAACTTAGAAGCAATTGTCCCACTCATCCCATGTCTAAAAAGGGAATTTTTGTGGTGGGCCCAAGCAAGCCAGTCAAACAAAGGTATGCCTTTCAACAAACCTCAAACAAGCCAGACCATTACAACGGACGCCTCAGACCATGGATGGGGGGCGCACATGGAGGGCAGATGCATTCAAGGGCAATGGACCCCCCAGGAAGTACATCTACACATCAATCAAAAAGAGATGTTAGCAGTAATTCATGCAATCGAGGCCTTCGGAAAATATCTACAAGGCCATCTGCTAATAAAGACAGACAACACCACTGTTATGTGGTACATAAACAAGCAGGGAGGTACTCATTCTTACCCCCTTTGCAGACTAACAATGACTCTTTGGGAAAAGTCCCTGAAACTGAATTTACAGCTGCAATCCCATTTTGTTCCGAGCAGGGACAATGTTCTGGCGGACAGTCTAAGTAGAAACATCCTGGACCCGCACGAATGGATGTTGCATCCAGACATTTTTGCTCAAATAACTCATGCATGGCGGAGGCCGGACATGGATCTCTTTGCCTCCCACCTCAATCATCATCTGAAAAAGTTCTGCTCGAGGACACACCATCCACAAGCCTGGAGAATAGATGCTCTCTCATTCAGCTGGAACTCTCTAACAATCTATGCATTCCCACCCCTACCATTAATGACCAAGGTGTTACTGAAGATCAAAGCAGAGCAACCGAAAGGCATCTTAATAGCTCCAGATTGGCCAAGACAGCACTGGTATCCATTACTAAGGAGCATAACTTGCACCAACCTGTGGCCCCTGCCTCAATGGCCTCTACTCTTGACTCAGCACAATTACAGGACGGTCCATCCCAACCTGCAAACTCTGCAGCTGACAGCCTGGAGGGTTCCATGATTTCTACCCATATCTCTCTTTCCAAGGAAGTTCAACAAATATTACTGGAAACACGCAGACCTTCCACCAGAAAGACTTATTCAGCCAAATGGAAGAGATTCAACATCTGGAATACCAACAAGGGACAGGATGCATCAGTAATGAGCATCCCTCAGATACTGGAATACTTAGCAGAAATGCTGCATAATGGACTTTCCTATTCTTCCATAAAAATACACGCTTCAGCAATTTCAGCATCATACAACACTGATCCTCCTGTGTTTTCACATCCTTTACTAAGACAATTTCTAAGAGGGATAAAGAATATCAAACCTCCCAGAAAACCACCAGTACCTGCATGGGACCTCAACTTCGTGTTGGAAAAACTAACTCTTCCTCCTTTTGAACCAGCAGCATCTTCAGAATTGCTATTTCTTTTCTGGAAAACAGTTTTCCTGTTGGCAATTACCTCAGCAAGAAGAGTTTTGGAGATACAGGCCCTCATGGCAGTACCTCCATTTCTCATTTTTCATCAGGACAGGGTTTCTTTAAGAACCAATCCTTCTTTTATGCCAAAAGTGATATCCAGGGTCTCTCTAAATCAAGCAATTCACCTGCCCACCTTCTTCCCCAATCCTCAAAATAAAGGGGAAAAGCTGCTGCACACTTTGGACATACACAGACAACTACGCTACTACTTGGACAGAACAAAGGCCAACAGAAAGTCTGACCAACTATTTGTAGCATACGCTCCTGGAGTGCAAGGAAAGGCAATTTCCAAACAAACAATTTCAAAATGGATTGGACATTGCATCAGATTCTGTTGTTCTTTCCATGGAAAGGGTGTGCCAGCCAATATCAGGCCGCACTCCACCAGAGCTACAGCCACCTCCACAGCCTTCCTAAGAGGGGTGGCTACAAAGGACATTCTAGAAGCTGCTACATGGAGCTCCGTGCATACATTTTCCAAGCACTATCACCTGCCTTTATATTCCAGATCCCGAGCAGGCTTTGCTTCGGCAGTCCTGCAGGGCATTTTGGCTACACCATCCTTATCTTAGAACCTACCACCCCCAGCTTGGCTATGGTATTCAACCCATATGTAAGGACTGCAGTTGCATTCTTGAAGGACATAGTACAGTTTTGTACCTACCATAAATGTAGATGTCCGATGGATATGCAACTGCAGTCAGGTTTTCCCTCCCTCCTACCCCTCTGTGTATTGGGTCCACTTCCCTCCTTTTATACTTAGCTGGGGATATCTGTTATGGTGTATCTGTTTATTGCTATTGTGTTTGTCTGGAAATTTTTATCCAGTTCTAAATTTAGCCTTCCTTGGAGGGCACCTGGCATCTGGGGCAAGAAACACTGAGGAAGATGGTGTCGGCTGATGCTTTTATACCCCAGCCGCTCTGATGTCAGGGAGGAGGCGACATCAGCCGACGCCGGACCCAGACTTTGGAATCCGGCCGACCGAGGGCTGCCTGAGGCAGGGCAACCCATATGTAAGGACTGCAGTTGCATATCTATCGGACATCTACATTTATGGTAGGTACAAAACTGTACTTTATTGCATAGCCCATCTCAACAGACAGGGGCTACCCCAACTCCTGCTTCAAGTTCCTCCTCCGACTACTCTGCTGAGTTCTGAGGCGGAGGTCGTCGAGGTTAATACCGTTGGGGCATCGGAACCGATCTCTCCGTTACTGGTTCCTTCGGCTCCGATTCCTTCATTGGCTCCGTCCTTGGAGGGATCCGGGCGTCGAGACTCCCTCGGCTCCGCTGCTGTTGATGCTGGCTCGAAAGGAGGTAGTGTGAGTTTTTCCAAAACATAATTGAGGTCCCAGGCCGGAATTGGTGCTCTCCTTGGAGGCCTAATATTTTTGGCCCATCTGAGGTACTGCCTTATTAAATGATGAGAAAAGACAGGTGGTTCCGTATTGTAATGGGCTGAAATGGCAGAGGCATGAATCTTAATTGATGAGAAAGAAAGGCCTTTGTTCAGCATCTCAGTTAGGTATTGTAAAATCTGAGGTATATTTGGTACAAACGTGTCAATGCCTTGTTCCTGGTTCCAAGCACAGGATCTCTTCCATTTTTCTGCATAACATTTTTTGGTACTGGGCCTCCTGGCCTCCAAGATAACATCCATAACAGCGTTTGAAAGAGGAGTGTTCTGAATGAGAAGTTATGTACTTACCATAACGTTCCATGTTAGTTGTCTTCTCGCCTTCTTTCTTGCTGGATGGGTTCGGAGCCGAACCTCGGCTCCGACTCGGCCTATTACTAAAGCTCGAGAGGTATTTTTACCAGCTCGAGGGTATACTATGTCCCATAATGCTAGGTGTCATATACCCAGATCTCGTTTGATAGCTAACACTATGGACATACATGTCCCACCACAAGAAAAGAATAAATCTATCTAATGTATGTAAAAATAAGCTCTTCTACATATATCTCTTACAAGGGCTACCAGAAAGGGAGCAAGAGAGCTAGCTGAGAAGATAACTCTGGTGACAAAAAATATCTCACAAGATACTCTAGGTCTTTCCAGGCTAGGGGGATGGAGGGTGGGACGCAAGAAAGAAGGCGAGAAGAAGACAACTAACATGGAGCATTATGGTAAGTATATAACTTCTCAATGTCAAGTTGTCAATCTCGCCTTCATTCTTGCTGAATGGGACAGCGTCCCTAGCACCTTAGTCCTGGGTGGCTCAATGGAACAGACACTTGAGTACAGTGGAACCAAAATCAGCCCGACTTCTAGAGGCAATGTCCAGTTTGTAATGAGAAATGAAGGTATGAGGGGAGGCCCATGTGGCCGCTGCACAAATAGAATCCATAGGTAACCTTGCTTTGAAAAGCTACTGAGGAAGCTAATGCTCTAGTTGAATGAGCTCTAGGCTTGGTAGGGGGCTCCTTATGCCTCAATTGATAGATTAACGTGATAAGAGAGGTCAACCATCCGGACAAGGTTACTTTAGAAACTGGAAAGCCTTGCTTTCTTTCCGCGTAAGACAGGAAGAGCTGTTCTGATTTTCTCTACTGTTTAGTTCTATCAAGATAAAAGCGTAGTTGACGGTGAACGTCTAAACAATGTAGTCTTCTCTCAGCTCTATCAGTATAATTTGGGAAGAAGACTGGGAGATCAATAGTCTGATTCAGATTTTTTTCAGAGAGTACCTTAGGTAAAAAGGAAGGATTAGTCCTAAGAAACACTCTATCTTTGTGAAAAACAAGATAAGGGGAGCGCACAGAGAGAGCTTGTAGTTCCGAAACCCTTCTCGCTGAGGTAATAGCTACAAAGAAAAGTGATTTCTACGAGAGCAGTTTTAACGAGCAGGAAGCAGCTGGTTCAAAAGGAGGAAGAATTAAAGAAGACAGTACCAAATTTAGATCCCACGGTGGAGGAGGGTCTTTAACCGGGGGCCTAAGTAATAGGGTTCCTTTTAGAAAGGCTTTGCAAAGCTTGTGGGACATAATACTGGTCTCTGACAAGCCAACGTGGAAATTTGCAATAGCTGCCAACTGGACCCTGATAGTGGCTGAGGAAGAGCCCGTTTGGAAAAGTTCCGCCAAAAACTCTAGAACTGTTTGGACAGGAGCTGTGAAAGGGTCCACTTGATTTTTCCTTGCCCAAATAGAGAAACGCTTCCTTTTACTAGCATACGTCCTTCTGGTGTTAGACTTGTGAGAGGCAAGGATGATATCACGTACTGACTGAGAAATTAAGGGAAGCCTGGCTAGGGTTGGAAGTGGAGCAACCAAGCTGTGAGGTTGAGGGATGGAAGGGATTGGTGCAGCCCGCCCGATTGATGGGTCAGAAGGTCTGGCACTGGGTCCAGATGCCAGGGCTGCTTCAGTAGATGGCGTTGTAGGAATGGAAACCAAATTTGTCGAGGCCAGTAAGGGGCAATGAGGATCATCCTGGCTCTCAAGGCAGTCGCTTTCTGGACTAATTGAGTAATCAAGGGAAAGGGGGGGAATGCATACAGAAGACCCCGGGGCCAATCGTGAACTAGAGCGTCTCTGGCGGGGGGTAGACCTGGGGGGGGGGGTGAAGAAGTCTGGGCACTTGCTGTTTAGAGGTGTTGCAAAAAGGTCGCAGCAAGGCTGACCCCACCTTCTGAAAGTTCTTTCTGATACTGTCTGGTTGAGAGACCACTCGTGAGGCATGAGAATGGCTCTGCTCAGCCTATCCGCTATGACGTTGGACTTCCCGGGGATATGCGTTGCTACCAGAAACCGTTGAGAAGAGATTGCCCACTGCCACAGTCTGAGTGCTTCTCGACATAGGGGGTAGGACCTGGTTCTGCCTTGCTTGTTGATGTACCACACTACAGACATATTGTCTGTCTGAATTGCAATAGTCCTGGTGGGTAGAGAGTCTTGAAGGGCCTGCAACACTAAAAGTACCGCTCTCATTTCCAAGACATTTATGTGCAGGTGGCTTTCGAAAGGCTGCCATGTGCCCTGGACTGTCTTTCCCTGAAAATGACCCCCCCCCCCTCACCCGATCAGGGAGGCATCCGTTGTCACGGTGGCAACCGGAGGGGGGAGAACAACAGGCCTGCCTTGAATCACCTGAGGTGAGACCATCCACCAAGAGAGGTGTCTTTTGCATGACTGAGAGATGAGAATGTTGTGATACATGGGAAGCTGCTGAAAGGACCATTGGGAAAAAAGCATCCACTGCAGTAGCCGCATATGAAAACGAGCTAGGGGGAGCAAGGTGATTGTTGCTGCCATTAGACCAAGTGTTTTTAGTACAAATCGGGCTTGGACCCTGTCCTCCTGTAGTAGGATTTGAACATGGCTGCGAATGTCTGAAACTCTTTGTGTAGGTAGTTTTGCTGACAACTCCACCGTGTTTAACACGGTGCCTATGAAGGTAATATGCTGACAAGGTGACAAGGCAGACTTTTCGAAGTTTATAGAGATGCCTAGCGCTTTGCACATTTGGACAGTGTAATCCCTGGCTTGAAGTAGCTGGTGCCTGGTAGTGGCAGTAAGGAGCCAGTTGTCTAAATATGGAAACACCTGGAATCCTCGTCGTCTCAGGTGAGCCGCAACCACTGCCATGCATTTGGTAAACACCCTGGGGGCTGTGGTGAGGCCAAAGGGCAGGGCTCTGAATTAGTAGTGACTGGCTCCCAGCCGGAAGCGGAGAAACCTTCTGGAGCACCTGTTCATTTTGATATGGTAGTACGCATCCTGAAGATCTATAGAGCACATCCAATTGTCCTGACTCAGAAAGGGTAGAATGGATTGTAGCGTGACCATCCGGAACTTCGTTCTTTGAACAGACTTGTTCAGCCTGCTGAGATCCAAAATAGGTCTCCAGTCCCCCTTCTTTTTTGGTACCAAAAATAATTTGGAGTAGATTCTGTATCCTTGTTGGTCTGCTGGGACTGGCTGGATGGCTCTTTTTGACAGCAGCTTTGAAATTTCTGACGCTGCATGATCTCTCAGACCAGGTGGAACGTCTGGAAGAGGCCCTTTTGGTTGTTGCAAGGTGTGGATAAAAGGGGATTCTGTAACCCTCGGATATGATTGACCGTACCCATTTGTCTTGCGTAAGGGAATGCCAGGCTTCTGGGTACAGTGAAAGTCTTCCCCCGACTGCCTCCAAAGGTGGACAGTCGGGCAGCTCCTCAGGGGTGCTGGAAGGGTTTGTCAGAGAAAGATTCTCTGCTACCCTGATTTTGTGGACCCCCCCTGCCCCTAGGGCGGCATCTGTTATTGTTCCCTCCTCTGCCTCTGGAGGGGGAGCTCACCACGTGCGTCAGGCAGTACTCCCTGGGGTTTACGGAACCACATCTTTCTGCCCTTTTGACCCTTGGGGTATGGTCTAGAAGGGGCGGAAAAACGGACTCCCACGGCAGGGAGAGTCTTGCCTTCCTGCTCACACCCGGTCAATGTATCCTTCACTTTAGGTCTAAACAGGGCAGAACCGGCAAAGGGGGTGTTAGTGAAGGATGCCTTGAAGGGGTCAGCAAAGTTGCAAAGCCGCATCCAGGTGTGTCTCCTTAGAGCAACGCCCGTGCCTGCGGCCCTACTCGCTCCATCAGCTGCATAAGAAATGAGCCGCATGGAGGAGTTGACAACAGAGTTCAGGGTCCCCAGCTGGGAGTTGATCTTTTCCTGAGACCCCACAGCTGTTGGGTCCTGTAAGGTGTCACCCAGTTCTTTAAGGAGGTCTCTCTGAAGGTGGGTGAAATGGCACAAGTAATTCAGCGACCGCATGGCAAAGGTCGCTGAAGAAAACATCCGCTTGCCATACCTATCCATAGTCCTAGATTCCTTATTAGGAGGATGGACAGGTACTGAAGAGTCAGCCAACTCCTCCTTAGTGGCTGCTGCCACCACCATGGCATCAGCGGGGCCGCCCTTAGAGAGAAACTGCTCATCTGCCAGGGCTGTAATAAATTTTGTAGGCTTCCGGGGAGTTGGTTCCATAGTATCCGGAGCCGTCCACGCCATCCGAGCCACCACCTCCATGAGTGGGTCGAAAGGCAGAGACACCCAGGAGGTGGAAGGGCGAGAACAGAACGCATCCAGGTACACCGACTCGTCCTCGGAAGGGTTGAGGCCAGATCAGTTCCCCCTCTGTTTAAGGATCTCTAGGATGTCAGAAAAGGAAACATCCTCAGAGGGGGACCTTGGGGACCCTTCCGAATCATCCAGGTTGGTCTCAGATGTCACTGACTCAGGGGAGTTGACATGCTTCCTCTTGCATGTCCTCTTCCGAGCGGGCTCCCCTGCAGGGTCAGGGGAGGCCTTGGAAGAGGAGGAAACGCCCAATGCAGCGGCCTGAAGTGTCTGTTCTCCGTGCTTGGGTTCAGGAGGGTAGGCAGGGGCCGAAGCAGGCACCGTGGAGGGAGGGGACGACGAGGCCGACCGTGGCGCCGGTATGGGAGCCAGCATGCTCCTCATGACCTCAAAGGCGCCCCTGTCAGGCAGGAAAGAGAGATCCAGCTCCGAGGAGATGAGAGCTCCTCCCAGCACCGAGAGGGACTGCTCCGAGGCCGATGTCGGGGCCAAACTCTCCTGCGCCGAGGCTCCGAGAGGTAGAATGGGGTCGGACAAGGGTCCAATGCCACTTGCCCCTTCGGAGCCGATGAGGGAGTCTCGATGCCTGGATCCCTCCAAGGACGGAGCCAGTGAAGGGATTGGAGCCGACGAAGGAACCGATAATGGAGGGATCTGTTCCGATGCCCCAACGGTACTAATCTCGACGACGACCGGCTCCGAACTCAGCAGAGTAGTCTGAGGAGGAACTTGAGCAGGCGTTGGGGTAGCCCCCTGTGTGTTGAGACGGGCTATGCAATAACTGGGCCAGCGCCTGCGACTTTAAAAGCCTGCTGACTACCCTCTCAAGGTCATGGTCCGAGATCCTGGAAGACCTGGGGGAGTGAGACCTATGTCTCCGCTCCGACAGCAAGGGGGACTTCGGAGCCGATCTAACCGACTCCAGTGAAGGAGACCTGGAGTGTTTTTGGCTTGGGGATGGCTCCGACACCAAAGCCAGAGCCGACTGAGGCCTCTGAATCAGTTCCAGCTGGAACTGACGAGGCAGAAAGAGGACCGCTCTGCACCGGCTCCAAACTTGGAGCTGACGATTTGGCGGGCTTTGAAGGTTTTCCAGACATAGGCTTGGGCGGAGAACCTCCCTTTAATAAGCCTCTGAGAATGAGCTTATTTCTGCATTCCTGCAGGACTCTGGGGCTAAAAGCGTGACAGATGGAACAAGAGTCCTGCAGGTGCAGAGGGCCCCAACAATACACACAAGAAGTGTGACTGTCTGTCAGAGACCTCTTCTGACAGCACGAGTCATACTTCTTGAATACCGATACCTTGGTATCTTAGGACATGATACCACAGGGTTGAGACAAAGAATCTAAACAAGAACACTAACACACTCAACAAAAAATTTAAATTAAGCTAAGCTAACTAGTAAAAAGAAGACAGAAATTACACACACACACACACACACACACACACACACACACACACACACACACACACACACACTAAGGGGAAAACTGTACTAACTACTGAAGGGAGGGTTAGGCCCATCCACCTTAAGCGTGGAAAAAAGGGTAGGGAAACTAGTCGCTACTATCTAAACCGTTATTAAATAAACTAATGAGAAAAAATCTATCAAAAACTAACTGTAGATACAAAATTTTTAAATACGACCTGCAGCCGGTGAAAACGCAACCTCGTAGCTGAAGCGGCAAACGAGATCTGGGTATATGACGCCTAGCATTATGGGACATAGTATAGCCTCGAGCTGGTAAAAATAGCTCTCGAGCTTTAGTAACAGGCCGAGTCGGAGCTGAGGTTCGGTTCCGAACCCATCCAGCAAGAAAGAAGGCGAGAAGAAGACAACTAACATGGAACGTTATGGTAAGTACATAACTTCTCATTTAGAACACTCCTCTTTCAAAAGCTGTTATGGATGTTATCTTTGAGGCCAGGAGGCCCAGTACCAGAAAATCTTATGCAGAAAAATGGAAGAGATCCTGTGCTTGGAGCAAGGCACTGCCACGTCTGTACCAAATATACCTCAGATTTTACAATACCTAACTGAGATGCTGAACAAAGGCCTTTCTTTCTCATCAATTAAGATTCATGCCTCTGCCATTTCAGCCCATTACAATACGGAACCACCTATCTTTTCTCATCCTTTAATAAGGCAGTACCTCAGATGGGCCAAAAACATTAGGCCTCCAAGGAGAGCACCAATTCCGGCCTGGGACCTCAATTATGTTTTGGAAAAACTCACACTGCCTCCTTCCGAGCCAGCATCAACAGCAGATATAAAATTTTTATCCTGGAAAACAGCTCTGCTCCTAGAAATAACCTCTGCAAGGCGAGTCTCGGAGTTACAAGCACTCATGGCTGTGGAACCTTTCATCATTTTTCATTCAGACAGGATTTCTATCGAGACAAACCCTACATTTATGCCTAAGGTGGTGTCCAGTGTGGCCCTCAACCAAGCCATTCACTTGCCTACCTTTTACCCAAATCCACAGAACAAGGGTGAGAAAATTCTGCATTCTTTGGACATGCACAGGCGCAGTTACGCTTCTACTTGGAGAGAACTAAAGCTTTCAGAAAGACTGAGCAACTTTTAGTGTCATATGCTGCAGGTTCACAAGGAAAGGCTATCTCAAAACAGACTATTTCTAAATGGATAGGCAATTGCATCCATTTCTGCTATTTTCAACATGGCAAAATAGTGCCTAAGGGCATTAGGCCTCATTCCACCAGAGCAGCAGCCACTTTAGCAGCCCTCCTCAGAGGAGTACCAACCAAAGATATTTTAGAGGCTGCAACTTGGAGTTCAGTGCACACCTTTACAAAGCACTACCACTTGCCTCACTACTCTAAGTCCAGAGCAGGCTTTGTCACTGCAGTTCTGCAGGGCCTCATAGCCTCTCCTAATCCTATTTAGCCCAGCCACCCATCCTCACCTTTGGGATTCTACCCAAGAGTAATGACTGCAACAGTGAAACACGATGAACATAGTACAGTTGTGTACCTACCATAAATGTAGATGTTCAAGTTCACTGTTGCAGTCCAGGTTACCCACCCACCATCCCCCTTCTCTTTGCTGGGACTTATCTGCACTTCTCTATCCTATACAACCTTTTTGGTGTATTTGCTTGTAGATGAAGGAAATGTTATTTTTATGCATCCATTTCTTATTGGCATATTTTTCAGCCTACCAGTTTGGGGCACCTGACAGCTGGGGCAAGAAAAACTGAAGAAAATGGCGTTGGCTGCATCTTTTATACCCCTGACACTCTGACATCAAGGAAGAGGCGACAGCAGCCGACGCCGGACCTAGACTTTGGAATTTTGGCCGACTGAGGGTAGCCTGCCAGCAGGATAACCCCAAGAGTAATGACTGCAACAGTGAATAACACTCTAACTTCTATATTTATGGTAGGTACACAACTGTACATTTCCTTACCTGGATGACTGGCTCTTCGCTGCGCCCAACAAGCGTCACCTGTGTCTGGCCCGAGATTACTTCTTTCAGTTGGCAGATCTGCTGGGAATTAGTCAATGTTCAGAAATCCCAATTGCAACCCGTACAAGTTCTAGACTTCATTGGGGCATGGCTAGACACTTTGCAGATGAAGGTATTCTTAACTCCAGACAGGATCATACACCTCAGGTGCCACATAGCTCAGATAGCGAACTCAAAGTCTCCAAAGGCGAGCGAGGTTCTCCGGGCTCTAGGCTCCATGGCTGCCTCCATATCGATTCTCCCTTGTGCGCGCCTTCATATGCGGGTTCTTCAGTGGACTCTGGCTGTTCAGTGGTCTTGGCTTGACCTGCCTATGGAATTTCCAATCAGGATCGGTCACGTCTGCAGGACGTCCCTTCTTTGGTGGTTAAGTTCACTGGAGATATCAGAAGGATGCCCCTTCGCGTCATCTCCCGTCCAAGCCACAGTGACCACGGACGCCTCCCAACTCGGGTGGTGGGGACACTGTTTGGGAAGGACAGTCCAAGGCACGTGGTCCCAGTCAGAGACCAAGTTCCACATAAATGTTCTAGAGATGAGGGCATTGCTTTTAGCGTTGGAAGCCTTTCACACTGTCCTTCCTCTCGGATTGATTGCAATTCAGTCAGACAATATGTTGGTTGTCTGGTATATCAACAAGCAGGGGGGAACCAGATCCTACCCCCTATGTGGCGAGGCCATGAGAGTGTGGGAATGGGCAATCTCCACCGGTCAGTTTCTGTTAGCAACGCACATCCCGGGGCATTCCAACATTTTAGCAGACAGATTGTCAGGCTATTCTGATGCCGTACGAGTGGTCTCTGAAACAGTCAGTAGCGGAGTATATCTTCCGTGCATGGGGTCAGCCTTGCTGCGATCTCTTCGCATCTAAATTCAATGCGAAGTGCAGCGAGTTCTTTGCTCTGATTCCCTCACCAGCGGAAGTCCCCAGAGACGCTGTAGTCCATGCTTGGCCCCCCTGGCTTCTGTATGCTTATCCACCATTGCCACTCATTCCGAAGTTTCTTCAGAAAGCTTGCCGACTGAGGTGCAAAGTTATCCTCATTGTCCCATTCTGGCCTCGTCAGGTTTGGTTCCCATTCCTTTGGTCTCATCTCTTAGCTCCCCTGTGGCTTCTGGATCTCTGCCCAGATCTAATCTCCCATCCAACGGGGGCCCGTCTGCCCGATCTGGTTAGCCTCAAGCTGACAGCTTGGTTGCTCTAGTTCTGTTGATTGCCAGGACATCCTGGTCTTTCATCCCCAGTAAAATCCATTCTGGTGGCTTCTCTTAAAGATTCCACTAGGAAACTTTATTGCAGTAAATGGAAGCGCTTTTCCATTTGGGCCTTACAGAGAAAACTAGATCCCTTTACAGCCCCTGTTCCAGCGGTGTTGGATTTCTTGTCTGGCATTTTTCAGCAAGGAGCTAGTTCCTCCGCAGTGAAAGTACAATTGTCAGCCATTTCTAATTTTCATGTTGGTGAAGACAACATTGCCTTAGCCTCCTCTAGGCTGTGTAAGGCTTTTCTTAAAGGTACTTTTTTGTTACGTCCCCCTGTCAAGGATTCAGTGCCTCCTTGGGACCTTACCTTTGTTTTACAGGCATTGGTGGTTCCTCCGTTCGAACCTGCAGCTTCGGTGGATTTGAATTTTTTTATCCTGGAAGACAGCCTTCCTAGTTGCCATTACATCTGCTAGGAGGGTTTCTGAACTTCAAGCTCTGTCTACCGTGCCTCCGTATTTGGTCTTCCACAAGGACAGGGTCTCTCTCTGTACTAATCCTTCCTTCTTACCCAAAGTGGCATCTGAAGCAAGCATAAACCAGTCCATTAATCTGCCCGTTTTCTTCCCCAACTTCCAAAATAAAGTGAATACAAACTTCATTTGTTTGATGTTCATAGACAGCTTCATTTTTATCTTCATAGAACAAAATCTTTCTGCAAGATTGACCAGTTGTATGTTTCCTTTTCCAAAGCATTTCTGGGAAAAGCTATTTCTAAGGTTTCTTTGGCCAGATGGATCACTCTTTGCATTTCACATGCCTACAAAGCAAAAGGTTCATCTCCTCCTGCTATTGTTAAGGCTCACTCTACCAGGTCAATGGCTTCTGCTGCCTTTTGGTCTAGGGTTCCTTTGGATGACATTTGTGCAGCAGTGACCTGGGCCAATTCACATACCTTCATTTCCCATTACAAATTAGATCTGATTTCTAGGGGTAGAGCATCCTTTGGCTCTGTGGTGCTCAGGAATATCCTTCCCTAAGGGACTCCCATGATTGGAGTAGCTGGGGACTCTGTCCCACAGGTTGGAGATAAAATTAAGTTAACTACTTCAGATAAAGAAGTTATGTACTCACCATAACGTTCCATCTGAGTAGTTATATTTTATTTTTCTGCAACATTCTCTCCCTCCATCCCCCGGAACTTGCCCTGTCTATTCAGGTTTGGTTCATTGGGCTGAGTTGCTTATGCATTTAGTTGCAGCAAACTTGATCTGAGGGAAGGTAGGAGATGGTATTGCATTATGGGTAAGGAGAGGAGCTTGGAGCAGATGCTAGAAAAAAAGTTGCCGGCTCGGATCCGATACAGATCTGTATACCCACAGGTTGCAGAAAAATGAAGTATAACTACTCAGATGGAATGTTATAGTGAGTACATAACTTTTTTTTCATTTATATAAATTTATGATTACCTGTGTCATATGTGATAGTTTAATAGATGTGTTTCCTGTTTAAAAAAAAAAAAAAAAAAAGATTCTCAGTATATTGAACAAGAAATGATTTTGAGTGTACAACTTCTGCCTTCTTTCTCTCTCAGGTGAGTGATTCTGTTTTTGAGGAGAGTGCTTCTTCTGGTAGTCTCTTAGAAGAATTTTCTTTTTGCTGTAACTAGATCCAGAAGGAGCAGTTGTTTTAGTGGGAACATAACTTTTTCCAAACACATTGGAATATTATATGACTTATTGCAACTGGATTCTTGACTCTATTCCTGTTCTTCCAACATTGGAGTATATGATTAATACAATTTGTGACGTGTCTGTTTTGCCCCTGAGAATGCAGAAGGATTTTTTAAAGTTCTTCACTCATACACATTTTTATTTTCTAATCCCAGATGTGACTCTGCAGTGATTTATTTAGTAACTGCTGCTGCTGTTGCTAAACATCTGATAAATGATCATCCCTCTCTCTCTGTGATAAGGATGGGGGATGCCTTTGTTAAATTTGGGAAAAAAGTATGTAATTCTGCCACATGTATTTTTAGAATTCTTTGTTGTCAAGCTCATATGTTAAAGTTTATGCTTGCTTCATTTGAGAATATGAGGAATGTAATACCCAACTTTCTCTCCCGAGGAAAAATGTTTTAGGAATACTTTTATTGCTTCTCTCTGTCAGGTAACTAAACGCTGTCTGAAGTGTGCTTATGATTCAGATGATGCTTGTTCCAGAGCAGCTTGCTAGTAGAACTGTTTTGAGAATGTTTGCTTGGTTAAGTATATAAACGCCACCCAAAGATGTTAAAGTTGAATTTTTTAAGTCTCTCTCTGTCTCTCAGATGGAGGGGTTGTTTTTCAACCATCTGCTGCTAAGGTCCTGAAAAGGTGTGATGAGAGAGAGGGAAAACTGATTTGTAGGGTTAAATTAGTCTTTCTTTTCCATGTTTGTTAAAGTTTTACATGTACCTCTGCACCCTTTTATAAAAAGAAAACACACAAGTTTCTGACAAGCAGACATTCAAAAACAATGACAGGGGACCTCTAATAAGAGAGGAGGAGCTCCCCAGAAACAGAGCAGTCCACATCTGAATGATTATCTGCACTTCTTTCCCTTCCTACCATGGCAAGCTTTCAAGCCTTCCCCAAAATCTTGCTGTCCATTTCTCTCTGTCTTTGGAGATAGATAATCTCAGATGAATGGGTTCTGGGAGTTGCTGCATCAGGGATACATTTGACAGCGATCATCCCTCCCTCCTTTTCAGGGGATTCCTCCTCATCCACCAGAGCAAGTTTCCTTTTTTCCCTCTTGTAATTCTGCATCTCCTGACTCATGGGGTGATAGAAGCTGTCCCTCTTTCTGTGCTAGAGAAAGGCTTTTATTCAAGATTTTCCTGGTACTAAAGAAAGATGCCCCTTGAGGACCTGTCGTATTCCTTTCTTTTCTAAACCAGTTTGTCAAAGTCCAAAATGCTATTCCCTTCATGAGTTGTTGCACTTGATTCCCCCCTTTATTTTTTTTATAACTCTATATTTAATGATGCATATCACCACAATCCTATAGTCTCAGATTTGGAACATTTCTGTGGGTTTTCTTTGTCTGGATTACACTTTCAATTTTCTACGTTACTCTTTGGGTTGTCCACTCATCAAGGGTATTAACAAAATCCCTAGTCATAGTATGTTACAGACTACAATGTATTCACATTTTCCTTGTTTAGACAAATTGCTTATCTTTACAGTGTCTTTTTCAAATTGTCAGGAATCTCTCCCTTGGGTGAAAAATCTCTTTCACAGACTGGGGGTGCCAAGAGAACATGAAAAAGTTGTTTGATTTCTTTTCACAGAATCATTTTCTTGGGGTGTCTCCTAAATGTATCAGTTCAGATAGCTTTTCCACAATATTTTTTTATAGGTTCATAGGTAGGTACTAGGCTGTCAGGTCAAGGGCCTAAGTAAGCCTAGCCAACAAGGTTCCGTGGCTTACGCCACCCAAGAAAGCTATTTTCCTGTGCCCCTGTCGAGCTGAGCCACAGAAGTGATCCCCGGAGTGTATTTCCTATTTCCCATCCACTCATCAAGATTTTTCTTGAAGAGTGCAAATGAGGAACTTTGCTTGACATAGACGGATAGCTTGTTCCAGAGTATTAGGAAGTCTCTGGTACAGGAATCTATATCTCCAGCATGTCCTGTTTGTTGTGGTGACAAGGTTTAGGTCCCTAGAGCATGTAGCTCGGAGGGATTGGGATTTCTTTAGGTGTAGCATGTCCAACAGCTTTGGGTTTGACATAGCTTTTTATATTAGGCAGAGATATGCTACGGAGTAAAGCTGGAGTTTTTTTGAGACTTTCAGTGTAGGGCATCTGTTTGAGTCCAGTAATCCTCTTTGTGAGGTACTTCTGTGGCCTTTCCGGCTGCTGCAGATGTCTTGTGAGGTACATTCCAAAAGGGGCATTGTATTCTATAATGGGTCTAATGAGTGTGGAGAAGAGGGGAACAGTGACCTCTTTTTTCCTGGATGAGAACCCTTTTGTGATGAGGTGTGCCACGTAGAAGGATTTCCTGACTACTGTGGCGATGTGATTATCAAAGGAGAGACTACTGTCCACCTGTGTCCCAAGGTCTCTTATCCTGCATTCGGCATTAAGTAGACTGCCACCTCTGTGGTAGTTCATGGGTACAGAGTTTTTACCAAAGGGGATGACAATGCACTTTTTGGCATTGAGCTTGAGGCCATGGCTCTGACACCAGGCATCTGTCTCAGTGAGGCCCTTCTGTAGTTTGTCTTTTCCTGATTTTTTTTTCATTTAGTCCAAAGCTTCACCAAGGAAGTTTTTCAGGATACCAGGATTTATGGCATTCGTGATTCTCATGATTCCTCTTGCCACACTCCGCATAAGCAAGATTCATAAGTACCCAAAATCTGAATATTCTTAATATTAACTGATGAATTCTGTGCACGTCTTTCTGTTTATCTTGCTGTTAGTTGCGTTTACATGCATACACACCACAGTATGTTAACTCTTAGTATGAACAGCTACTTTTAAATACTGGATTCTACTAAGTACAATAAATACGCAGAGGCAAACTACTTTAGTAAACTGCTTTAGTTAGTATGACATTTCTGTTGCATTTGACTTTTGGTTCTACAAACATGCAACACATATGCTGTCAGCTCTCTATAGCAAATTCCCAAAGTCTGTTTATGCATAGTTACATTTATACCAGAAGGTCTGGTATTTTTCTCAAAGTCTGATGTAATACAGTTTTCTTTGTATAACAGTTTTCCTTTGTTCCCTTGTCCTTGGTTCTTTTGTAGTTTGATGATCCATGGAAACTCAGTCTTGCATTATCTGAAACCTGGTGTTCCAGCACTATATGAAACTTGATGATGTCCTTCAAGGATGCATCTGCAGTCCTTACATATGGGTTGTCCTGCCTCAGGCAGCCCTTCGGTCGGCTGGATTCCAAAGTCTGGGTCCGGCGTCGGCTGATGTCGCCCTTTTCCCCGACGGCAGAGCGCCTGGGGTATAAAAGCGTCAGCCGACGCCATCTTCCTCAGTCTTTCTTGCCGCGCGGTGCCCGAAGCAGAAGCAGTTCGCAAGTGCCGGTCGGCCAGCTCCTGTGATTTCAGCTACCGAAGTCTTCAAAAAAGCTAAGTACCCCGTTGGGGACTCTTTCTTGCCTCAGCCAATGTCAGATCAAACAGTTAAAGTTAATAATTGTTTAAAATGTGGGAAACAAATACCTCATAAGGATTTCCACTCTTACTGCTTACCTTGCCTAGGCCCAGACCATGACGTCTCAGCCTGTACAGCCTGTGCTTCCTTCAATAGACGCACACTTAGGTGTCAGGCAGAGTTTGCAGAGGAATATTTTGGGCAAATTTACTGTTATAAAATGCCGTCGGAGCTTCCGACAGCTCATTTACCTAAAAAACGTAAGGAGAAGGACTGACACATGCGGTCCGCGGTTCCGGCCGACTCCACGCCCAGGCCTACCGCTAGTGTCTCTGTCTCTGTTGAAACCGAATCTCTTCCGATTCCGACCGACGACACCGCACAGCCGGTACCTTCGGTACCGGAGGCTTCCACTGGGTCGGTCTTAGAATTACCTTCTGAAACCGGTGCTCCGGAGATATCCGACACCATTTCTGTGGACAAAACTACCCCAGCACGTGGGACAGCCAGGCCTCCTGTATCCATTTCCATTAAGGCTTTTACTCGTGCTAAAGCTGCTAAACAGCCAAAATCTCTCCCTCCCAAGGCTATTCCTCAGGGATCCTCTACAGGTTCACAAATCTTAGGCTTAGCTGAGGACCTTATCTCCTTAATCAGGGGCTCTCAGCCACACCCAGACAGGGGCTCTCAACCTCCTCCAGGCAAAAGGTCCAGGGTTGAGCAGACAGATCCCCAGTCCTCTGATGAGGCCTCAGATGACTCTGCCCTTTCAGATTACCAGGAGGAGGCCTTTCCGGCCTACGAGGATTCTGTTGCAGAGGAATCTATTCCCTCGGCCTCCCCCCCTGAAGAGTTGTCCTTTGGGGAGACCCTTCACTCCATGAGAGAGCATTTTAAATGGCAAGGCCAGGAATTATCTGATTCCAGGAAGAGGTTAAGGACTTTTTTGCATTTACCTCAGCATAGACCTTTGGCTATTCCTCCTGTTTTAAATGTCATAGAGGATGTGTACTCCGAGTCTAGTATTTCCTCAGACTCCCTCCCTCCGGCTCCTGTCAAACCCGACGGGTACTACAGGGTCCCGGACACACATCTATTCCATTACAAGGGCCACTCAGCTGACCCAGAAACTATTTCTCAGGGGCCTAAAGGGGTTGCAGCCTCCACTACTAAGAACCCACTTCCTTCTGAAAGGGAATCCAGGGCCTTAGAGAGATGGGGTAAAAAAGTGTACACTTTTTCCACTCTTTCTATGAGAGCATTGAATTGTCAATTCCATATGATACAGTATCAAGAATATCTGTTAGATGAATTGCATAAAAAACTAACCTCACCTGAACCCCTAGATCGCAAGGCACTTCAGGATCTGGTGCATAACTCCCAGCAGGTTAGCAACCATTTTTTACAGTGTGATTATGATTCATTGGAAGCTTCATGTAGGTCAGCAATGACAGGTGCAGTCATACGTAGACATGCTTGGCTGAAGGAACAAACACTGCCAGATCATGTTAAAGCAAAGCTTCTGGATGCACCCCTGGAAAAACAAAAGTTATTTGGTTCCACGACTCAAGAGGTCTTAAAGAAATTTGAGGAAAAGGCTAAGTCAGTACAGACAGTCAAAGATTTTCTCCAGGTCCAACCACCAAGATTCAGCAGAAATTGGCCTTCTAAGAATTGGTCCTTTCCAGACACAGACAGATTTCAGAGAGGCAAAAATAGGCGTGCCAGAGGTAGAGGACAAGCTAGAGGCTCCTACAGAGGACGTCAATGGCAGCCTCCTAACCAAAGAGGTAGTGCAGGACCAACACCTGCTGCACAAGGACAAACTCAATGACTTGACTCTGACCCCGCCAACCAGGGCTCAATTGGAAGCACCTTTGGGTGGAAAGCTATCTTTATTCTCAGAAAATTGGCACATTATTACAAGGGACAAATGGATACTGCAAATAATAGACAAAGGATACAGATTCCATTTTCATACATTACCAAAAAGACAAGGCATGCCAAATCTGCCACCGAATCAAAGGACAGAGGCTTTCAAGCAAATTTCCAACCTACTGCAAATGAAAGCAATAGAAAAGGTTCCTCTCATAGAACAAGGCCAAGGATTTTATTCCAGACTATTTCTTGTCCCAAGAAAAGAAAAGCAATGGAGGCCTATTTTGGACTTGTCCGCACTAAATACTTATTGTGCCAAAATTCAAAATGCTGACCTTACAGCAACTCCTTCCCATGCTGGGCAAGGGGTCCTGGCTGGTAACTCTAGACCTCAAGGAGGCATACCTGCATATCCCTATCAGACAAAGATGCAGAAGACACCTCAGATTTCTTGCAGGTTCAGAGCATTATCAATTCTCAGCATTGCCCTTTGGCTTATCTACTGCACCCAGAGTATTCACGAAATGCCTGGCATCAGTAATTGCACATTGCAGACTTCAGGGGATTCAAATATACCCATACCTGGATGACTGCCTTATACAAGCGGACAGCCAACAAACATTGGTAAAACACTTGAATTATGCCATCCGCCTACTTCAGGCTTTGGGATACACAGTCAACATTCAGAAATCAAGATTTGTTCCATCCCAAAGAATAATTTTTCTGGGTGCAAAACTAGATACAACCACCCAAATGGCTTTTCTCACAGAAGAAAAACAAGAACTACTACCGGATTATTTCAGAAACCTGACAAAACAAACCCAACTGACTGCAAGGAAAATCCTGCAGGCCCTGGGTTTCATGGCATCTTGCATTCTTCTGATTCAACAAGCAAGGCTGCATATGAGGAAACTACAATGGTACCTAAGGAGTCTATGGTCTCAACACAGTCGCAGCCTAGAAGCTTTGATCCCCCTCATTCCATGCCTTCAAAAGGAATTTCTGTGGTGGGCTCAAGCAAGCCAGTCAAACATGGGTCTGCCTTTCAGCAAACCAAATATCAGCCAAACCATTACAACGGACGCCTCAGACCATGGATGGGGAGCGCACATGGAGGGCAGATGCATTCAAGGACAATGAACACAAACAGAATTTCGCCTGCACATAAACCAAAAGGAAATGCTGGCAGTGATACATTCAATCGAGGCCTTCAAGCACTTCCTACATCAAGGCCACCTGCTAATAAAGACAGACAATACCACAGTTATGTGGTACATAAACAAGCAAGGAGGTACCCATTCTTACCCTCTTTGCAGGCTGGCAATGAATGTTTGGGAACTTTCCCTAAAACTCAATATAGAGCTGCAATCCCAGTTTGTACCAGGAAAGGACAATGTACTGGCGGACAGCCTAAGCAGAAACATCATGGATCCACACGGATGGATGCTGCACCCAGACACCTTTCTTCAAATAACGCAATCATAGGGAAGGCCGGACATAGATCTTTTTGCCTCCCACCACAACCATCAACTGAAGAAATTCTGCAGAAGGACATACCACCCACAAGCATGGAAAGTGGACGCTCTCTCTTTCAGCTGGAATACTCTAGCAGTATATGCATTTCCACCTCTTCCGTTAATGACCAAGGTCTTACTGAAGATCAGGACAGAACAACCAAAAGTGATTCTGATAGCTCCGGACTGGCCAAGACAACACTGGTACCCACTGTTAAGGAGCTTGTCATGCACGAAACCGTGGCCTCTACCACAATAGCCACTTCTTCTGACACAGCACAACTACAAAACTCTGCACTCCAGCCTAAAAACCTTGCAGCTGACAGCCTGGAAAATACCTTGACTCCTCGCCTGGATAAACTATCCAAAAGGGTAAAGGATATCATCAAGGAAGCTCGGCGGCCTTCCACAAGAAAGGCATATTCAGCAAAATGGAAAAGATTTCACACTTGGAACTCCACAAAGGGCCAAGATCTGACAGTAATGAGCATTCCACATATCCTGGAATACTTGGCAGAAATGCTCCATAATGGCCTTTCTTACTCTTCCATAAAAGTTCATGCTTCAGCAATTTCAGCAGAGTACAACACTGATCCACCTGTATTTTCTCATCCGCTGCTAAAGCAGTTTCTAAGAGGGATAAAAAACATCAACTCTCCAAGGAAACCACCAGTGCCTACATGGGACCTTAACTTCATGTTGGAAAAATTAACTCTACCTCCCTTTGAACCAGCAGCATCTGCAGAACTACAGTTCCTGTCTTGGAAGACTGCCTTCCTTCTGGCCATAACCTCAGCAAGAAGAGTATCTGAGTTACAGGCCCTCATGGCAGTACAACCATTTCTTACTTTTCATCAGGACAGAGTCTCATTGAGAACCAATCCTTCATTCATGCCAAAGGTGGTATCCAGGGTCTCACTGAACCAAGCTATTCACCTGCCTACCTTCTTTCCAAATCCACAAAATAAAGGAGAGAAACTTCTTCATAGCCTGGACATTCACAGACAGTTGCGCTACTACTTGGACAGAACTAAGACTTAACAGGAAAACTGACCAGCTTTTTGTAGCATATGCTGCTGGTGTACAAGGAAAAGCAATTTCCAAACAGACAATTTCAAAATGGATAGGGAATTGCATTCGATTCTGTTACTCTTTTCATGGCAAAACTGTGCCAGCCAACATTAGACCTCATTCCACCAGAGCCACAACAACCTCCACAGCCTTCTTAAGAGGGGTGGCTACAAAGGACATCTTAGAAGCTGCTACATGGAGCTCTGTGCATACATTTTCCAAGCATTACAACTTACCTTTATATTCCAGATCCTGTCCTGCAGGGCATTTTAGCTACACCATCCTTTTCTTAGGTCCTACCACCCCCAGCTTGGCTATGGTATTCTACCCATATGTAAGGACTGCAGATGCATCCTTGAAGGACATAGTACAGTTTTGTACCTACCATAAATGTAGATGTCCGATAGGTATGCATCTGCAGTCAGGATTTCCCTCCCTCCTTACCCCTCTGTGGTAATCCTTGAGTATGTATCCCTCTTTCTAGCTAGCTGGGGTTATCTATTATGGTGTATTTGTTTTATATATTACTGTGCATGTTTGGAATTTTTTGCATCTCTCCAAATTTAGCCTTCATTAGAGGGCACCTGGCATCTGGGGCAAGAAAAACTGAGGAAGATGGCGTTGGCTGACGCTTTTATACCCCAGGCTCTGGCGCCGGGAAAGGGTGACATCAGCGGCCGACCCAGACTTTGGAATCCGGCCGACGAGGCTGCCTGAGGCAGGACAACCCATATGTAAGGACTGCAGATGCATACCTATCGGACATCTACATTTATGGTAGGTACAAAAAGTACAGTTTTGTACCTACCATAAATGTAGATGTCCGATAGGTATGCATCTGCAGTCCTAACAAATGGGTTGTCCTGCCTCAGGCAGCCCTTCGGTCGGCCGGATTCCAAAGTCTGGCTCTGGCCTCGGCTGATGTCGCACTTCACCCGACGTCATAGCTGCAGTTCAGCAGGTATAAAGGCATCAGCCGACACCATTTTCCTCAGTGTTTCTTGCCCCAGATGCCAGGTGCCCTCTAGGAAGGCTAGATTTGGATAAATGCAAATGTTTCCAAACAATAGAGAGCAAATGGAAATAAACATGTATATACATATATACAAACAAATACACCATAATAGATTCCCCCAGCTAGCTACAAGATGGGCAAACACCCTAGGAGTACCACAGAGGGAAGGAGGGTATCTGACTGCAGATGCATACCTCTCGGACATCTACATTTATGGTAGGTACAAAACTGTACTATGTCCTTCAAGGATGCATCTGCAGTCCTAACAAATGGGTAGAATACCATAGCCAAACTGGAGGAGGAGGCACTAAGGAGGCACTAAGAGTTTATGGTGTAGTTAAGATCCCTTGCAAAACAGCAGTGGCAAACCCTGCTCGGGATCTGGAGTATAAAGGTAGATTATAATGCTTGGCAAATGTATGCATGGAGCTCCAAGTAGCAGCCTCTAAAATGTCTTTGGTAGCCACTCCTCGTAAGAAAGCTGTAGTAGTGGCTGTAGCCCTTGTGGAGTGAGGTCTGATGTTTTCTGGAGTTGCCTTTCCATGAAAAGAGTAACAAAATCTAATGCAATTTCCTATCCATTTTGAGATTGTTTGTTTGGAAATTGCTTTTCCTTCCATTCCTGTTGCATATGCTACCAGAAGCTGGTCAGTTTTTCTATTCTTGGTTCTGTCCAAGTAGCAGCGCAATTGTCTGTGCACATCCAAGGTATGCAGTAATCTTTCCCCCCTGTTCTGTGGGTTGGGGAAGAATGTTGGTAGGTGTATTGCTTGGTTTAAAGATACCCTGGAGACCACTTTTGGCATAAAGTTAGGATTAGTTCTCATGGACACTCTATCCTGATGGAAGATAAGGAAGGGTTGTACTGCCATTAATGCCTGTAATTCAGAAACCCTTCTAGCTGAAGTGATTGCAAGCAGGAATGCAGTTTTCCAAGATAAGTACTGTAATTCTGCTGTTGCTGCTGGTTCAAAAGGGGGAAGTGTCAACTTTTCTAGCACAAAGTTCAAGTCCCATGTAGGCAATGGTGGTTTCCTTGGTGGCTTTACATTTTTAATTCCTCTCAGAAACTGCCTGAGTAGAGGTTGAGAAAAGACTGGAGGATCCATGTTGTATTGTGCTGAAATTGCTGATGCATGAATCTTAATGGAGGAGTAAGACAGGCCATTGTGGAAAAGCTCTGCTAAATATTCCAGGATGTTAGCTATGTTTGCCAATGATGCATCTACTCCTTTTGTTGTACTCCAAATGAGATATCTTTTCCATTTTGCTGAATAAGTTTTCCTTGTTGGAGGGTCTGCGAGCCTCCAAGATAATGTCTTTAACCCTTTGAGATAAATCTGGGTTATGTTGTCTTATGTAATGTTCCAAGCAGCTAGCTGCAGTGTTTTCAAGTTTGGATGCAGGATTTTGAAGTTGTTCTGTGTTAGCAGCAGAGGTAGTAGGGGTAGAGGCCATGCGTGTTCCCGAGACATACTTCTTAGTAGCGGGTACCAATGTTGCCTCGGCCAGTCTGGAGCTATCAAGGTGATCCTTGGGTGATGATCTTTGATCTTCAGTAGCACTTTGTGCATCAAAGGGAGAGGTGGGAATGCATATACTGTCAGGTTTTCCCAACTGAAGGATAGGGAGTCCACCTTCCAAGCAAGTGGGTGGTATGTCCTTGTGCAGAATTTTTTCAACTGGTGGTTGTGTGGGGATGCGAACAGGTCTATTTCTGGTAGTCCCCATTTCCTTGTAATGGATTTGAAGATGTCTGGATGCAGCATCCATTCGTGGGCATCCGTGGTAGTTCTGCTTAAGATGTCTGCCAGAATATTTTCTTTTCCTGGCACAAATATGGCCTGGAGCTGAATGTTGAGGTTCAGGGCCACATTCCAGAGGTCCATTGCCATCCGGCATAGAGGATATGAATGTGTGCCTCCCTGTTTGTTGATATACCACATAACTGTGGTGTTGTCCGTCCTTATCAGCAAATGACCCTGTTGAAGAAACGGTCTGAATGTCTGAATTGCCTGCTTTACTGCCAGCATCTCTTTTTGATTTATGTGTAGGTTCATCTGGTCTTGAGTCCATAAGCGTTGTATGCACTTGTCCACCATGTGTGCCCCCCAACCGAGGTCTGAGGCGTCCGTGGTGATAGTCTGGTTTGGGTGAGGCCTGTGGAAGGGCAGTCCTTTGTTCGATTGACAGGCCTGGGCCCACCACTGGAATTCTTGCTTCAGGCATGGAATTATTGGAATTTGGGTTTCTACGCTGTGCTTGTGCTGAGACCATAAATTCCTCAGGTACCATTGCAACTTCCTCATATGTAGTCCGGCATGTGGAATCAATATTATGCAGGATGCCATGTAACCCAGGGCTTGCAGGATTTTCCTTGCTGTAAGCTGGTTCTGTGCTGTTAATGCCATGAAATAAGGTGGTAGTTGCTTCTGCTTTTCTGCTGTGAGGAATGCCATCTGGTTTGATGTGTCCAGTTCTGCACCCAAGAAAGTTATCCTTTGTGATGGGATCAGCCTTGACTTTTTTGTGTTGATTGTGTATCCCAGGGCTTGTAGTAGGTGAATAACCTTTTTCAAATATTTTGTTAATTTGTCTTTGCTGTCCGCTTGTAACAGGCAGTCGTCCAGGTATGGATAAATTTGAATTCCCTGAAGCCTGCAATGAGCAATTACTGATGCCAGGCATTTTGTGAATACTCTGGGCGCAGTAGATAAGCCAAAAGGCAATGCTGAGAATTGATAATGCTCTGATCCTGCAAGGAATCTGAGGTATCTTCTGCAATTTGGTCGTATGGGGACGTGCAAGTATGCCTCCTTGAGATCCAGAGTCACCAGCCAAGACTCCTTGCCCAGCATGGGAAGAAGTTGCTGTAGGGTCAGCATCTTGAATTTTGGAACAATAAGATATGTGTTCAGAGCGGACAGGTCGAGGATAGGTCTCCATTGGTTTTCCTTTCTTGGTACCAGGAAAAGCCTGGAATAAAATCCTTGTCCTTGTTCCATAGCCGGTACCTTTTCTATAGCTCTCATCCTTAGTAAGTGGTCTATTTGCTGTAGAGCGTTTGTCTTTTGGTTTGGAGGTAGGTTTGGCATTCCTCTCTTCCTTGGAAGAGTATGGAAGTGAAACCTGTAGCCTTTGTCTATTGTCTGCAGAATCCATTTGTCTCCTGTAATGTAATGCCAATTTACTGAAAATAAGGCTAACTTTCCGCCTAAGGGTGCTTCTAGTTGTTCCCTGGTAGGCGGTTTCAGAGCCAAGTCACTGTGATTGTCCTGTGGAAGTGGTAGTGGCTGGATCTGTGGCAGTACTTCTCTGGCTGTTAGGCTGCCACTGACGTCCCCTGTAGGCACCTCTGGATTGACCTCTGCCTCTTGGGCGTCTATTTCTGCTTCTCTGTGCTCTGGTGGTGTCTGGAAAGGACCAATTCTTGGAAGGCCAGTTCCTACTAAACCTTGGAGGCTGGACCTGTAAGAAATCCTTGACTGTCTGGAGAGATTTAGCTTTTTCTTCCACCTTCTTTAACACTTGCTGTGCAGGGGAACCAAACAAACTGTGCTTTTCCTTGGGAGCATCTAGAAGCTTGGACTTTACATGGCCTGGTAAGGATTGTTCTTTTAACCATGCATGCCTTCTGATCACTGTACCAGTCATAGCTGATCTAAAGGAAGCCTCCAGTGCATCATAGCCGCATTTTAAGGAATGATTACTGACCTGCTGAGTGTTATGTACCAAATCCTGAAGGGACTTACGGTCTAAAGGCTCAGGTGAGGACAGTTTTTTAGTTAGCTGATCTAACAGGAATTCCTGATATTGAATCATGTGGAATTGACAGTTTAAGGCCCTGGCCGAAAGAGTAGCAGAAGTATACACTTTTTTACCCCATCTCTCTAAAGCCCTAGATTCTCTTTCAGTGGGGGCGGGTTTTTGGTAGAGGCAGCTGCTACAGCTTTGGGGCCCTGTGAAATAGTTTCAGGATCTGCAATAGGAGCCTTATACAAGTGATAATGTGTGTCCGGAACCCTGTAGTATCTGTCGGGCTTAGCAGGGGCCGGAGGGAGAGAGTCAGGAGCAGTACAAGCATCATTAAATGCATCATCCACAACTGTAAGTACTGGAGGAATGGCTAAAGGCCTATGCTGTGGCAAATGTAAAAAGGTCCTAAGCCTTTTCCTAGAGTCTGAAAAATCCTGGCCCTGCCATTGAAATTGTTCTCTCATAGCATGCAGGGTTTCCCCAAAAGAAAATTCCTCAGGAGGAGAGGCAGAAGGGATGGAGTCTTCTGCATCTGAGTCCTCATATGGAGAATAAGGGCCTTCTGGGGTATTTGTACCATCAGAGGAGAAATCAGTAGAAACTGGCTCAGGGGGCTCTGCTCTAGGACTCTTCTCTGGAGGGGGTTGAGAGGCCCTGTCAGGGTGAGGCTGGGATCCCCTGATCAAAGAAATGAGATCCTCTGCTAGACTAAGCATTTGAGTACTAGAGCTAGGCCTGTGAGAAGGGGTTTTAGCAGGCACAGTCTTTGATGATTTAGCTGCTTTAGCCCTGGCAAAAGCCTTAATTGACATGGATGCAGGGGGCCTAGCGGCTCCACGTGCAGGAGTAGATATATCTAAGGGGATAGTATCTGATAAATCCTGAGAACCTGTAAGAGCAGGTGGAATTTCCGTAGCAGATTCAGCCATGCTGGATGAGGCCTCGGTTGTAGGAGGCATGCTTTCGGCCGAAGGAAGAACCGCGGACTCGGTTTCGGCCGAAACCGGGACACTCGCGGTTGGCTTAACCGTGGTTTCGGCCGAAACCGCGGACCGTGAGTGTCGGTCCTTTTCCTTGTGCTTTTTAGCTAATTGTGAAGTCGGAGTCTCCGACGGCATGTTATAAGCAAAAGCGGAGCCGAAAAACTCCTCTGCAAACTCCGACCGACGTCTAAGTGTTCGTCGGTTGAAGGAAGCACAGGCTAGACAAGCTGCTACGTCATGGTCTGGGCCTAAACAAGGTAGGCAGTAAGAGTGGAAATCTTTATGAGGTATTTGTTTCCCACAAGTTAAACAGTTATTCACTTTTTCTGACATCTGCTGAGGCAAGAAAGAGTCCCCAACGGGGTACTTAGCTTTTTAGAAGTCTTTGGTAGTAGCAATCTCTGGTTCTGACTGACCGGCACTTGCGAACAGCTTCTGCTTCGGGCGCCATGCGGCAAGAAAGACTGGGGAAAATGGCGTCGGCTGATGCCTTTATACCCGCTGAACTGCAGCTATGACGTCGGGTGAAGTGCGACATCAGCCGAGGCCAGACCCAGAATTTGGAATCCGGCCGACCGAAGGGCTGCCTGAGGCAGGACTACCCATTTGTTAGGACTGCAGATGCATCCTTGAAGGACATCTGTACTTTACATTTCTTTACTTCATGGATGTCCTTGCAGCTACCATCTACGTAGTTATTTTTACAGACTGTTTTTCCATAACATATTTTTTTACATGGATGCCAAAATCTTAACTATGCTATGCCAGCACATTTACTACTACTTATTTTTCAGCATTTTACACTATTTCTAAATTAACCCTTTATATTTCATATTATTCTTGCAGCTTTTATTCAAGCTAATAATCATGCTAGCAGTAGTTTGAAAAGACAGTGAATAAAACAGAATAATACTAATCTTTCAGTTCCTCCTTATTGTATTTTTGAGGAATGGACTAAACTTCAGAAAAAGAAAAAAACTGCATTTGTTTTATCAGCATTGCTATTTACAGCATTTACCACTTTGCTAATATTTACAGTCATAACTTGTTGAGTTATTACAACTCTTTGTAACCTGCAACATATAAACTATTGTAAGCTGTTATTATTATGACTTTTAAAACTATTAACACAGGATGTATTTACCAATTTAGCAATTTGGTCCCAGATGATGGCCATTCTGTAAATATGTCCCACCAATTATGGGCAAGTGTACGCTTCTGTTTTAGTCTTTTGCTATTAACACTGGGTTATTTGAAACCACACATACAAACTGTGGTGCAACTTTAACAATTTTAAATTTGAAGGCAATATTGTGCATTTATACTAAATTGTAATCTATCAAAGATACTTGTAATGACTTACTAAATAGTAGGATTTCCTTGTGCTTGTAAATGTATAATTTGTGAGATCTTGTTTTACTAGTTTTTATACCAAAGTCTTTTAAAATCTGCATTTGGTATCTTTAAAACTTGGAAATGTAATATTGAAGTGCAATATTGTCTTTTGGTATTGTTGTCCTATCATGGTACAAGTGGATGGTATTTTTACCATTGATTTGTATGAAGAACTGGCTTATTACCCAGAATGGTAAGTATTTTAACCCATGGTCCTTTTTCTTGTATTACTGTGTTGTTTATACAAATAAACAAGAGTATTGGTAGAAATCATACCCTTTTCCCTCTTGTTGAGTTTATTCTTATTTTTGTGTTATTGTCTACACACTGTGACAATTTTGCATGATGTCTTTCCTTGTCAGAAGTGTTACATTTTCAGGGGGTAATGTACAGCATTTAATAGAAATAGAGCTGTTTATTGAAATGTTTGTCAGTCTTTGATTGTTTCTTTACTTTTATGTATGCCTGACATTGTTTAGCTAACCATGCTGTTATATTTGTGTTAAATGTTATTTTTTTAAACGTACATGCTGTATGCTTTTTACAACTAAAATTGTCTTGTAATCTATTTTGTGTAGCATTTGTGAAATATTGTAATTCCCTCTGTTTTGATGTTCAGAATGATGCAAATGAAATGCAGATGTCTGTGTTGAATGCTGCCTTGTCCCTCAGCTGCATTTTTATCTATAGTCCTTGAAACATGTTCCAGACACTGAACATTCAGCTTGTCTCAAGCTGTACCAAGAATGTGTGTGCGCTACCAAACAGAAATACATGTAATTAACTAACTATATTATTTTTACATATATTATAGCAACAGATGTGTATATGCATCTAACTAGCAAATAGATGTGCACATGCATTTATACATATTTAAACATATCTATCACTGTATACACTCCCTGTTTTATTTTAAATTTAAAACTGTTTATAGTTAAGTTATATTGCTATTAAGTAGAAACACATTGGGAAACAAAACCTTTAGATTTCTTTTTACTACAGCAAGTTAACACAGTTTAATATTGTTAGCACAGTGATGACAACCATTACTATTAGAACTGGATGAATCTGAATATGACTTTATACAGTGATGTTTTATACTGCAATTTATTGACAATGGTTGAGAATTTTATTGCAAAGGCATTGCAGTCTTGTTTTTTGGGAAAAAAAGACGTCACAAATGTCAAGCTATGACTTGTTACTCTATTTACATAGATAAACCATTTACTATATACTGTACAGAATACACTTGCTTGTACAGATTGTTTTTGTATATACATGGCTGTAATGTACACTCAGTCCAATTTTTATACCTAGCATTAAACTTAAGCCTGCTAATTACATTACTTGAAAAATTAAAATGTATTTTTGGTATTACCATTTTGCACTTTAAAGTCTCTGCAGCACTGTTTACACAGTTAGTGTAAAATTGAAAGCGTGCCCTTACCCCTTTAGTATACATAATTTTACTGCAGTATTGTTTATTTGCTTTATGCTGTGAGAATTGAATGTATACTTGCCCTTTGGCTGTTACCTAGACGTGACACATTGGTCTTACACATTTGCTTTTTGACTTGATTATTTTTATAAAGCTTTTGCTGTTGCCTATACTGTTTAAGTTGTAGTACTAGTAGCTATTTGTACCCTCCCTTTTTGTAAAGGGACCTGCATAATTTATTTTAACTGCATACCATAGCCCATGTACTAACTGTACTCTGTGTAGTATTTACTTGCAAAAATTGTGATGTTTTATTATAATTACCAAACAGGATTTTTGTAGACTTTTATTTAATGCTGTATGTGAATATTTAAGAGTAATATTTTAGAAAAATGTAAGCCAATTTGGCCTGATAACCAGTCTTGTTTCCTTGCCCTTATAGATTTCAGTACCAGTAACATTTTGTCATGCAACATTTTTCGTAACTACCCATTCCAGCCTGGAAAGATTTGAGGTCACATTACTTTTTTTTTCTTTCTGCACATTTCAGACAACTCCTTTAGCACTTACTTGTACCTTCAGTCATTCGTTAAAATATTCTTGCAACTTGATATAAACATTCGTAATTTGCTTAAGTATGCATAATAATTCTTTTGAAGACTGTTTTTGCTGGAGTCCATGATATTTTTTATGCCATTATACAATTACAAAATATTGTAAGAAACAAAAGAGATATTGGCTTAACTAACATGCTTAAAACAGATATATTTACATTTGCTGTGGTCTGCCTTTTGCTGCACTTTAGATGAAAAAAAATGCATGCATGTCAGTCTTGTGACGTAATGCCTTTTCTACGTTTAACTACTCTCATTTGATTTCTATGCCCTAGAACTGTTTTGTTAGATAAATGGTTTTAAAATCACTATTTAAGTGCCTTGCTTTAACTGAATGAAAGTTTGTGCTGTGTACGCTTAACCATTTTCTAAAGGTAGAATAATACGTCATAAATTATTTCGTATCAGTGCAGTTAACTGCTGTTTTTTTAACTATTAACCAGATTATATTTGTCAGTATTGTTTTGCTGAATTTAAAGCTCTTATGCACTTTTGAAGAAGTGTTTGCATATGTTGTCTGAACTTTTTGAACTCACTCTGTCTTTTAGAAGTTTATTAAATCTTTTTGTCAGTTCACCATGAACCTCGTCGCTGCTATCTGTTTTGTAATCTGCAGTGGTTTTATGCAACTTTTGTCTAGCAAGATGTACAGAAGATGTTGTAAATAACTGACTTGACTGATATTGTAACTCTAAAATTAACAGCTGCGGTAGCGTTGTTGCCTCACAGCAAGACGTTGTCGTGTTCGATTCTCAGCTAGAGCGTCTTCTGTGGGGAGGCATGCGTGAATGGGCGTGCCTTCGTTGAAGGTTGTGCGTCAGGACTGGTAACTCGGCACGTAAAATCCACTACCAAACATTAGAGGACCGGAGTTCCGCTGTGGCGACCCCTAACCGGGATAAGCTGAAAGACACAACAACAATATGTGGTGACAGGACATAAACGTGTATTGTCATACAAATGATGTTGCTGTTTAAGATACCAGTCAAACATGATGCATTTACATATAAAGCATTGACTTCAACATTTCTCAGTAAAGTACTGCATGTACTATTGTTTTGTTTATACCAATCTTTAAAACCTAGCCATACCTGTGCTGGACTGTCATTACTATATACCTGAAAGGTAGTTTTACATTTGACACTTTTTTGTTTACTAGTATCCATGCTGTAGAGTGAGAAACAAAGAAAAGAATTACCAGTTTCTATGTGGAAGGTGGCCATATCTTCCGTCGAGAAAGCGTGGAAGTCCCTCGTTGATTCTCCCAAAAGTTGGTCAACACATCTGGCAGATTCAGCTGTGCAAATGTACAGGACCTGTGAAACTTGCAGAGATGCACTATTCTGCTACTGTATACTGTGCAGAAGGAGGAGGCAAACGTTTGCTTTGCAACTGGACGTACTAACTGAATAAAATGAAAAAGTAGCTGTAGTTGTCACAAGGAGAAATCATGCGGTCCGTCAACTGTGGCTTGCCATTGAAGAATTTTGTGAATTCTATGCACGTCTTTCTGTTTATCTTGCTGTTAGTTACATTTACATGCATATACACAGTATATTAACTCTTAGTATGAATAGCTACTTTTAAATATTGGATTGTACTAAGTACAATTAAATACGCAGAGGCAAACTACTTTAGTAAACTGTTTTAGTTAGTACGGCATTTCTGTTGCATTTGACTTTTGGTTCTACAAACATGCAACACATATGCTGTCAGCTCTCTCTAGCAAATTCCCAAAGTCTGTTTATGCATAGTTACATTTATACCAGAAGGTCTGGTATTTTTCTCAGTCTGATGCAATACAGTTCTTTCTTTGTATAACAGTTTTCCTTTGTTCCCTTGTCCTTGGTTCTTTGTAGTTTGATGATCCATGGAAACTCAGTCTTGCATTATCTGAAAAGTGGTGTTCCAGCACTATCTGAAACTTGATGTTACATTTCTTTACTTCATGGATGTCCTTGCAGCTGCCATCTAAGTAGTTATTTTTACAGACTTTGTTTTTCAATTACATATTTTTTTACATGGATGCCAAAATCTTAACTATGCTATGCCAGGACATTTACTACTACTTATTTTTCAGCATTTTACACTATTTCTAAATTAACCCTTTATATTTCATATTATTCTTGCAGCTTTTATTCAAGCTAATAATCATGCTAGCAGTAGTTTGAAAAGACAGTGAATAAACCAGAGTAATACTAATCTTTCATTAACACCCCTTGACATTCCATACTCCTCTACTGGGATTTGTAAAAAGGGAATTGCTGTGGTGGCAAGAAAAGTTTTATTTGAATCCAGGTCTCCCATTTTCCCTTCCAGTTCCAGCACAGTCTGACTTTTTCTTAGGAAGTGGTGTTTATGGGAGTAAAATGGCAGGGTCTTTGGGGAGAAAAGTACAGACAAAAACACCTGAACATAAGAGATGTAAGCAGTAATAAATGCTGTCAACTTTCAATCATCTTAGGTCCCCTGAACCCCTTCAGGTGATCAAAAGCAACATGACAGTGATGTGGAATATAAACACGGGGGGGGGGGGGGCACCAGATTTTATCCTCTGTGCACAGTCTCACTCTACAGGCATCCTACATCCTGTTAGAGCAAATTTTTCTGCAGATAAGCTTACCGGGGTCAGGACAGACCTCTGGAAAGGAAAATTAATTTGAGGGTGGTACTTTGAATTGATCTGGCTGTGGGGAACACCTCAGTGAGGTCTATTCGTCTCCTTTCACAAACTGTCAAAAGTCTGTTCTATGATTCCTGTAAGCAGGCCTGAAAAAAGATGTATTTTCAATTCCTTGGACAGGAATTTTCCATATTTTCCTCTGATATCCAAGGTCATTCTGAAGATACAGGAGGACTCTCCGATCATTGTGGTGATTCCCTGTTGGCTCAGGCAACAGTAGTTCTCCTGTCTTTTGGAAATGGCCAGTGGTAGTTACCACAAGGTCCCTCATAGACAGGGACCTAATCATGCAAAGCAGGCGCTCTTTGATACAGTCCAATCTGAAACGGCTTCAACTAAGTGTCTGGATGATAAGTTTTAGCACCTTTTAGGCACCTCTTTTCTTAGGACTTGCAACAGGGCAGAGACTAAAATTAGGCCAATGGGATCAGTGCTCTACCTCAGTTAAAAAAAAAAAAATTGTACAAATAGGGATTAAATGAGATACAGAACCCTGCTATTAGCAAGTCATATATTACTAAATGGAAACAATTTTTTAGTTGGTGTCAAGACAAGAACAATAAGGCTAGTATTTCTCTGGTTCTATATGTTTGTGTGAGTTGTTAAACTCTTGCTTTTCTTAGTCCTCATCAAGGCTTATTTGTCCGCCATTTTGACATGTCTGTCCATGGGTCCTCCCTTTATTATGCTATCCCTTGTTAAAGTTTAAAGTGTTTTTGAAAGAGAGATTGCATACCAGGCCTCATTGGTATCTCAAGTTTGTTTTGGAAAAATTAACTCTTGCTCCATTTCAACCAGCCCAGACTCCTATGAGGTTCATAATATGGAAAACAGGTCTGATGATGTCACTTTTCATTCTGTCCTCAACCTATGGGTTCAGATCCGATCCCTCGGATCCGACTCTGCCATTGCAAAAGTTCATGGCAACCAAAAAACACTCAAGCTTCTCCCTCACCCACAATGCACAAATCCCAAGTATCTCAGATCTGATTTGCAGTTGTACATGAAAGACGGTACCATTGCTGTCAAGCAGATAAGTCTTTAAGTTTCATAGCTTCATCTCCTTTATAGTTAAAACCTTTACATTTTTAGGTTCTCTTCTTTCCCATACCTTCCGCTTGACTCTTGTGCATTTTTTTTCCTGGTTTTAATATATTCTGTCCTTTTTCTTCCTCTCATACATTGTTTGTACCATGAATACTGTTAGAATTCCTTTTCCCCCTACACTCTGTGTAGCCTTTCCTTACCATAGCTGGTAATTTTCATTTTCTCTCTCTGGCTTTCTATCAAAAATATATACTTTATCTGTTTCTTACTTGATGAATTTCTGGTATTTTTCCTGCTAGTGTTTAAAATGGTGGAGAAAGAGAAAGGTCCATCTGGATTTAAAATAAATGTCTAAAGAGCGGACACAAGATTCCGGTTTCTGATGCCCACATGTTTTGTGTGTACTGTTTAGGACCACTACATCTTCAAGAGAACTGCTCCATTTCTCAAGTCTTTAACTCTAGAGCCCTGGTTGAAAGCAAAAACAAGTTGATTTTAAGAGGGTTACTCCCTTCTTCTTTTGATGTGGCATTATTTGGAGCTCCATCCCCTAAGAAATCAAAAAAGATTAAATCTTCGTCCCTGAGCTCCTCTATAACGCCTTTGGAGAAGTCTAAAAAAAGGCCTCTTTTGGATCCCACTTCCCCTTTGGATCTTAGAAAGAAAATATCTAAGCTATCGGATCAGACTTCAACCTCTGATATGAAACTAAAGAGGAGGTTCATCGGATTCGACCTCATCATGGAATCTAGAAATAAAGAAGAGCAAAGATTCATTGTATCAGACTTTTTCTGGCCCAAAACAGAAGTAATCCGATTCAACTTCCAGAACCGTTTGCCTCACAAGGAGTAGGTACTCTCCTTCAGTGGACCCAGTTCCCTCCAGGGTTCTTTTCCCCCTTTTTGGAGACACCTAGGTCCTCTTTGATAGTATCCAGTCACTCTTTCAAGAGTCTTAACAGAAGATGATGTGGAGAGATTGGTGAGAATAATTCTCTCGATGCAGAACCTGACAGGTGTCTCCTCAGCTCTTACCTGTCTGGGTCAGGAGATCCAATATTTCACTACACCCCCTTTAGCAGGTGGTCCTCTAATTCCTTCCATGGTCTGAGTCCGTGGATCCGAGCTGTCGGGATCTAAGATTTGCTTTGAGCAAGTCGGTTCAGTTGGATCTTGAGAGCTCTTCGAGCCAAGGCTACCATGTCGGATCCGAGGTGTTTGAGTTGACTCTGAAGTTGTCAGAGCCATCTCTGCACCTCAGAACCTCAGCATGGGTTAGTTCGGCTCTGGCTTCTGCCTCAGAGGGGGGGGGGGTTGTTCTCAGAGCAGGGAGAGACAACAATTCAAAAGCTTGCCTTTTTGGATCTGGGGTCCTCTCCCTGTATGGGGAAGTCTGCCTTTGAGGCCATGGAGAGAGCTTTGTCTGCCTTAGCAGCACATATGGTTCCTACCCCCTCAGATCCTCTGTCTGCAGCCTTGATATATGCACGCTTGGAGTCTCACCCGTCTTTTCCATAAGGACAGCTGATACTGAAACTCCAGGTTTCCCAGCAGGGTGTTCTGATGACTTCAGATACCTCCCCAGAGCATCCCACTTAAGTCAACACTAAGAAAAAAAACGTGCAAGAGGAAGCACTTAGATTCCCCAGAGGAGCCCATCACAGACTTTGATGAATGTGAATGATCCACATTGTCACCTCCTGAAGATGTCTCATTTGCAGACATCCTTGAAGTCCTGAAATAGAGAGTTATCTCGAAGCTCAGGAACCCTTTGTCTGAGTCTGTGTTCCTAGAGGCTTTCGGTACTGGCCCGTCTACCTCCTAAGAGACCCCCCCCCAATGATCTTGTTGAGTTCTCTTGGACATGAAAGGACCCCAACACCATTGAACCAATACCTGAGAGACCTGACAGAACTATGACAGCACCAAACGGTTTTGGAAAAAGGGTGTGTTTTTTGATGCCATGGCCTGGGCAGCGGCCACTAAGAAGGAACTTGCTGAGGAGAGTTCCACTGTCCATCCACCAACCAAGGATTCTCGGGCAAAGGACAGATTTGGGAAGTGTATCTATGCTTCACCAACCTTTAAGCTCACTGAACTATTTGGCACATTTCATCAGGTTACAGAGGGACTTGATTAAGGAACTGTCAGACACCCTCTCATGTTCCATTTTTGAAGTACAAGCATCTGTGACTTCTCATTTGGCTACCCTGCAATCCATTTCCAACTCTTCCATGAGGCTTATTTCACATGTAGTCGAAGGGATGTCAAGGGCAGCAGGTTCAGGCATTTTCATAAGGAGGCACACCTGGATGTGCTTATGTGATTTTGCGGAGCCCTTCAAGTCTTCATTTGTCAGTGCTCCTTTTGATGGCACATCTTTATTTGGCCCCAAGGTTAAAGACGCATTATCCAGGTATGAGGAGGATGGAAAGATCCTGTCTGCTGTGGGCGCAAGTTTTTCCACCCCTCAAAGATCCTTTTCCAGGAATCAGCAAGGTAGTGGAAATATGTGGTTTTTAAGAAGAACCAGGGACCTTTCCAGGAAAGATGTGCAGAAGGTTCCCCCAGGAGTAGAGGGGGAACTCAAATAGTAGATGTTGCCCCCCCCCCTCGTGGCAGAGGTGGCCCGCAAAAGCAAGGGTCCAAAGATTCATTCTTTGACGGAGCCTGCCAACGCTCCTGAAAGGAAGCCCAGTTGCTTTCTCTGGAGGCTTTCAGGGGTCAGTTATCCTTGCACAGGAGAGCCTGGCTAGAAACAACAGGTATTTGGGTGCAGAGGATAATTTCCAGAGGTTATATAATACCCTTTTCCCTTCCTCCTCCCCTTCTTGAAAATCCCTTATGGTCCCACCCAGTCAGAGAGAACAGGCAGCAATTCATGTACAAAATCTGCTAGAAAGAGTCATCAAAGAGATCCCACCAGACCAGCTAGAATCCGGAATTTACTCAAGATTCTTTTTAGTGCAAAGAAGAGAGAGACTGGAGACCAATTTTGGATCTCAGAATCTTGGAACAAGTCAGTTCAATGCACCAAGTTCCAGATGGTCAAGGGTTCAGTCCATTCTCCCTTTTTTGGGCAACAATGACTAGATGTGCTCGAGACCTTCAGGATGCGTACTGTCAGCTATCACATAAAGATGTAGAGGTGATCCAGAAGGTTCTTATACTTCCGTCTGGGTGACCGTCATTACCAGTTGTGTTCTGCCCTTTTATCTCACCACAGCCCCCAGGGTGTTTACCAAGTACATGGCAATAGTAGCAGCTCACTTGAGACTGCAGGGATTCTGGTTGTTTCCATATCTAGGCAACTGTCTCATTTCCACCCCAACCAGACATCAGCTGTTAAAGGCAAGACACCAGGTTCTTCAGATATGCTGTCTTCTGGGGGTAATTGTAAACTATGAAAAATCTCAAAGTTTAGAATTTGTAGGAGCACTACTCAACACAAAATCAACCATAGCTTCACTTCCCCCTCTCCAGAGTTCAAACAATAAGATCATAGATCAAAAAGATAATCTGCAGTTACCAATATTTCAGCCCGCTCGGTCCTTCAGGCTTTGAGATATGTGGCAGTAACACTAGAACCATTAGCTAGATTTTTATGTGAGAATTTTTTAATGGATGCTAGCCACACAGTGATGGATACTTTGCAAACCCATATTTACTCTGATAGAATCACCCAGATATGCAGGAGAGATTTCATGTGGTAGATTCAATCAGATCAATTTCTGTAAGGCTGTATGTTCATTCCCCCTCAGCCCAAGGCCATAGTGACCACAGATGCTTCCCAAATAGGGGGGGGGGGGGCATTTTCTGGGGAAAACCATCCAAGGCACTTGGTTCCACGGAGTCCAACTTTTGCATATGAATGTCCTAGAAATGAGAGCTGAGCTTGCAGGCCCTTCAAGAAGCTCTCCCCTCAGAGACAGTTGCACTTCAAATGGATAATCTGTCAGTGGATGTTCTTCGTCTTCCATTGCTGCAGTCCTGACTATTGGGTATAGTCCGCGTCCCAGTCGGCCCGAATACCAGAGTATAAGGCTGACGTCGGTCATGGCGCCTTAGACTGACGTCAGTACGTCAGGGTACTAATGCGCATGACCGACGTCATTTCCTCAGTCTTTTTTGCCGCATGGTCCGATGCAGAAGCAATTTTGCGAGTGCAGGTTGGCGTTCTGAGATTTTCCGAAACCGGAGTTTCAGACCGAAACAGAGTTGGCTAAGTAACCCGTTAGAACATTTTGGTTTTCTTGCCTCAGTATTTAACCGGATGTCAGAAAAAGTGAATAACTGTATTTCTTGTGGGAAGCAGATACCGCATAGGGATTATCATACATTGTGTATACCTTGTTTAGGGCCTGAGCACGACGTTGTTGGTTGCCGCTCTTGTGCTAGATTTAACAAGCGCACTATTAAGAGGAGGCTAGATTGTGCTAGGTTAGTGTTTGGGAAGCGTTGCAATTATAATATGCCGTCGGATGCTCCGTCGCCCGCTTCATCCAAGAAGCGCAAGGACAAAACAGTGAAGCCTAGGGGTGAGGAACCGGCAGTCCCGGACGTCGGTTCTTTAGAAGGCTCAGGGGAGCCAGAGGTTTTGCCAGGAGTCTCTATGGAGTCTCAGGCAGATACTTTACTGTTACAGGATGTGCCCTCTCAGGAGGTAGGCCAGGCTGAGGGGGCTTCTCAGGTAACTGTTCTTCCCTCTCTTCCCAAGGTAGTTAGGGCCTCTCCTTCTGTTGCCAAAGCTTCTTTTAGAGGTAGGCCAAGTTCAGCTTCTGTGGGGGCTTCTCCTAGCATTTCGGGCTCTGTGCCTAAGAAACATATGCTTAAAATGGCAGAAGATTTGATTACTCTGATTAGAGGTTCTATGCCCCCGCCTGATAAGAGGCCTAGGGTGGAACAGGAGTTTGATAGTTTTGAACAGTGTTCACAGGCTTCAGAGTCTTCTGTGGAAGATTTACAAGAGTTTCCTACTTATTCTGATTCTGATGTAGATGATTCCACTCCTACAGCTTCTCCTCCTGAGGATTTTTCATTTTCAGAGACTCTTCACTCCATGAGGGAGCACTTTAAATGGGAAGGCCAGGATTACTCTGATTCAGGAAAAGGCTTAGGGAATTCTTGTTTTTACCCCAGCATAGGCCCTTAGCTATTCCTCCTGTGTTGAATGTGGTGGAGGATGTTTTGCAGAGGCTTCCTGAACCCTGACTCCTTGCCTCCTGCTCCTGTTAAGCCTGATAGGTATTATAGGGTGCCCGAAGCTCATAAGTATTTGTTTAAGAGTCCTAGGGCGGACCCAGAAACTGTTTCTCAGGGGCCTAAAGGTGTTAAAGCTTCTGTGGTTAAAAATCCTGTACCCTCTGATAAAGAGGCAAGGGCTTTGGATAGGTGGGGTAAGAAAGTATATACTTCTTCCACTCTAGCCATGAGGCGTTGAACTGTCAGTTTCATATGCTAAAATATCAGAATTATCTCCTTTCACAATTGAAATCTAAGGTGGATGCTTTGGCGGAAGGTATTGAGTGTAAAGAATTGCTGGATTTGGTTCATGTGTCTGAACAAGTGGGTAAGCATTCTTTGCAGTGTGGTTTTGATGCTGTTCAGGCCTCCTCGAGGGTGGCTGCTACTAGTTCTGTTCTTCGCAGACATGCCTGGTTGAAGGATCAGAATTTAGCTGAGAATGTTAAGACCAGGATTTTGGATGCTCCTTTACAGTCTGATGTGTTGTTTGGACCGCCTGTGGAAGCAGTTTTAAAGAAAATGGAGGACAAAGCTAAGTCTATGCAGACTGTTAAAGATTTTTGCAGGTGCAGCCTCCCAAGTTTAGTAGAAATTGGCCTGCTAAGGGGTGGACATATCCTGCTTATGGTTCCCAGTCTAGGGGTAGGTCTAGACGTGGTAGGGGCAGGGCTCAAGGTTCGTTAGGCCTAGATCAGAGAGTTCACCTGCTCAGACTTCTGGTGAGGGCAGGGGTCAGTCCTTTCGTAAGCAGACCCAATGACCTGCCTTTTCAGCTGCCAGTGGATTCTCGTCTGGCAGCTCCTTTGGGAGGAAGACTGTCTCTTTTCAAAGAAAATTGGGATTTAATCACTCAAGACAGATGGGTGCTGGATATCATTCATCACGGTTACAGATTTTATTTCCACACAATGCCCCTTTCAAAGGCATGCCAGATGTTCCTCCTCCACAAAGAAAAGAGGCTCACAAGCAAGTTTCTCAGTTACTCCAGATAGGGGCCATTCAGCCAGTCCCTGTATCAGAAAGGGGCTTCGGATTTTATTCTCGCCTGTTCCTAGTACCAAAGAAGGGGAACACGTGGAGACCAATTTTGGATTTATCTATCCTCAACACTTATCTGGACATTCCCAAGTTCAAGATGTTGACGTTACAACAACTGTTACCTCTGCTGGGCAAAGATCACTGGATGGTAACTTTAGATCTCAAGGAAGCTTACCTTCATGTGCCTATAAGGCTAGGTTGCAGAAAGTATCTGCGGTTTCGAACTGGAGATTTTCATTATCAGTTCTCTGCATTGCCCTTTGGCTTATCTACTGCCCAGAGTATTCACAAAGGTTCTGGCTCCAGTGATAGCTTACTTCAGGCTTCAAGGCATTCAAATCTATCCTTACTTGGGCGACTGCCTGATTCTGGCTCAAGAAAAGGAAGACCTTCTACAGCATCTGGAATATGTCATAGCAGTGCTAAGATGCCTGGGGTATTCTGTGAGCGAAATAAAGTCCAGTCTAGTACCCTCTCAAGACATGTGCTTTCTGGGTGTGAGACTGAATACAGCAGCCCAGATGGCCTTTTAACCCCGGACAAACAAAAGAGTCTGTCACTTTACTTCCATCAACTATCTCATCAGTCCGTGCTGACTGCAAGGACAGTCCTTCAAGCATTAGGGTTCATGGCATCTTGTATTCTGGTGCTTCCCAATGCCAAACTGCATATGAGGAAGCTGCAATGGTATCTCAAAATGTATGGACACAGCACTGCCAGGATTTGGACACTGTCATTCAAATAATACCTTGCCTTCAAAAGGAATTCTTGTGGTGGGCTCAGGAATGTCACCTAAACAAGGGACTCTCTGTGACCCGGCCAGAGGCGAGTCAGATTTTAACGACAGATGCCTCGGACACTGCTTGGGGAGCTCATCTAAATGGAAAGTGGATACAAGACAAGTGGCCTGCCAGACTACAGCATCTACATATCAACATGAAGGAGATGTTAGCAGTCCAGTTTGCATTGATGGCTTTCAAGGAGTTACTTCTTCCAGGGCAGGTGTTGATTCTAACAGACAACACAACTGTCATGTGGTACATCAACAAGCAAGGGGGAACACATTCTTATCCTTTATGCAGGCAAGCAATGATTTTATGGGAGACTGCGTTAAGCCTGCAACTAACTCTTCAGGCAAGGTTTCTGCCAGGAGCACAGAACTCCTAGCAGATGTGTTAAGCAGACAAATCATGGATCCCCACGAGTGGAAACTGGATCTTCATGTATTTCAGAAATTGACAGTGTCATGGGGAACTCCAGACATAGATCTGTTCGCTTCTCCACTAAACCACCAGCTGCCAAAGTATTGCACAAAGGGGTTTCATCACACAGCTTGGAAAGTGGATGCTCTGTCTTTCAGTTGGAAAAACCTTCATGTCTATGCCTTTCCACCTCTGCCTCTTCTTCCAAAGGTATTATTAAAGGTCAGACAAGACAGGCCAAGGATGATTTTGATAGCTCCAGATTGGCCTCGGCAACACTGGTATCCACTACTACGGAGTCTGGTAAGGAAGCCTCCATGGCCTTTACCTCTGATTCCTCATCTGTTATCTCAGAAGGATGGTCATCTGCTCAATGTCAAGCTTCACTCTCTTCATCTAACAGCCTGGCATATTCTCTCTTGAAGCACAGCAGGTCTCAACTTCCTCAGCAAGTTTTAAATGTGATTATGGAAGCTAGAAGACCTACTACAAGGAAGGTGTACGCAGACAAATGGAAGAGATTTTTATTTTGGAGTACAGCAAAGAATTTGGAGATTTCTGAGCCTAATTTGAGTGTGGCTCTTCAATATCTTACTGAGTTATTGGACAAAGGTTTGTCCTTCTCTTCCATTAAGATTCATGCTGCAGCAATTTCAGCTCATTATGATTGTGACCCACCTTTGTTTTCGCATCCTTTGTTCAAGCAGTTTCTTAGAGGGGCAAAGAATATAAGACCCCCGTAGAGCTCCTACTCCTGCTTGGGATCTCAATTTTGTGTTGGAAAAACTTACTCTACAACCTTTTGAGCCTGCGGCTACTGCTGAGTTGAAATACTTGTCATGGAAGACTGCTTTTCTGTTGGCTATTACTTCTGCAAGAAGGGTGTCTGAGTTGCAGGCCCTTATGGCAGTAGAGCCCTTTTGATTTTCCATAAGGATAGGGTATCATTACGTACTAATCCTTCCTTTATGCCTAAGGTGGTTTCTAGTGTGGCTTTAAACCAAACTATTCATTTGCCTACTTTTTATGCAGATCCCCAAAATAAAGGGGAAAAGATTTTGCACACTTTAGATGTACACAGGCAATTGAGATATTATTTAAGCAGGACTAAGGATTTTAGGCAGTCTCAGCAGTTGTTTGTTTCTTTTGCCTTGAGTTCACAGGGCAAGCCTGTGTCAAAACAAACTATTTCGGTGGATTGGCTTTTGCATTGCATTTTGTTATTCCCATCATGGCAAGGAGATTCCAGCTGGGATTAGGCCTCATTCCACTAGGGCTACTGCCACTTCAACAGCATTTCTAAGGGGTGGCAACTAAGGATATTTTGGAAGCAGCTACTTGGAGTTCAGTGCATACTTTCTCTAAGCATTATCATCTTCCTATCTACTCTAAGTCTAGGGCTGGTTTTGCCACTGCTGTTTTGCAAGGCATGTTATCAGCTCCTACTTCCTTATAATTTGCCAGCCTCCCTTTCCTCTGCTTTGGGATTCTACCCAATAGTCAGGACTGCAGCAATGGAAGGCGAAGAACATAGTACAGTTTTGTACCTACCATAAATGTAGATGTTCGAGGATTCCATTGCTGCAGTCCAATTACCTCCCTCCTTCCCTCTGTGTTTAGGGGTGGTTGTGTAGGTGAGTTTACATGCTTATATTTTTGTATATCTTGTTGTATATATTGTACATGTTTTTTGGTGCAGGTTTTTTGGGACTTGTCTTTTTGGGTCTTCTGACATCTGGGGCAAGAAAAGACTGAGGAAATGGCGTTGGTCATGCGCATTAGTACCCTGACGTACTGACGTCAGTCTAAGGCGCCATGACCGACGTCAGCCTTATACTCTGGTATTCGGGCCGACTGGGACGCGGACTATACCCAATAGTCAGGACTGCAGCAATGGAATCCTCGAACATCTACATTTATGGTAGGTACAAAACTGTACTTTTGGTACATCAGTAGACAAGGAGGGACTGATCTTACCCCTTGTGTTAGGGTGTGGCAATGGGCAGTCTCATCCAACTGCTTTCTTATAGCAATGCATGTTCCAGGGAAGTCCAGAGTGATAGCAAACTGAGCAGGTGCATTCTTCTACCTCATGGAGTAGTCTCTCAGAAAAAACATGATGGAAAGAATTATCGTCAGTGGGGCCATCCATGCTGCGATCTTTTTGCCTGCCCCCTAAACAACAAATGCAGCAGCTACTTTTTGCCCTTATCCCCCCAAAGGGGGAATCACCGAGGGATGCTTTACTTAATGATTCACCCCCCCGGTTTACTTTACACTTATCCACCAATTATGTTAATTCTGAAATTACATAAGAAAGCTGCCATGTTGAACAGCAAAGTCATGCTTATTGCACCCTAATGGCCTCAATAGATTTGGTTCCCCTTTCTTTGGCCTCACTCCTCGAACCTTGAATTCTGGATCAGACTCCAGTCCTCCTGTTTCACCCAACAAGAATGATCCATCCAGATATACCAAACCTCAGGTTGACCAACTGGCTTCTCCAATTCCATTAATACCCATTCAACCTGTGCTGTCTTCCCCTGTCCGGCACATACTTTTATCTCCCTTTGAACCTTCTTTGTGTAAACTACTCCAGTAAATGGAGAAGGTTGGTTTCCTGGGCACATCAAAATAACGCTGATCCTTTTTAAGCTCCCATACTTACCATCCTTGAATTTTTAGCTTTACTTTTTAAAGGAGCTAGTTCCTCAGCAGTTAAGATCCAATTAGCAGCAATATTGAATTTTCACATTGGATTTTAAGGTTATTCTGTTGCCTCTCATAAGCTCTGCAAAGTCTTTTTGAGAGGCACTCTTCTTTTAAGGCCTCCTTTTAAAGACCTCACTCCCCCATGAGACCTGAATCTGGTACCTAACCCCCTTTGAAACAGCAGCTAAGTGTGACCTTAAATATCTTTCCTTGAAGACAATATTTCTAGTAGCAGTTACTTCCGCCAAAAAAAATTTAGAGATCTAAGTCTTGTCTTCAAAACCACCATACTTGATCTTTCACAAGGAGAGAGTCACATTGCGTACCAGTGCTTCTTTTCTCCCTAAGGTGATGTGAGGTAATCAGTGTATTTATTTGCCAGTATTCTTTCCTAAGTTTTCTAACAAGGTTTAATATACGTTACATTTATTGGCTGTTCACAGACAATTGCATTTTTACCTACATAAGCAAATAACATCAGGAAAACGTGCCAGTTATTTGTTTCATTTTGAGAAATAAAATTGGGGAAAACAATTTCCAAACTAAATTTAGTCAGATGGCTGGCTGACTGTTTCTCCTTCATTTATAACAAATTGGGCATTACCTTATTGAAAACATTACTGGCTCATGCAACTAGAGTCATGGCAACAACTTCATTGTTCCTATCTAGAGCATCCATGGATGACAGATGTGCGGCAGTAACTTGGGCTACTTTCCATACCTTTGTTACTCATTACCAATTGGATCTGGTGTCCAGAGGTAGGGCGTCATTTGGTTCAATGGTGCTCAGGTATATCCTTCCTTGAGTCCACCTTGGATTTTAGGAAGATGGGGACTCTGTCCCATAGGTTGAGGACAGAATGAAAATTGACAGCATTAGATAAAGAAGTTGTGTACTCACCATAAGATTCCATCTGTGTCATCCATTTTCATTCTTCCTCAACACCCCTCCCACCAACCCCCTACCTTCGTAAACTCTTGGAAGAGTGAGTGATTAAGGGATGCCACTTCTTTGATATAGAAATCTAGGTATAGTCTCTTCTGTAAGTATTTCTTTCTGCTATTGTCAGCAAACAAGATCGAAGGTACTTAGGCTTTGGTGCATTATGGATTAAGGGAGAAGCTTGAGAGCTTTTTGGCTGCCATGAGCTTTTACAATGACCGAGTCAGATCCGAGGGATCAGATCTGAACCCATAGGTTGAGGAAGAATGAAAATGGACAACACAGATGGAATGCTTGATGAGTTCATAACTTTTTTTTTTTGGTTGCGCTGACTTCGGCAAGAGGAGTTTCTGAGTTGCAAGTGTAATGGTGGGTCAGCCTTATCTCGTCTTCCACAAAGACAGGGTTTTCTTAAGAACTAATACTTAATTATGCCCACCGTGGTATCCAAGTTTACATTGATCTAAGGCATCCACTGTATTCTTTCCAGAATGTAAAAATGACAGAGAATGGATTCTTCATGCTTTTGATGTCCACAAACAACTCGGACATCTTGATAGATCTGAAACCTTCAGAAACTCTGGTCAGTTATGCATCTCTTATAAGGGTTAAAAAAAAAAAGCCTTTGTTAAAGCAGATCATCTCCAAATGGTTGTCACAGGTCTCCTTTTGTAATACCCACCACCACATTGCAATTCAGGAATGGTCCAGGCTTATTCTAGCAGGGCCTTAGCTTCATCATTGGCTTTTTGGAAAGGAGTGGATTCTAGAAATCGCAACTTGGTCCTATGTATGTACCTTAAAGTACTACAGACGGTTTCTTTTAACAAGTTTAAAGAAGGCTTTACTAGGACCATTCTCCAGGGACTCCTGAACCCTTCTCCTTCATTTCCCTGTTAGTGTAAACTGTGGTAGACTACCCATGTAGCTAAGGCTATTGCAGCAGTGATAAGATGATGAACATAGTACCTTTGTGTAAGCAAGCTTACCATAACAGTAGATGTTCAAATGATCACTGATGCAGTAGTAGTTCCCTCCTTCCATCCCACTTATTTTGTGTTTTATTTTGTTGCTAGGGGCTTTAGACTCCCTCTGTCACTTTCATTTGGCATGAAAGTTCTGAAAGCTCAGAGCGCAAGCAGTTGATTTTCTTCAGCTCTGCTCCAGCTGCCAGTAATTTGGGCACATGGAAGTTGCCCTCAAGCTCTGGAAGTTGGCCAGCTGTTATATCCTATGCAGGACATAACTCGTATAACTAAGGTTACTGCAACAGTGATCACTAGAACATCTGTTGTTAATGGAAAGTTTACATTCACAACTATACATTCCAGATTGGTAACATATAGTATTATGTTGTCTGCAAGAAGGGCTATTTACTTGTTCGTATTCTTCCATTTATATTGATTTGTTTAATTATTTTATCTCTCTGTTTAATGGTTCCAAAGCAAAATAAATGGTAATGGATAAATACAGCCTTGCCTAGTTCCCCTTGTAAGACAAAATTGTTTAGAAAGCTCAACACCATGTTTTATCATAGTTTAAGCACCTCCATAGTTATTAAATATAACTATTGTCCATACTTTTGTACACTCAAAAGCTTCAAAAAATCTCTCCATAAATTCCCATCTCACTCTGTCAAATAGTGTCAGCGTCCAAATGTATTACCATAAGAACATTGTCCACTGCATCATTTTGAGCTATAAGGGTTATTTTAATGCTGTCATGTTTGTCTACCTTCTTTAAGCTCACATCGATGATTCCTGGCAGTATATCCCCCCCTTTTTATTTGCCAAAATTGTCTCAAACACTTTGTAGTCATGATTAAGAATCAAGATGGGTCTGTATGACCCTGGACCAAGAGGATCTTTCCTTTGGTATAGCTACCACTATTAAAATTCCAGAAATTCTCTGAACTCTACTTGGGTTATAAAAATATCTATGTAAACATTTCCAAGCAAAAATCATAATTCTAGATTTTTTTTTTGCATATTTGGGAGACATACATCTATCATCCCATTGTTTCTTTGTGAATTACTTATCCAGTCTCTCTTCCAAATCCTTTCTGATCTCCTCTGATTGATTCTTATACTTTATGATGCAATATTTCATATGCTGTATTAATTACCCTTTTTTAACAGCAGTTTCTGTTCTAGATTCTACTAAAAACTCTACCAGTGCTGGTCTTTCACTTAGGATCCCTCTATTACTTTATCTTTGCCTTTACTCTGATATCAATCCTTGATAGGGAAGGCAGTCTCTAGCATGTGGTCCAAATGAATTCATGGTCTGTTCCTATTTTTATTACCTTTCCTTCTCTTATTATTTGATCCCAATACCCTGGCTCCTTTGCCATTTTTCTGCAGTAAATTCTAGCCTCGTCTTGCATATTCTCTGTAATCCTAATTGCTGTCATCCCTTTCTCCAGAATGTCCTTTTGCCACTCCTGTGTTGGCTTAGTTCTTCAAATACTTTCTGCTACTTTACGAATGTAGTATTCTGTATGTTTATTTTTATTCTCTTTAAGGATATGCATCCAAAATACCTGGTCTTTCCTCATTTCTTGAGCCAGCGCCCCCCCCCCCATTTCATCACCATCTCTCTCCACTTTGAATTGTAGGTTTCTGCTTGTGATATGTATAGGAGACTTAACTCTGTAGCTCTGAAATAATCCCTTCAAATCATGTAATCCCAAACCACCATGTTCTGTTGGAAGAATTTGCTTATTCCACGTGACTCTTGCCATCTTCCCCTCCCAGATAAAATCCTTCAACTCTTTGCTATCCACAACTTCTCTGGTTGATAAAAATATACCTGACCCGTGCATAAAACAAAAGGGACTAAAACATTTTCACTGCTTATATCTTGCTGGTCCATATCCATAAAACAGAGCTGTCAATTCCTCAGTTTTTGTCTTATCTTTTGTTTAGTCTCTTTCCATACATCTTTAGCTGCCATAACAGAATCCTTTTTAATCCATATTCCTAACTACTTCATTTTATCATGTCCACGTAAATAGGGTTCCTATTACATGATCGAACACTAGAAATAGCGAACGCTCATTTGTTGAACCCAAATGCCTGAAACCACAGAATATCGAAGGAACGGATCAGCAAATTTTTTCCCAGGGAATACATTCGCTGGGCCATTCTCTGGACTTTGCTGTTTTCTTCACTGTGGTGTGATCTCAGAGTTGGTATATTTAAGTTGTGGGATGTGCGGGGCAAAGACCCTCACTTTATGTTGCCTGTATTTTTTTTTTTTGGATCCTTCGAAAATTTTTGGTTTTGTGCATTTGTTTATCGTTCGCTATTTGTAGCATTCGATCATATAATATGAACCCTGTAAATATGGGTATTGCGGTATCAGTTCATGATTTGGTACATAGTTTACAGCTGTTGGCTTTGCTTTATCTTCATTAAGTTTGTATCCTGAAAAGACTTGAAACTGCATCAGAATGTGCCACAACACAGAAATGTCCTATTCTGATTTTTTCAGGTACAAAATAATATCAACTGCAAATAAAGCCATCTTTCTTTGATTACCATACAAATTATATCCTTAAATTTCTGAGTCCCTTATTTTCTTTGCCAGTGGTTTTAAATATAACAAATATAGGGGAAAGAGGACACCCCTGCCTGGTTCTTCTGCTCTAATAGAACTTATCAGAGAGGACCCCCCCCCCTCCCCGAGACTTTCATTTTTGCCTCAAATCCCTTGTATAACCTCGTAATCAACCTTATTATTTTATCAGGGAATGTGAATGCTATTGCCCTACTCATGAAATCCCAGCTTACTCTGTCAATGCTTTCTGTCTATCAAAGACCTACAAACAACAGTGGTATTATCTTATGATTTGCTTCCATTTGGATAATCACTGTTTTGTTAATGTCAAACATTTACCTCTCCTCCACAAAACCACAGTGATGCATATCTTTCAATGTTGGCATCACCTTTGCCACTTGTTTAACTGATATAAACAAACAATTTATAATGGTTTAGAATCGAAATGGGGTCTATATGAAGCTGCCTTTGATGGGTCTTTACCATCTTTAGATATTATAGACAACCGCATTGGAGCTGTTCCTACTTCTAAAATGCTGTTAAACAAAACTTTCCAGACCTTTGTCACTTTCTTCCGTCTAGCTTCCCAACTTACACAGGAATACCATCTATTCCTGGAAACTTTTGTGTAGATTGGTTATACATCACCATTTTTATCTCAACTCCTGATATCCTAACTAACTGTTAGTAATTGAGTTTTCTCTACCTCTAACCTTGGCATTAAGCCAAGGGCCTTAATCCAGTCATTCCTTGTGCAAAAATGAGAAAAAAACATATCAGTTCTTGTATTATCTTTTGTCCAGACTTTTCTCTTTTTTCATTGCAGATTAGAAAAAAAAAAACACTTGAATGCTTTCAGAAAACATTATCTTTTAGTCTTCAAAAGAAAACAGTAATCTGTTTTTATTGCTTTTATCAGTTTGTCTTTGTAGAAGCATGATAATCATATGGACGGTTGCCTTCAGCTACAGGCTTCTCATGTTGCACCATGAACATTTATTTGCTAAAGGAAAACTTTTCATTACATTCAATGTTTTGTTTACTTGCTTCCCCGTAAGACTTGTTAGATCAAGCTAAGGACTTTACTCCAGTCATTCCCCTATGCAAAAGTAATAAGAAGCATGTCAGTTTTACTTTATCGTGCTCTTTTGTCCAGACTTTCTTCTCTTTTTACATTGCAGTCCCTACATTTCTTGAAACTGAGCAAGAAGAAAGAAAGGAGGGGAAAAGATGGCACCTGTTTAATTTAGTACCCCTATTACGCAGACAAATAACTGAAAAGCTTTACTTTATAACATGCAGTGTATGGAATATTTTATAAAAATATTAAGAACAAAAACAGTTACCCTTTTCCTTCCTCTTCCCATCTTAATGTTCTTCCAGACATTAATGACATGAAGTAGGGTATTTGCTTTTGAGTCCCCTACAAGTTTTAAAAAAAAGTCCAATATTTCCAGGTTTTCTTGATTCACCATACTTCACAAATGTGATTGATGGTTTGTATTCTTGCATTTATTAATTTGCTGGTTTTCTTACCATTGATCTCCATCTCCCAGCTCCAGTCTCTTGTTAATTTCCAACGTATTCTTGGTTCTTCTAGTCGACTCCTGTGCTTTTTTCTCTCTCTCAAACATTTTCCTTTGGAACATTGGAAGAGGTTTCACTGGTATTGCTGTGAGCTTTATTATCAGAAGAATAAGAAGCAGAATTCCATTTTATATGATCGTTCACTTTTTGTTTGACAAACGTTTGTATTTCCTTCTTAGTATGCTCTGCATCAAAAAATGACTTTCTGAAAATAGCTGAATACAGCAGCTTGAATCTCACACCTGCTTCTCGACATTCCCGGATTGCTGGGGTAAATTTACTCCTGTTCTGCCTGGTGTACAGTCAATAATCATTTTCCACAAACTGTCTACTATCTCCAACTTTTAGTAATTTGTCCTTCTGCCACAGTTTTATCAGAATCAGCTCTTTCATCTGGTAAGATTGCATCTTTCCTATGAGTGGTCTTGGATACTTTCTCATGACCAGGTTTGGAGCACACACACCCTGTGCCCTTTCTGTTAACAGCTCTTCCTGGGGAATACCTGTCCGGTTGCTTATTTGTGCTTTTATAAAATTAATAGTCTGTTCCTTCCAGTTTCTCTGGTACAGCAGAAAATCTCAGGATCTGCTGATGTCCCTTTTCATTCTTCCTCACAGATGGTTCAGATCCAAACCTCTGATCCAATTCTGCCCCATACAAAATACTTTGGATCCAATTCTTGAGCTCCTCCCTCTACCCATAATGCTCTAGTCTCTGCCTAACTCTCCAGGTCTCGTTTGCTGCCATCGTGATAAGAGGGAGGTTCATTCTTGAGCTTGTAAGCAGTATATTTTGGTCTACCTTTCTCCAAGATTTCTTCCTAAAACTTCTTATTTTACTGTTAAATATAGTATCTGCTTCTTCCTCCCTCTGTAGCTGTCACTGGCATTAAGGTATTTCTTTCACTTGTTTTCCTGACCATTTTATCTCGACATTCTTTCCTCTTTTCTGTCCTAGGTAAAGTGTTTAGTACATTAACCTTTTTTTCTGTTGGGTTACACTGATTTTCTCTCTCGTCAAGATATTTGAGAAACATGCTGGTTTCAAGAAGTGCACTCCACCTCCTTTATTCATTTAAAAAAACTCCTGAAAACCCACTATTTAAATGACTGGCTATGTTCATGCCACTCACCAGGCTAACCCAAACCAAGAGAATGTTTCTTTGTACAGCTAAGAGTAAACAGTTCCCCTGAAAGCTTGTGAACTCGTTGATATTTTCTTGACAAAACTTAAAGCTGTAAAAATAATACAAATGCTGTTTTAAATTTATTATGTACCTCAGTGATTGCTATAAGAATTGTTAATCTCTTAACATATTCTGTATGATTGCTAACAAGTATGCTCGTTTTTTTTTTTTCTCTCCTCTCATGTACTGCATTGTATTGTGGAGCTTTTTTTCCCGGGCCTCCGCTGAAAATGGACCTGTGTCCAGTCGGACTTTTCCGGTAAACAAATGTAAAACAGAACACAATAAAATAAGATCCCCTGCTCTGATGCCTACGAGAAGTGCGTTTAATGCGCGGGAGCCAGCCATTTCAATTCCTCTTGTGCCATTTGCTCCACCTTTAACTGCAGGGCTCTCTCAGACAGGCGCAAGAAGTTAATTTCAAAAGGCTTGCTTCTTGTGTCGTCTGGGGCTCAAACCGCTTCCAAAGCACTCCACGTTTCCATGGACACCAGGGAAAGATCTCTGGAAAAGACCCCAAGGGCTTCTTTGAGGCTATCGGAGAAAATTAGGAAGGTTTTGGATCCTTTGGGCCACCCTTGGATCCACAGTACCCTTGAATCCGACAGGCTTGACTCATATAGTGAGCTCCACTTTGCCTTCCACTTCCTTCTCCGATCCTAAGCCTTCGGATCCGATAAGCAGAAGCCGTATGCTGGAGTACACTCTGAAACCTGTCTGTCCCTACCCTCTCATCTCTTTTACACACTGAGGAAACACTCCAGACCAGCATCCACAGTGTCTTCCAGGTCTTCAAGGAGTTTGACAGAGGCAGATGTGGATAGGATGATGCGGAAATTTCTCAGGGCTGAGGGCCAGATGGGGATTTTGCCAGCTCCATCCTCTCATGGATCCGTGAGTGCCCCTAGTTAAGCCCATTCTGTCTCCTTCTCCAATCTGATCTGTGGTTTGAGTCCCAGGATACGAGATCCCCAAGAGGTTCGGCGTTGGATCCAAGGAAAGTACCTTTTTTTTTTTTACCCCAGTGGTGTCCCTGACCGGTTCTGCTCCGATACCCTCTGATCAAAGTGGGTCTTGGAATCGAGAGGTTGGCACTGGGTCTGAGGGGTTGGGTTTGACCCTGAGTTTGTCAGATCTGTCACTTCCCCTTGGACCCTTGGCCCTGGACAGTTTGGATCCGATCCTTCCCATGAGGCTCAGATCTGGCAGCTGCCCCAACCTTCCTTCATCAGAGGCTTTGGCCCCAAGGAGGATGGGAGAGGTTTCCCGTAGTCTATCAGCATTCAAGGTGGTAGAAAGGGCTTTCTCTTTGCACATAAAGCAGTCTTCTCTCGGATCCTAACCCCTGGAGTCCAAGGAAACTTGGAGCTCTGAGCCTATCAGGCCTGTTATACAGGGACAGCCAGTTCCAGGAAGTTACCAAACAGGCTCCCTAGAGGAATTTCTCCCCCTTTTGATAATCCTTCGGAAGAGGATGTGTGAAAGCAGACACACATACTTGCCCATGGAGTTTCTCATGTAATACACTGATTTTAACATGGGAGAAGGATCCCCCAGATCTCGCCACCTGATGACATCTCCTGTGGCGATATCATTGAAATTCTGAAAGAGAAGGGTGGCTGGTTTTCCCATTCTCGTCGTCCTGAAGAATCAGTTTTTCTGGAAGCTTTCAGTGCTGGACCATCTACGTTTTGAGTGACCCCCCCCCCCCCCAGCAGATGAGCTCATTGACTTGGTTTCCCTCCAGGCTTGGATGGAACCTAACACTATTGAACCTATCCCCAAGTACTTGGGCAAATTTCTGGTACCTCCTGCAGATTGACCCCCACTGGAGTAAGGGAGTCTGGTTGATGCTGTAGTAGTGGCGGTAACCCCCCAAAGAAGCTAGCTGAACAAGGCTCCTCTGTCCATCCACCAAACAGGGAGTCCAGAGCGATGGACAGATTTGGAAAGCAAGTGTACACCTCAGCTACATTCATGCTGAGGTTAACTTCCTGGTACACTTTACTCAGCTACAGAGAGATATGACAAGGGAACCATCAAATACTCTCTCAGAATCCATGTCTGCGGTGGATCTGAAAAAGATTTCTCTGTGACTGGCCACTCTACTGTCCATTTCTAATGCATTGATGAAGCTGATCTCCCATGCAGCATATGGTGCCTCATGAGCTGCTTGCTCAGACATAGCCATTAGGAGAACATGCTTGGGTGAGGCAGGCGTCCTTTGTCAGTGCCTCCTTTGATGGCACTTCTTTGTCTGGGCTATCAGTTAAAGATCTGTTCACCTCCCCAGTGAACAATAAGGGAAGACTGTTTGCCATACCAATCAGGTTTTCTACCCCTCAATAGACTTTCTCTAGAAACCAATGAGGTAGTAAGATGATGTGGTTCTGAAAATGCCAGGGGTCTTGAGACCATTCCAGGATTCGCTTGGAGATAATTCCTCCAAAGGCAGAGGAGGAAACGTCAGTGGTAGACATCGTTGAGGAAGAGGAGGTCCACAGAATCAGGGCTTCAGAGATTCTTTCTGTGATAGGCCCTATCATCACTCTAAAGTGTTGCCCGACTGTCCGCCTCTGGAGGCAGTTGAGGATAGTTTCTTTTTGCACCTAGAAACCTGGACAGAAATCACAAAATCTTCATGGATGCTAAGAATCTTATCCAGTGGTTACTACTTTCCATTTTCCCTTCCTCCTCCTCTCCAAAAAAGAAAACGTCCAGACATTCCACTCAGTCAAATGGAAGATGCAGCTCTAGAAATACAAAAGCTGCTCCAGAAGAGAGTCATCCTAGAGGTCCCAACCGACCAGATAGGATTCGAAACCTATTCCCACTTCTTTTTAGTGCCAAAAAAAAACACGGGACCTAAAATCCAGTTTGGATCGAAGCAACTTAAACCAGAATGTAAAGAAGACAAAGTTCTGAATGGTTACGGTTCAGTCCATTCTGCCTCTTTTGCACAAGGACGATTGGATGTGCTCTATAGATCTCCAGGTTATGTACTATCACATAAAAATGAACAGGTGATCCAGGTGACATTTACACTTTCGGCTGGGTGCCAATCATTACTAATTCGGAGTACTGCCCTTTGGCCTCACCACAGCCCCCAGAGCATTTTATCAACTACATGGCAGTAGTACCAGTTCACTTGAGACTCAAGGGATTCCAGTTGTTTCCATATCTCGACGACTGGCTCTTTACCACCCCATCCAAGCATCAGCTTCTACAAGCCAAGGACTTACTTACTCCACTTGTCCAACACCTTAGGCAATCTCAATAAACCATACCAAGTTAAACATATAGTCCTAGTTCAGACCTTGGAATTTATAGGAACCCTCTGGAATGCTATAACTCAGGTGGTGTCTCAGGGATGTGATGCTATGGAGAAGTAAGGACTTCAGTTTTGGGCAATACTGTCTCACCCTTCTCCTCCAGCATGAGTAGTACTTCAAGCTCTGGGTTCGATGTCAGCTGCCATACTTCTAGTGCATCTAGCAAGGTTCTTTATGCGCATCCTTCAGTGGACATTGGCGGCACAATGGTCCATACTTTACTATCCCCTGTCGTTTCCAGTAAGACTCACCCCAGTCTGCAAATGTCATATTCGCTGGTGGCTTCAATCTGGCGACCTGTTTCTGGGCAGACCTTTTTACTCTTCCTCCCTCAGTTGCCACTGTAACCACAGATGCTTCCCAGCTGGGGATGGGGGGGGCATTTCTTGGGAAAGATGGTCCAAGGCACATGGTCCCCTCTGGAGACCAAGTTGCATATCAATATCTTCGTGATAAGACCAGTCATACTAGCATTACAAGCATTTCAGGATGTTCTACCTCTAGGGACAATTGCATTTCAAATGGATAACATGTCTGTAGTCTGGTATATCAACAAGCAAGGAGGAACCTGATCTTACCCCTTGTGCAGAGGCCATGAGGGTTTGGGAATGAGCAGTCACTTCAGACTGCTTTCTCATTGCAATGCACATATCAGGGAAAACAACAAGCTAGCAGACAGGCTCAGATCCATTCTGATGCCTCACGAGTGGTGTCTGTCAGTAGCGAATATGATCTTCGGCCGCTGTGGCCAGCCTTGCTGCAACCTATTTGCCCTCCATAACAAGCACGCCAAATATTCCGATCTGATATTGTTAATCCTCATTCAGTCATTACGTATAGGGTATCTGTTCTGACCTCGGAACCAAGCCTGCCATCTTCCAAGCTCGCGCCAGCTACAAACTCTCGAGATAAAACTCTTACCCAGAATTCCCCTCTCCCGTTATCTCAGATTTCGTTTGCTGTGTCGCCATTCGGTCATGTCAAGCTACTTCTCTTGAGCTAAGTGCAATATTTGCTGTCATTCTAGTCTAAAACAACTTTTTCTCTCAGAAAAGTTTCTAAATTGTTCTCTTACCTTATCTCATTTAGCGACTATCTCTTCTTAAAATTTTTCAGTCTTTTTACCGCGAGGTATTTTCTTCTATACCATCGTTGGTAGACCCCTTTTCTTCATTACCTTTGGGTATTTCTTGTACCATCGCTGGTATTCTTTCTGATTTCATTATTTTCTATCATGGATAAAAAAGGTAGTCCAGGATTTAAGAGATGTTCAGATTGTGGACATAAATTACCTACTTCAGATGCACATTCTCTGTGTGTCTATTGTTTGGGTGTGCCTCATTTATCAGTTGATCTGCCCTGTGGAATTTGTAAGAACTTCTCTAACAGGACGTTGATTGAGAGGAAAAATAAATCATTACTGAAGGGGCTACTCTAATCTTTTTTCAGAGGCTATTTCTGGGTCGGAGGCTTCAACCCCTCCAAGATCCCATAAGAAAAAGACTGATGATCTTTCAAAGGCCAAATCTCTTCCTTCGTCCCCGGCTGGGGACTCCCATCAGCCGAGACCCAAGAAGGTTAAGCTTTCTACTTCGGATCTGACTCTTTTGGCTCCAGCGCTTTCGGTGCCTAGACCCTTGGGGCAGAGGCCATCAACGCCATCTGTGACTTCGGCACCGACTAGCGTGTCCTTTACCGTATCGGTACCGAGGGGCTCCTCGGTTCAGACCTCTCTACCGGCACCGACTTTCATGTCGGTGCAGACTGTAACCACATCGGCTCTGATACCTTACCCGGAACTGACAACTCCGTTACTGACACCGATTTTTTCGGTCCCCATGACTTCGGCACCGATGATCACCTCGGTGCAGACACCTGTAGTACAGTCTCTTATGGCACTGTTGTTTTCAGTGTAGACTGGTGGTGTGGGCACCGAGCTTGTCCCATCTGTGGATAGACCTGACTCCCCCTCAGCCATGTCCGTGAAATCTACTAGAAGCCTCTCTGAACATGACATGTTGTGTCTTGTGGATCAAGTGCTTTTGGCCAGAGGTATCCTGCCCCCCAGGACCTATCCTTCCTTGGGAGGTGATCACCCTTTGCCAAAGACCCCTACTTATTCTCCTCTTTCATTGCCTTTGAAGCTCCTTGATATAGCACAGTCTTCCCCCTTTACAGTTCCCTTTATGGACCTCACTAAGGAACCGTAGTTGCCTTCATGGTAGGAGAGTTTTGCTATGACCCAGGATGTCAGCTGTGGCATATGTAATTTGCTGTTTCACAGCCATCCAGGGACTCCGAGTCGGCAGGCTGAGCCACTTAGGGGAGGGGTGACCGCCTGTTCAGGACACTCACCCCTCTTTCGGTGGACCGGCTTTCCAACTAATGGAGAATGCTTTCGCGTCTGCTGGTGATACTGTCCTGTCAGTTTCCCTGCTCTCCTCTGGAACGCTATGTACAGAAGTCGCTCCTAGCGGACACCGGGCGCAAGGGCCTCAGGATGTAATCCCACAGGGAAACCCATTTTGCTTTGTCTTCCCCAGCTTCTTCCTCTGAGGAAGTTCTTTGCAAAAGCTTGCGCAAGAGGAAGCACATGGACTCCACAGAGGAGTCCCTTACTGAAGACACAGACTTTGATGGGGAAGGATCCCCTCGCTCACCCTCTGAGGTATCCTTTGGTGATATCCTCGAAATCCTTAAACAGAGAGGTGACTGGCAGCCCTCTAACCCGACCTCTGAAGAATCTGTGTTCCTGCAGGCCTTTCGCACCCGGCCCCCTACCTCCTGGGTTACTCCACCTGCCGATGAACTGGTCCGGCTCGTCATGCAGCGTGTGGAAGGCTCCTGACACCATTGAGGCCGTTCCTCGGAGGCCAGATAAAATTTTGTCCCCTCCTACTACTGACCCCCGTTGGTCCAAAGGTCTTCATGTAGATGCTCTGGTGGTGGTGGCCGCAACCAAGAAGGACCTGGCGAAGGAAGAAAGCCAGACTGTCCATCCACCCAAGAAAGAGTCACGGGCTCTGGACAGAATAGGGAAGCGTGCTTTTGCATCAGCGACCTTTGCAATCAGGTCCCTGAATTATATGGCACACTTCACCAGGCTTCAAAGGGATTTAGTATCGGAGCTCTCTGAAACTTTGGTTGGTGCCGTGTCTGCTGAGGTCTGTGAAAAAGTGGCCTCTCAGCTGGCTACCATTGAATCAATAAACTCCTCCATGCGCCTGATATCTCACGCATCAGAAGGAGCAGCTAGAGCGGCGAGTTCAGGCATTGTTTTGAGACGGCACACCTGGATGCACTTGTGTAATTTCGCGGAACCCTTCAAGGCTTCCTTTCTCAACGCTCCCATCAAAGCCTCTTCATTGTTTGGACCCAAAGTTAAAAGCACACTGGCCAGATGTGAACAGGACGGTAAGACCCTTTCTGCCATAGGTGTCCATTATTCTTTCCCTCAGCGTGCTTTCTCCAGAAACCAGAAGTGGGAAGATATGGTACAAAAAGTTTCAGGGTCCTTTCTGTGACACATAGGCCGAGTTCTCCCCTAGAGGCAGAGGGGGAAACTCACAGGAAAGACTCCCATTTCGGGGCAGAGGGGGTCCGCGTAACCAGGTTTCCAGGGACTCTTTTCCTGGTCAATCCTATCAGCACTCCTGAAGAGCGGCCCAACTATCCTCTGGAGGTGGTTGGGGGTCATTTCTCCTTGTACCCTTCTGCCTGGCTAACCATCACCACCGACTCTTGGGTACAAAGGATAATAACCAGAGGTTACCATATCCCCTTTGATCTTTGTCCTGCCCCCCCCCCCCCCAACAAACTTACCCGACGTTCCACCCAGTCAAAGGGAAGAAACAGCAGTAGAGATAGCAAAGCTGCTAAGAAAGAGTCATCCAAATAGTCCATCCAGACCAGATAGGATCCAGATTCTACTCGACTATTTTTGGTGCCAAAGAAAACCAGGGACTGGAGACCAATTTTGGATCTCAGTGTACTGAACAAGTTTGTAAGAGTACAAAAATTCTGGATGGTCACAATACAGTCTATCCTCCCGGTTTTGGAAAAAGGCGATTGGATGTGCTTGATAGATCTTCAAGATGCGTACTACCACATAAGAGTGGACTGGCCAATAAGATTTCTGTGCTTCCGTGCGGGAGCCAGTCACTACCAGATGTCCTTCAAGAATGCAACTGCAGTCCTTACATACGGGTTGTCCTGCCTCAGGCAGCCCACGGTCGGCCGGATTCCAAAGTCTGGGTCCGGCGTTGGCTGATGTTGCCTCCTCCCCGAAGTCAGAGCGGCTGGGGTATAAAAGCATCAGCTGACGCCATCTTCTTCAGTCTTTCTTGCCGCGCGGTGCCCGAAGCTGAAGCAGTTCGCAAGTGCCGGTCAGTCAGCTCCTGTGTTTTACGTATCCGAAGTCATCAAAAAGCTAAGTACCCCGTTGGGGAACCTTTTCTTGCCTCAGCCGATGTCAGAAAAAACTGAAAAAGTTAATAACTGTTTGTCTTGTGGTAAACAAATACCTCAAAAGGACTTCCATTCTTACTGCCTCCCCTGCCTTGGCCCAGACCACGACGTCTCGGCCTGTGCCGCTTGTGCTTGCTTCAGTAAGCGCACACTCAGGTGCCGGGCAGAGTTTGCTGAAGACTTTTTTGGTGATAAGTATTCTTATAACATGCCGTCGGAACAACCAACACCACATATTTCCAAAAAATGGAAAGACCGGGACCGACATTCTCGGCCCGCGACTTCCACCGACACCACGCCAAAAACTACCGCGAGTGCATCGGTCTCTTCTGAGGCAGTTGTTCCGCCGCTCCGGACCGACGACACCGCTTTACCGATCACTCCGGCCCCGGAGCCTGCACCGGTTGTTGATTTTCCTCCAGAAACTGAAGCCCAGGATTTGCCTAAGACCATACCCGTGGACAAGGTGACTCCAGCACGTGGGGCAGCTAGGCCCCCTATGTCTATGTCTATCAAGGCCTACACACGTGCTAAGGCTGCCAGCCAGGCTAAGTCTCACCCTCCTAAAGCTTTGCCTCAGCCCACTACTGATAAACAAATTATGACTTTAGCTGCAGATTTAATTTCCTTAATCAGAGGCTCCCAGGCCCATCCTGATAGAGGTTCTCAGCCACCTTCTGACAAAAGGCCCAGGGTTGAGCATACAGACACCCTTTCTTCAGATGAAGCCTCTGGTGACTCTGATCACTCAGATACCCAGGAAGAGTCCTTCCAGGTCTACGAGGATTCTGATGCGGAGGAATCTATTCCTTCTGCCTCTCCTCCTGAGGATATTTCTTTTGGGGAAATTCTCCACTCCATGAGAGAGCATTTTCAGTGGCAAGGTCAGGAATTCTCCGACTCCAGGAAGCGGCTTCGTACCTTCCTCAAGCTTCCCCAACACAGGCCTTTAGCTATCCCTCCAGTGTTAGATGTACTGGATGATGTGTACTCAGATTCGAGTGCTTCTCCTGATTCTCTCCCCCCTGCTCCTGTCAAGCCAGACAGATACTACAGGGTTTCTGAGACTCGCAAACATTTATTTAAGGCCCATTCTGTTGATCAAGAAACAATTTCCCAGGGGCCCAAAGGGGTGGCCACATCCACGGCCAAAAATCCTTTGCCCTCAGACAGGGAAGCTAGGTCCCTGGAGAGGTGGGGCAAAAAAGTTTATACCTCAACCACACTTGCCATGAGAGCCCTTAATTGCCTCTTTCATATGTTTCAGTATCAGGATTTCTTGATGGATGATTTGCAGAAAAAGTTAACCTCTCCTGAGCCTTTAGATAGAAAGGCCTTGCAGGATTTGGTCCATAACACTCAGCAGGTTAGCAATCATTTTCTTCAGTGTGGTTATGATGCATTGGAAGTTTCATGTAGGGCAGCTATGACAGGGGCAGTCATTCGTAGACATGCATGGTTGAAAGAACAGGCATTGCCAGATCATGTTAAAGTAAAGCTTCTAGATGCACCTCTGGAAAAACACAAGCTATTTGGTGCTAATGCTCAGGATGTGTTGAAATCAATTGAGGAAAAGGCTAAATCAGTGCAAACAGTCAAGGATTTCCTCCTGGTTCAGCCACCAAGGTTCAGCAGGAATTGGCCTTCTAAGAATTGGTCCTTTCCAGACACTGACAAGTTTCAAAGGGGAAAAAACAGGCGTACCCGAGGAAGAGGGCAACACAGAGGCTCCTACAGAGGACGCCAATGGCAACCGACTAATCAGAGAGGTGGCGCAGGGACATCCCCTGCTCCACAGGGACAATCACAATGACTTGACTTTGACACCGCCGACCAAGGCTCAAAGAGAAGCACCTTTAGGCGGAAAATTATCCTTATTTTCAAAAAATTGGCACATTTTAACAATGGACAAATGGATTCTGGACATAATAGACCAAGGCTACAGGTTCCACTTCCATACTTTACCAACAAGACGAGGCATGCCAAACCTGCCACAAAATCAAAGGGCAGAGGCATTCAAACAAGTTTCAAAGCTGATAAAAATCAAAGCAATAGAAAAGGTTCCTCCTCAGGAACAAGGCCAGGGATTTTACTCAAGACTGTTCCTTGTTCCAAGAAAAGAAAAGCAATGGAGACCTATACTAGACTTGTCCGCTCTAAACACTTTTCTCATTGTACCAAAATTCAAAATGCTGACGCTACAGCAACTCCTTCCCATGCTGGGCAAGGGGTCTTGGCTGGTTACTCTGGACCACAAAGAGGCATACCTGCATGTCCCAATCAGACACAGTTGCAGAAGATACCTCAGATTTCTTGCAGGGTCAGAGCATTATCAATTCTCAGCATTGCCTTTTGGCTTATCTGCTGCGCCCAGAGTATTCACGAAATGCCTGGCATCAGTAATTGTGCACACTGCAGACTCCAGGGGATACAAATATACCCTTACCTGGACGACTGCCTTATACAAGCGGACAGCAAGCAAGCCTTGACAAAAAACTTGAATTATGTTATTTACTTACTACAGGCTTTGGGATACACAGTCAACTTACAAAAATCAAGACTACTGCCATCCCAACAAATAATTTTTCTAGGAGCCAAACTAGACACAGAATCACAAATGGCTTACCTCACAGAAGAGAAGCAAGAACAATTACCACATTACTTCAAAAGCCTAGCAAAGCTCACCCAGATGACTGCAAGGAAAATCCTGCAGGCCCTGGGTTTCATGGCATCTTGCATTCTACTGATTCCACTGGCAAGACTACACATGAGAAACTGCAATGGTACCTAAAAAGTCTATGGTCTCAACACAGCCACAACTTAGAAGCAATTATCCCACTCATCCCATGTCTAAAAAGGGAATTTTTGTGGTGGGCCCAAGCAAGCCAATCAAACAAAGGTATGCCTTTCGACAAACCTCAAACAAGCCAAACCATTACAACAGATGCCTCAGACCATGGATGGGGGGGGGGTGCACATAGAGGGCAGATGCATTCAAGGGCAATGGACCCCCCAGGAAGTGCATCTACACATCAATCAAAAAGAGATGTTAGCAGTAATTCATGCAATCGAGGCCTTCGGAAAATATCTACAAGGCCATCTGCTAATAAAGACAGACAACACCACTGTTATGTGGTACATAAACAAGCAGGGAGGTACTCATTCTTACCCCCTTTGCAGACTAACAATGACTCTTTGGGAAAAGTCCCTGAAACTGAACTTACAGCTGCAATCTCAGTTTGTTCCGGGCAGGGACAATGTTCTGGCGGACAGTCTAAGCAGAAACATCCTGGACCCGCACGAATGGATCAAGCCTGGAGAAATAGATGCTCTGTCATTCAGCTGGAACTCTCTAACAATCTATGCATTCCCACCTCTACCATTAATGACCAAGGTGTTACTGAAGATCAAAGCAGAGCAACCGGAAGGCATCTTAATAGCTCCAGATTGGCCAAGACAGCACTGGTATCCATTACTAAGGAGCATAACTTGCACCAACCCGTGGCCCCTGCCTCTATGGCCTCTAGTCTTGACTCAGCACAATTACAGGACGGTTCATCCCAACCTGCAAACTCTGCAGCTGACAGCCTGGAGGGTTCCATGATTTCTACCCATATCTCTCTTTCCAAGGAAGTTCAACAAATATTATTGGAAGCACGCAGACCTTCCACCAGAAAGACTTATTCAGCCAAATGGAAGAGATTCAACATCTGGAATACCAACAAGGGACAGGATGCATCAGTAATGAGCATCCCACAGATACTGGAATACTTAGCAGAAATGCTGCATAATGGATTTTCCTATTCTTCCATAAAAATACACGCTTCAGCAATTTCAGCATCAAACAACACTGTTCCTCCTGTGTTTTCACATCCTTTACTAAGACAATTTCTAAGAGGGATAAAGAATATCAAGCCTCCCAGAAAACCACCAGTGCCTGCATGGGACCTCAACTTCATGTTGGAAAAATTAACTCTTCCTCCTTTTGAACCAGCAGCATCTTCAGAATTGCAATTTCTTTCCTGGAAAACAGTTTTCCTGTTGGCAATTACCTCAGCAAGAAGAGTTTCGGAGATACAGGCCCTCATGGCAGTACCTCCATTTCTCATTTTTCATCAGGACAGGGTTTCTCTAAGAACCAATCCTTTTTTTATGCCAAAAGTGATATCCAGGGTGTCTCTAAATCAAGCAATTCACCTGCCCACCTTCTTCCCCAATCCTCAAAATAAAGGGGAAAAGCTGCTGCACACTTTGGACATACACAGGTAACTACGCTACTACTTGGACAGAACAAAGGCCAACAGAAAGTCTGACCAACTATTTGTCGCATACGCTCCTGAAGTGCAAGGAAAGGCAATTTCCAAACAAACAATTTCAAAATGGATTGGACATTGCATCAGATTCTGTTATTCTTTCCATGGAAAGGGTGTGCCAGCCAATATCAGGCCACACTCCACCAGAGCTACAGCCACCTCCACAGCCTTCCTAAGGGGGGTGGCTACAAAGGACATTCTAGAAGCTGCTACATGGAGCTTCGTGCATACATTTTCCAAGCACTACCACCTGCCTTTATATTCCAGATCCCGAGCAGGCTTTGCTTCGGCAGTCCTGCAGGGCATTTTAGCTACACCATCCATATCTTAGAACCTACCACCCCCAGCTTGGCTATGGTATTCAACCCATATGTAAGGACTGCAGTTGCATTCTTGAAGGACATAGTACAGTTTTGTACCTACCATAAATATAGATGTCCGATAGATATGCAACTGCAGTCAGGTTTTCCCTCCCTCCTACCCCTCTGTGTATTGGGTCCACTTCCCTCCTTTTATACTTAGCTGGGGATATCTGTTATGGTGTATCTGTTTATTGCTATTGTGTTTGTCTGGAATTTTTTATCCAGTTTTAAATTTAGCCTTCCTTGGAGGGCACCTGGCATCTGGGGAAAGAAACACTGAGGAAGATGGCGTCGGCTGATGCTTATATACCCCAGCCGCTCTGACGTCGGGGAGGAGGCGACATCAGCCAACGCCGGACCCACACTTTGGAATCCGGCCGACCGAGGGCTGCCTGAGGCAGGACAACCCATATGTAAGGACTGCAGTTGCATATCTATCGGACATCTACATTTATGGTAGGTACAAAACTGTACTTTCAGAGTGCTGCCCTTTGGACTCTCTACAGCCCCCAGAGTGTTCACAAAGTGCATGGCAGTTGCGACTACAAGGATTCCAGGTGTTTCCATACGTAGACGACTGGCTCACCTCCGCCCCCATCAGACATCTATTGGAAGAAGCCCTGGCATACACTCTCCTCGTTTCAAAAAGGCTAGGCATAACCATAAACTGGCAAAAATCCAATCTCACCCCATCTCAGTCCACAGAATTCATAGGGGTCATATTGGATACAAAGAATTGCAGAGCATCCATTCCAGAGCACAGAATTCTAAGGATAAAGCAATAACTGATCCCAATCCTTACAAGGGAGAAATCCACAGCTCACTCTGTCCTACAGCTGTTGGGTTCCATGGCAGCTTCCATCACCACTGTCCCCCTGGCCAGGTTTCACATGAGGCTTCTACAATGGCTACTGCTCACCCAATGGTATCCTTTTCAGCATCCTCTATCAGCCAAGATTCGAGTAACTCACATTTGCAAACAGGATTTAAATTGGATGACCCACAACTCGTCACAATGGTCTTGCCACTTCTCCCCCCAGCAGCCCAAGGCTACAGTGACCATGGACGCCTCCCTGATGGGGTGGGGGGGGCTATGTCAGGGTCATACAGTCCAAGGCACTTGGTTCGAATTGAAGGCACAACTGCATATAAATGTTCTGAAGCTGATGGCGGTGCATCTTGCGTTGTAAGCATTCCATCCCCTGCTGCCGTCTGGGACTATTGCGATACAGTCTGACAACATGGGGGTGGTCTGGTACATCAACAAACAGGGCGGAACCAAATCTTACCCCCTTTGTCGAGAGGCCATGAGGATATGGCAATGGGAGATGGCTACCAACCGGTTTCTTCTAGCAATGCATATTCCCGGGAGTTCCAACGTGATAGCAGACAGACTCAGCAGGTGCATTCTACAACCTCACGAGTGGTCCCTGAATCCCTTGATAATGGCGGAGATCGTCCACCGCTGGGGCCGGCCTTGCTTTGACCTCTTTGCATCCCCGACCAACTACTTTGCCCTGATTCCCTCTCCGTGACAGTCACCCAGGGACGCTGTAGTCCACGATTGGCCCTCTGGTCGCCTTTATGCTTTTCCACCTCTTCCCCTCATTCCCCAGTTTCTGAAGAAAGCCCGTTGGTTGAAGAGCAAGGTGATCCCTCATAGCACCATATTGGCCTCGTCAGATTTGGTTACCCTTCCTTTGGCCTCACCTGCTAGATCAACCATGGATCCTCCATCCAACCCCAGGGTTTATCTCCCATCTGCAGAATCTGATTCATCCCAGCTTGGACAGCCTGAATCTCACAGCTTGGCTCCTCCAATTCCCTTGATTACCAGGCAGAATGATCTTTCTTTACCAGTACGGGACATTCTTATTGCATCTCATAAGTCTTCCACTAGAATTACTTATCTAAGCAAGTGGAAAAGATTTACCTGTTGGCTGAAAGAAAAGCAAGTAGATCCTTTTTCAGCACCAGTGTCAATAGTACTAGAGTATCTAGCCAATCTCTTCCAGTCGGGTCTATCGGCCTCTACTATTAGAGTTCATTTGGCTGCAATATCTAATTTCCATGAGGTTATCCAAGACTCCTCTCTTATGCAACACAAGTTATGCAAGACCTTCATAAAAGGTGTGAATCATCTGAAACCCCCTTTTAGAGAACCTGTTCAACCATGGGACCTGTTATTAGTTCTACAAGCTCTGACACTGCCGCCTTTCGAACCAGCTTCTTCATGCGACCTCAAATATTTGTCATGCAAAACCTTGTTTTTGGTTACCATTACTTCTGCCAGACGTATCTCTGAGCTTCAAGCCTTATGCATCAAGAGTCCATACTTGATTTTTCATAGTGTGTCTTTGAGAACTAATCCTTCCTTTCTGCCAAAAGTGATCTCTGAAATGTCCATTAATAAAAGCATTGAATTGCCAGTTTTCTTCCCCAATCATTCAAACAGAGGAGAGTATTGCCTACATACCCTAGATATTCACAGGCAAATTCGCTTCTACTTGAATAGGACTAAGGCCTATTCTGGACCTAGATTTGGATGTGCTGTTGCTAAGGTCACATTGGCTAGATGGTTGAAAGACCTTGTGACCTTCATTTATACACAACGTGATATTCCTTTGCAGACTAGCATCAAGGCTCATTCGACAAGGTAAGTGGCAACTTCTGCTGCCGTCCATGCCAGAGCTTCTTTACATGACGTCTGTGCAGCTGCAACCTGGGCAACGCCTCATACCTTCATCAATCATTACAAATTGGATTTGGCCTCCTGGGGAAGAGCATCTTTTGGTTCTGTGGTGCTCAGGGATGTCCTTCCATGAGAGCCTCCCGGGAATAGAGGTAGCTGGGGACTCTGTCCCATACGTAAGGAATGAACAAGGATTAAACAATATCAGATAAAGAAGTGATGTCTTACCATAACGTTCCATCTGTATTGTTGATTCTCGTTCAGTCATTACGACCCTCCCTCCTTCCCCCTCCTGTGGCTTCTAGCAGATCTCACCATCCGGTTCTTTTAGGTCATTTGACCAGAGGTAGCCTCTACCTTCTTTTGACTTGCAAACTCAATCTGAGGTAACAGGGAGAGGGGAATTCTGGGTAAGAGTTTTAGCTCGAGAGTTTGTAGCTGGCGGAGCTTGGAAGATGGCCGGCTCAGTTCCGAGGTTGAAACTGATACCGCATACGTAATGGCTGAACGAGGATCAACAATACAGATGGAACGTTATGGTAAGACTTAACTTTTCTTTCTGATCCCCCCTCTGGGTTAGTCACTGAGGGATGGTCTGATTTATGATTGGCCAACAGGGTTTTCTGTATGCTTACCCGCCTCTTCCTCTGATTCCAAAGTTCTTACAGAAAGAAAGCAGGCTAAAGAGCTCAGTCATCCTCATTGGCCCCTTCTGGCCTTGGCAGGTGTGGGTCTCCTTCCTCTAGTCTAACTTGAAATATCCTTTATGGCTACTGGAACCCACTCGGGATCTCCTGTCCCATCCTTTGACAATTCAAGACTTCAGTCTCCACGCACTAAAATTAACTGCCTGATTTCTCCACTTCCAGTAATAGTTACAGTCCAGGCTTGTTTTTCCATTTCCTGAGATTATCTTGGCCTCCCAGAAAGCATCTGCCAAGAAAGTGTATAGAAGCAAATGGAAAAGATTTTCTGTTTGGGCTTCCAACCAGAATATCAACCCTTTTTCAGCACCTATTTCAGCCATTCTTCTCTTCCTAACAGCTCTTTTTAAAGAAGGGGCTAGTTTTTCTACTATTAAACTTAAGTTGGTAGAAATCTCTAATTTCCATTCTGGAAACAAATCCCTTTCTCTGGCTACATCCAGATTGTGTAAAGCCTTTATGAAGGGAAATGTTCTACTCAGACCCCGATAAAAGGCATCTTTCCTCCTTGGGACCTTACTGCGGTTCTTCAGGGTTTAACTCAGAAACCATTTGAACCAGCAGAAAAATGCAGTATGAAATTTCTGTCTTGGACAAACGTCATTTTAGCAGCTATTACTTCAGCAAAAGGAATTTGAGCTTCAGGCCTGATCAGCTAATACTTCTTACATTATCTTTAAGGACAGAGTATCTCTGTGGGACCAATCATTCCTTCCCTCCTAAAGTGGCTACGGAGAGTAATACTAACCAGTCACATACAATTACCAGTCTTCTTTCCAAAGTTTATGAATAAGGGGGAGTACGTGCTTCACCTCCTTCATGTGTGCAGACAAGTACATTTTTACGTCAACATAAAGCAGTTCAGGAAGCCCGATCAGCTGTTTGTATCTTTTTCCCTTAGCCGTTTGGGTCAGGCAGTGTCTAAACTTACCCTAGCCAAATGGATTACTGATTACATTTCTTTGGTTTATTCTCAAAAAGGATTAGATTTACATTGACCCCCTATAGCTCACTCCACTTGGTCTGTGGTTACGTCATCTTTCTTTTCATCAAGGACTTTTTGATGATATTTGTGCTGCAGCCACTTGGTTTAAGACTCGCACTTGGTTACACATTACAAATTGGACGTTGTCTCTAGAAGCAGAGTTTCTTTTAGTTCGTCAGTATTCCTGCATGTCCTTTCATGAGGGCCTCCCAAGTGCTACATAACTGAGGATTCTGTCCTATCTGTGAGGAAGAATGAAAAGGGATAACATCAGATTTAGAAGTTATGTACTTACCATAACTTGGTATCTGTGTTGTTCATTTTCATTCTTCCTCACTTTCCCTCCCATCCATCCCCCAGCCTCATCTGTCCTAGAAGCCACCTGGTAGTCAGTATTGGAACCTTTTAGTTCCAGGTTTGAGCCTTAACTTTTTCTTATGTCTTTATATCTCTTTTGTAAATTGGGAGGTTAGGCAGCAAACTCAATCTGAAGAGTTAGGGAGAGAATAGAGCATTATAGGTAGAGAGAGGAGCTTGTGAATTGATTCTGAACTCTTGTATATGTGGCCGAGTCGGATCCAAATCCATTTGTGAGGAATAATGAAAATGGACAACAGATGCCAAGTTATGGTAAGTAGATAACTTCTTATTTTCCCTACGTGCTATGTCCTCTATTTCTACCTTTTTTTAAAACATCTCTTCCTGAGAAGTCTCATATTCAGCCAGCCTTTTCTTCATTTCAGGCACTGATTTTGCTGTTTTATCAGTTCATCTGAACATCTTTTTTAATGCTTCTTCCAGTTTTTCTAGCCTTTTGTTATTTGAGTTGATGTACTCCTTCAGAGTTAGGTTTAGTTTAATCAGCTCTGAGCACATTTGATTTATTTTTTCTTCTAGATTACTGAAAGTCGCGTCTTGCACCAAAGCTGAAGTTTGAACTGTGTTTTGTTAAACAGCTGCAGGATTCTCCTCACATTTTTATGATTATTATTTTTTTTTTTCAGCTTCTCTAAATGTCTTCTTTACTGACACCCAGGTGGTACACTTACTGGCTTTAACTGCTATTTACCAAAAAAGAAATTTACTGGCTCTCTCTTCTGATTTTCTGTTTTCACACTGGGAGAGCTGAAATTAAGCAGTTACTCAGTGTAGAGCCTTCTTCGAAGTCTCCAGATTCATCTATTTATTCAGCTGTAGTTCAGTAAGATGCACCTTCCATAAAAGATGAGTGACACACTAAAAAAAAAAAAAAACTGTTGTCTTGATTATAACAAAACAATTTTTTTTTCTGATTCTTCTACCATGAACTAAATATAGCAAAACTTATGTAAAGATAAGGTCTCCTCATTAAAATTATGAGGCACATTAGCAACTCACGGCTAGAGCGTCTTCTGCGTGGAGACGTGTGAATGGGCGTACCTTCATTGAAGGTTGTGCATCAGGGCTGGCAACTCGGCACGTAAAAATCAACTGCCAATCCTTAGCGGACCGGAGTTCCGCTGTGGCAACCCCTAACCGGGAAAAGCCGAATGGCACAACATTAGCAACTCAGAAGTATTTAATTGACATCTCAGTACTACAGTGATCCCACATTTTCTTTTTTTCTGTTCTTCATTTAGATCAGTGTTGCAGTAGTTCTGACTACTGGGACTTAACCACAGAACTCCCAATGTCCAGCCAGAGATCGGAGCTCCCCATGCAGGATGAATCTCTGTCTATAAGAGACTAACATCTCTCCATGTCATTTTAGATATTTCTTGTCACATTTGAAGTGTATATATTGATCTTATTGTGGACATTAGTCTGGCACAGTTCAGCTGGCAGTAGAGCTCAGAATAAATAAGTGCCTCATTATGGATATGTTGTATTTTTGATGTTTGGAAAACACTGTAATGTCTATGTAGTCTACCATACCTCTGTGCGATAGGATTTGTCAGAGCCTTAACTAGGTAGACATTTTTGTGCTATGCAAATTCCACTTAGACTTACTTAGCCCTTGTGCATTTTGCTTAAGCCCAGAACAAGTTGTTGAGGGACTGTAGGATCTGTCAATAATTTTCTCGTAAAACTCAGAGAGAGAATGTTCTCTACAAAATTACTTAGGAAGAAGCTTGAAGCTTACTAGCCAGTCTGCCATGGTATTCTTGAGTTCATCTGACAGTTCCTCGAGAAAGAAGAGATCTAAGGAAAAGTTGGAAAGGGATACGGCTGTCATAATGTCATGGCTTGGGGATGTAGGCCTGAGAGAGACTGGTGCATTCACAGCTCCCAATCCATATAACTCTGATTACCAGGGCGTCTGACAAAGCTACTTTAGAGACCATCATGTCAAAGGAAGTAGGCATGATGTTCATAGTGTTACACTGCTGCAGTCATTACACCTGGGTTATCCTGCCGTCAGGCGGTTCCCCAGTCGGCCTGAGTTCCAAAGTCTTGGTCTGGCGTCAGTTGCTGTTGCCTTCTCCCTGGCATCAGTGCGACAGGGGTATGTAAGATGCAGCCAACGCCATTTTCTTCAGTCTTTCTTGCCGCGCGGTGCCCGAAGCAAAAGCAGTTCGCCAGTGCCAGTCGGCCGACTCCTGAGATTTTCATTCCAAATCCAGAACTGAAGTCTTCTACAAAGCTAAGTACCCTGTTGGGGAAACGTTTTCTTGCCTCAGACCGATGTCAGTAAAAGTTAATAACTGTATTTCTTGTGGGAAGCAAATACCTCATAAGGATTTCCATTCTTATTGTATCCCATGCCTAGGCCCAGACCACAACGTCACTGGTTGTCGGTTTTGTGCTAGGTTTAACAAGCGCACTATTAAACATCGGTTTGATTTTGCCTGACATTATTTTGGCAGAAAATTAAATTACACCATGCCGTCGGAAATTCCGACTACCGGAATACATAAAAAGCGTAAAGACAAGGATAGGCATCGGAGGCCCAAAACTGATGACGAAGCCTCTTCTAGGCCAGTTGCCGGTTCTCCGGTTTTCAGCGAGGTGCCTTCGCAGCCCCTGACGACCGCTTCTGTAGAACCACAGGCTGCCTCTGACTCCCATGTGGAGATGGCTGGGCCTTCGGACGCACACGATTTACAGCCTACCGAAACTAACCCTTCAGAGGGATCCGGAGTAGCTGAACAAACCCGCAGCTTCAGAGGGTATTTTCAGGCCTACCCAGTTAAGCATTAAACCTTCTGCTAAGTCTAAACCTCCTTTAAAAACAAAGAAACAAATACAGCATTCTCCAGGACAGGCCTCCATGCCTAAGAAACAAATGCTCAAAATGGCCGAAGACCTAATCACTCTGATCAGGGGGTCCCATCCCCCTCCTGAAAAAAGGCATAGACAGGATGCAGACTGTGACTCATCCGACCAGGTATCCATCTCTTCAAATTCATCCTCAGACCTAGGATACTCTTTATCCCCTTATGAGGATTCTGATGCTGAGGAATCTATTCCATCAGCCTCTTGCCTGAGGACTACTCCTTTGGTGAAACCTTACATACCATGAGGGAGCATTTCCATTGGGAAGGCCAGGATTACTCAGAATCCAAGAAAAGGCTCAGAGACTTCCTTTTGTTACCTCAACACAGACCCCTTGCTATTCCACCAGTGTTGGATATTGTGGATGATGTGTATACTGAATCCAGCTTAAATCCTGATTCTTTACCTCCAGCCCCAGTTAAGCCTGACAGATACTACAGAGTCCCTGACTCTCACAAATTTCTTTATAAAAGCCCTGTTGCTGACCCTGAAACTGTTTCTCAGAGTCACAAAGGGGTTAAGGCCTCATCAGCAAAGAATCCAGTCCCCTCTGACAGAGATTCGAGCGCATTAGACAGATGGGGGAAGAAAGTATATACATCTGTAACATTAGCAATGAGGGCCTTAAATTGCCAGTTTCACATGCTTAAATATCAGCAATTTTTGATGTCTCAGTTGAAACAAAAAATGCTTCCAGATTCAGATCCTCTTAATTTTAAGGAAATGCAGGATTTATTGCATGCAGCTGAACAAGTTAGAACACATACTTTGCAGTGTGGTTTTGATTCTTTAGAGGCCTCCTGTAGAGCAGCAGTTACAGGTTCTGTCATTAGAAGACGTGCTTGGTTAAAATAGCATATGTTACCAGATCATGTTAAAGCAAAACTATTGGATGCACCTTTGCAGCAGAATGTGTTATTTGGAGTTACGGCAGAAGAGGTATTAAAGAAAATGGAGGATAAGGCAAAATCTATCCAAACGGTAAAGGATTTCTTACAGGTTCAGCCTCCTCGATTTAGCAGAAATTGGCCAACAAAGAATTGGTCCTTTCCAATTACAGACAGACCTCAAAGGGGCAGATACAGACGTCCAAGAGGTAGAGGTCAACCACAAAGTCCTTACAGGCCTCGACAATGGGGTGCATCAGGCCAGAAAGAAGGGGAAGACAGGTCCCAACCATATAAAAAACAGCTCCAATGACTTCCCACTACAGCTGCCAAACAGCTCTCTCTTGGCAGCCCCCTTGGGAGGAAAACTGGCACTTTTCTATCACAATTGGCATATGATCACCAAAGACAAATGGGTTCTCAACATTGTATCTCAAGGTTACAGGTTCCACATTCATACTCTGCCAAGGTTAAAAGGAATGCCAAATCTGCCACCAAATCAACGGGCAGAGGCTCAAAGACAAATTACAGCACTCATGGGCATGAGAGCTATTCAAAAGGTACCACCACAAGAGCAAGGACAAGGATTTTACTCAAGACTCTTTCTGGTTCCCAGAAAGGACAAAGCCTGGAGGCCCATTCTGGATCTTTCTTCTCTAAACACTTACCTGGATGTTCCGAAATTCAAAATGTTGACACTACAGCAGCTTCTTCCCATGCTGGGCAAGAAAGCTTGGCTCTTAACCTTTGACCTCAAGGAGGCATACCTGCATGTCCCTGTCAGACAAAACTGCAGAAGATACCTCAGATTCATAGCTGGTTCAATGCACTATCAATTCTCTGCACTGCCCTTTGGCTTATCTACTGCGCCCAGGGTCTTCACAAAGTGCCTGGCACCAGTAATTGCTTTTTGCAGACGGAAAGGAATTCAAATTTATCCCTACCTGGACGACTGCCTGATTCAAGCAGAGAGCAAGGACATTCTTCTAAAGCATCTGGCATTTGTAAAAAAGTTATTAAGTTGCCTAGGATACACAGTAAACGAAAAGAAATCAAAACTAGTGCCCTCACAAGAGATAATATTCCTGGGTGCCAGCTTGAATACAACGGCCCAGATGGCTTATCTCACGCCAGACAAGCAAGGACAACTGACTCAATATTTTCAATTGATGGCAACAAGAACCCAACTCCCTGCAAGAAAAATTCTGCAGGCCTTGGGTTACATGGCATCTTGCATACTACTAATTCCATATGCCAGACTGCATATGAGGAAACTCCAATGGTACCTAAAGAGTGTCTGGTCTCAACACTGCCAAAGTTTGGAAACGGTTATACCACTAATTCCTTGCCTTCAACGGGAGTTTTGATGGTGGGCTCAAGCTTGTCACCTCAACAAGGGACAGTCTTTTACTCAACCCACAGCCAGGCAAACACTGACAACAGATGCATCGGATTATGCCTGGGGAGCACACGTGGCAGGAAAATGTATTCAGGGCAAGTGACCCGCAGAACAAAGGCATCTTCACATCAATCAAAAAGAGATGCTAGCTGTACAAAATTCCCTTATAGCCTTCAAGGACCTGCTGCATCCAGGACAACTGCTACTAAAGACAGACAACACCACAGTTATGTGGTACATAAACAAACAAGGGGGCACTCACTCTCATCCCCTCTGCAGACAAGCCATGACCTTGTGGAGCACAGCTCTAAACTATCAAGATGTTATGTGATCCTATCTCGCCTACATTCTGAATGATGGGTTCGGAGCCGATCCCTCGGCTCCGACTCGGCACGCTTATGCCAAAGAGCGAAGTCTCTTATTGGCTGAGCTTACTATATCCCAGGATGCACCACTGCCAGTCCCCCAGATCTCGTTTGCCGCTTCCCTGCAAAGACGTGGTCTCGAGCTGGCTGGGCTGAGTAGCTTTTATTAACTACTTTTTCTGTCAGTTTTTTGCTCTTTTATATCACAAAAGCCGTTTTAACGGCTATCGCTGCCTTTTATGCGTTTGAGTTGTGAAATTTGTTGTGTGTGATTGGGTTGAGTTTGTTTCGGCCCCCCTTACAATCCAGGGCCTTTTCGGTCAACCTTTGTAACTGAAGCTTTTAGTGGTTTAAAGTTCCCGGTCATTACAGCTAAGGTTGTGTTTTACACTATTACTGTAAGCCTTGGGTTTTTTGTCACAAGCGAATCTATAGTTGTTAAATTTCCTGTCAGAAATTGTTTAACATCATGTCTCAAACCCTAGGCCTTCGGGCTTTAAAAATGTTCTAAATGTGCTTTTAAGATGTCTGTTACTGATGACCATCTACTTTGTGTATATTGTTTAGGGCAAAGCACTTGCAGGAGTCATGCAGCGTATGTCACGCTTTTTCCTCAAGGGTCCTCCAGGAGAGGAAAAATAAATTGATTCTCAAGGGTTAATTAAACCCTCTTTTGAAGAAGCCTTGTCTTCCTCTCCGGCTCCTGCCAAAAGAAAAGGGCTTCGGTTCCGACCAGTCCGTCGGATCCGACTGCCAAGAGACCTAGGCAGGCCTCTCCTTGGCTCCAAAGACTTGAGCCGAGGTCGAACAGTCTGCCTCGATGCCTCCAGTATCGACTCCTCGTGCCGGAGCCGATGGCTGGGGCATCGAGGCGGGTCACCTTCGCCGGCTCCACTGCTCTCGGAGCCGACAAGGGTTGCCCGCTCAGACACTTCCTCCTCGGCGCCGAAGTCTACCTCGGCACCGATGGAATCTGGTGTGTGTGTTTCCTCGGCGCCGATTCTCATCGAGTCGCCTCGAGCCGGTCCCCTAGTCCCTTGGGGCCGAGGAGAGGTCTTCGAACCCGTTCTGTTTCCTCTCGGTCTTTGAGAATGTCGGATTCTGATATAGACAGGGTGCTCCAAAGACTGTTCCAGTCCCCAGTCTTCCAAAAGTTTGTTTCGGTTCCGACCCAGTTGGCTTCGGGGCCGATGAGCATGACGCACGCCATTGCCATTCCTCGTCCGACTGCTTGGCTCCGGAGCAGGTGCTCTTGGAACCGGTGGAGATCTCAGGGTCGGCTCCGACCCTTACTCCAACCCGGGCCCTCGGGTCCGAGTTTGGTACGCGGACTTCTTCGGCTGGACCCGAGGGTGATGTTTGGGACCTATGCTTTCGGTTCGAGCCTCCTCTCGGTGCCGCTGCGGGACTTCCGTCTACCATCATGGCTCGGAGACCGGACACTCCCAGGATTCTGGGGTCCGGCTTTCAGGGCCATGAGGAGTGCCTTGGCCAAATCCTCTTGCCATCTCTCCGGTTTTACCAGCACCTTCCCTGGGCGTGGAGACTGGGTCTTTGGCAGTTCCCCTGTCCGTAGCCAGCGGAGCCCCGAGGCCTGAGGTTACCCCAGTGGGGTTCCCCTCCTCCTGAGGGTTCTTCGAGTTGTCTTCAGAGGAACCCCAAGGAAGAGATCGTGCAAGAGGAAGCACGTGGACTCCCCGAGTCTATTACATCGGACACTGATATGGATGATGCGGAGGGGTCCCCTAAGTCGTCCTCGGATGATGTCTCTTTGCAGACATCTTAGAGATCCTCAAACAACGAGGCGGCTGGATATCCAAACCCCTCTGCGGACGAATCAGTGCTCCTCAAGGCCTTTGGGGCTCAGCCCTCCGCCTCCTGGGTGTCTCCGCCCTTGACGAGCTTCTGGATTTAGTTTGTCGAAGGGCGTGGGAACATCCGGATACCGTGGAACCAGTCCCTTCTCGTCCAAACAAATTTTTATCTGCTCCCCGAGAAGGAGTTCCTTACTAAAGGCGTGGCTGTAGATGCCATGGTGGTGGCATCTGCTACACAACAGGACGTGGCAGAGGCTTCAGCGTCCATCCATCCTCCTAATAAGGAGTCTAGGAGTATGGATAGATGCGGAAGCGCACCCTGACTTCAGCGGCCTTTACCTTAAGGTCTCTGAATTATTTGGCACATTTTACCAGGCTTCAGAGGGATCTGGTCAAGGAGTTGTCAGATTCCTCTCGGGTAACCTACCTGAGCAGCTAGCCCAGCCCGTTAGCTCTCAGTTGGCTATCCTTCGTCAATTGCTAACTCGTCCATGAGGCTCATTTCCTATGCGGCCGAAGGCGGTAGAGCGGCAGGCACAGGCGTGGCTCTCGTGACAAGCCTGGCTCCGCTTGTGTCAGTTTGGAGGCCTTCAAGTCTTCCTTCGACGCTCCCTTTGATGGGTCCTCATTGTTTGGACCCAAGGTGAAAGACACCCTTACCGCTGTGAGCAAGAGGGAAAACGTTATCTGCCGTAGGGGCCCGTTATTCCACTCCCTTCGGCCTTACCCCAAGGCCAAAGGAGGAAAATGTGGTTCGAAAATCTCGCAAGTTTTTCTCCCAACAGCAGGAAGATTCCCGTCCAGAGGCAGAGGGCGGGAAATTTTTCAGGAGACGCGTCCCAGAGGCGGCAGAGGGCCCCGCAATTCTGGAGACCGCGAGTCCTTTCGTGGCTCTTCAGCCTCCCACACGTCATGAGGGATTGCCCGGCTGTGCTGCTCGAGCCAGTCGGGTGTCGTTGCCAAGCACCTAAAAGCCTGGGAGTCAATCACTCAGGACAGATGGGTGCCGGATCATTGCCGGAGGTTACACCATCCCATTCACATTCTCGCCCCACCGTCCAAAGAATCCCGGACCCACCACCCAGTCAAAGGGAAATGGCAGCCGCAGAAGCTTTAAAGCTGCTAGGAAAGGAGTCATCCAACGGTCCCCACAGACCAGATCGGATCAGGAAATTACTCCAGGTTCTTTTTAGTGCCAAAAGACAGGGGACCTGAGACCAATATTGGATCTCAGCAGACTGAACCAATCCGTCCACGAAATCCAAATTCGAATGGTCACGTTACAATCCATTCTCCCATTGTTGGAGAAGGATGTTTGGATGTGCTCCATAGACCTCAAGGACGCCTATTATCACATACCGATACATCAGGCGTCCAGAAGGTATCTGCGCTTCAGCCTGGGAGTCAGTCATTACCAATTTTGCGCTCTGCCCTTTGGTCTCACCACAGCCCCAGGGTGTTCACCAAGTGTTTGGCAGTAGTGACGGCTCACCTGAGAAGTCTTGGATTCCAAGTGTTTCCCTATCTGGACGACTGGCTCCTGACTGCCACCACCAGGCATCTACTAATGGACAACCTCAAAGCCACCATCTCCCTGGGTGTTACCCTGGGGATTACATTCAATTGGTCAAAGTCTGTCTTGCTGCCCTCTCAACGCATAAAGTTCATAGGAGCAGAGATAGACTCAAGATTGATCTTGGCGTCTTTCTTCCTGCCGAAAGGATCCAAACTTTACAGGGCCAAGTTCAAGCTCTGATCTCGAGATCCAAAGCCCCAGCCAGGATGGTCCTACAGGTTCTAGGCTCAATGTCTGCCACGGTACTTTTAGTTCCTCTAGCAAGGTTACACATGAGGATTCTTCAGTGGCTCTTGTCAACTCAATGGTCCTTTCAGGATCTTCCCCTCAATCACCACATCATGATTACGGAAATATGCAAAAGGGACCTTCGCTGGTGGCTTCAAACATCCAATTTGGATCAGGGAAAACCCTTTGTTCTCCCCCCTCCAGTGGTTACCCTGACGACAGATGCCTCCCAGATAGGGTGGGGGCATTGTCTGGGCAGGCTAGTTCAGGGCTCCTGGCTTCCGGACGAAGCTCTTCTCCACATCAACGTGTTGGAAATGAGGGCTGTGCTTCTATCCCTACAGGCCTTACACAAGTTTCTTCCTCAGGGCATCATCGCCATCCACACAGACAACATGTCGGTGGTTTGGTATCTGAACAAACAAGGAGGGACCAGATCGTATCCCCTTTGCAGAGAGGCCATGAGAGTGTGGGAATGGGCTGTAGCTACCAACCGCTTCTTGGTAGCGACCCACATCCCGGGAAAGTCAAATATATTGGCGGACAAATTAAGCAGGACAATTCTCTCTCCTCACGAATGGTCTCTAAACCGCACAGTAGCAGCCCAGGTTTTCAAGAGATGGGGACGCCATGCTGCGACCTATTTGCAACTCCACAAAACACCAAGTGCCAAAGGTTCTTCTCCTTGATTCCACATCAGGAAGTACCAGCCATGGATGCTCTAGCACAACCTTGGCCAACAGGGCTACTTTATGCCTTTCCTCCAATACCACTCCTTCCCAAAGTTATTCAAAAAGCTTCTCAACTAGGGTCTTCAATGATTCTGATTGCCCCATACTGGCCTCGTCAGATATGGTTTCCTTACCTAAAAAAGCATGCAGTGGACGATCCGTGGACCTTAGACCTGATCCCGGATTTGCTAATCCATCAGTCGGGACATTGGCATCAGTCCCTTCAATCTCTGAAATTGACAGCTTGGCTCCTCCACTTCCAACCTTAGTTAGAAGTCACACACTAGACCGGAAGTTGTTCACATTTTATATTCGCCCACAAACCCACCACTAACAAATTGTACCTCAGTAAGTGGAAGAGGTTTGCTATCTGGGCTCAACTCAAGGGCTTAGACCCTATCACTGCTCCTGTCCCAGAGGTTTTGAAATTCTTAACATCCCTGTTTAATCAGGGATCTTCTGTCTCAACTATTAAAGTTCAACTAGCTGCTATCTCTAAGTTCCATGAATCCACGGATCCTCCTTTGATGAGCAGCAGACTATGCAAAACATTCATTAAAGGTGCGAGTCTGTTAAGACCACCAGTTTTTCATCCTGCACCTCCGTGGGATCTTGATTTGGTGCTTGGCGCATTAACATCCCCTTTTGAACCGGCTGCTACATGCAATTAAAATATCTGTCTTGGAAAGCGGCATTCTTAGTGGCTATTACTTCGGCAAGAAGAGTCTCAGAGCTTCAAGCCCTGTCTATTAAACCACCGTATTTGATTTTCCACAAAGATAGAGTATCACTCAGGCCTAATCCATCCTTTGTTCCAAAGGTCTGCTCTAGTTTCTGTCTTCAACAATCTCTAGAACTACCAGTTTTCTTTCCGAAATTCTCTAATGAAGCAGAATACACTCTCCATAAATTGGATGTTCACAGGCAATTACGTTTTTATTTAGACAGGACTCAGCAACCGTAAGTCAGACCAGTTGTTTGTGTCCTTCTCAGATAATAAATTGGGCCAAACCATCACGAAAGCTACAATCTCAAAATGGATCAGAGATTGCATAACTCAGGCCTATTCTTCTTCGAATAAACATCTTACATCATCTATCAAAGCTCATTCTACCAGAGCTATGGCTACTTCTATAGCCTTTCATTCCAAGCTCGCTATATCGGAAATTTGTGCTGCTACTTGGTCCAACCCGCACACTTTCATTTCCACTACAAATTGGATGTGGCATCTAAAGGACGAGCATCATTTGGTTCCACGGTACTCAGGAGTGTTTTCCAGTGAGCCACCCAGGATTCAGGTGCTAGGACGCTGTCCCATCATTCAGAATGTAGGCGAGATAGGATCACATAACATCTTTTAGTTATGTACTCACCATAACTTCAGATGTTTGGGATCCATCTCGCCTACATTCCTGATACCCACCGCCTTCCCCTGCCTTGCAGATCAGAAGAGATGGAGCGGTTTTGAGCTCCACTGTTTTTATCTTGTTTCATCTGACGATGTTATATAAGCAGGGTATGCATGTGTGCATGTATGCGGACAAACTAGATCTGGGGGACTGGCAGTGGTGCATCCTGGGATATAGTAAGCTCAGCCAATAAGAGACTTCGCTCTTTGGCATAAGCGTGCCGAGTCGGAGCCGAGGGATCGGCTCCGAACCCATCATTCAGAATGTAGGCGAGATGGATCCCAAACATCTGAAGTTATGGTGAGTACATAACTAAAAGTTCATCTGCAAGCACAATTCCTGCCAGGAGAGAAAAACACACTGGCAGACGACTTAAGCAGAAACATCATGGATCCCCACGAATGGGAATTGAATCCACAAATATTCAGAATGATAACACAGAAATGGTGGAGCCCGGACATAGATCTGTTTGCATCCCCAATGAACTGCCAGCTGCAGAAATTCTGCACAAGGACTTAACATCCACAAGCATGGAAAGTGGATGCCCTCTCATTTAGCAGGAAAAACCTGCAAGTATATGCTTTCCCACCACTACCTCTCCTTCCAAAGGTACTTATAAAAGCCAGGCAAGAAGAGCCAAA